>NC_142033.1:39674448-39994448 GCF_982192425.1 Myodes glareolus
GGATTTTAAAAGTCATATGACTGGCCTGCTTTGCTCTGTTATTGATGGAGCAGGACAATGATGTGGACAGAAGGTCGAGAGATGATGATGTGTAAGACTACAGAACACGGAAGTGGGAACCAAGAGTTGGGCTCCATAACTTGCCAGAAGCTCGGGGGCAAACGGAGTCAGATTCACCAGGCAGCCTTGAAATAAGAGTCCGGTACACTGACTGCACAGCCCCGATATCCCGCCATCCCTCTCTCCTGTTCTTCCCTCCTACTTTGAGGGGGTTTGTTTTACAAAATTTTGCTGAGTGAAGGAAGGAAAAGAATTTGTGTCCATGCCGCAGCTTACAGAAACAACGATCGACAAATCCTGGGAGGATAGATGTGGTAGAGAAAGTGAAAAGTTAACGAAACCCAGGGGAGAGCCGAAAGCCTGGGCCAAGAGTGGGAGGCCACTCTCACAGAAGAGTGAGCCCCTCCTGGGGCTGTTTAACACACGAGCCCCCCCACATTTTTTTCTTGCTACCTAGGGAAATTTGGGTTTGATTTTTATGGAGTATTTCCCACGCAAACTATTCTCCTGGTGGGGTCTAATTTGAAAATGATGCTTTGTTTTCCAAACCTGCGTGTGAGCCTGTGTGTGTGTGTGTGTGTGTGTGTGTGTGTGTGTGTGTGTGTGTGTACCTATGTGCACATATTCAGACTTTTTTAACATTGTTCACTGTCCAAAAGAGGGTGAGGGGATTTTTTTTGCTATCTTCCTCTCTGTCAGATTTTGTACTCCAACAGGTATACTCTGTGGCTCTTCACTTCTAAACTCTGTTCATTTGGGAAGGGAATCAAAGTTCATGCTAGTTTTTATTTTTTTTTTAATTAAATTACAGCATAATACAAACCTGGCACTTCTTCTAGTAGCCATACTAGTAGGGAGTCTTTTCAAAACGTGGAGCCCTGCAGAACTCAGCCCAAAGTAGAGAAGGGGATCATTTCAGACACACAGCGAGCGGTCAGCCCCTTCACTCAAGAGCCAGAAGCTGGAACTGAGCTTTGAAGTCAGAAATGACTTGGCAGTTCCTAGCTGCAGCCTTCCAACAGCTGTGCTTCGCCGTGTTGACACTGGTGGCCACACCCTTTCCATCCAGCCTTCTTTACCTACATTGAAAAGTCTTCACAAAATTCTGAAACTTCGTGCAAATTTTGGTAGCTTGAGTTTTTCCTTTCTTTTTTCTTTTTCTTTTCTTTTCTTTTTTTTCCCCCCGTTTTTGTTTAGTCAGAGTCTCACCGTGTAACTCCGCCTGCCCTCAACTCGCTATGCAGATGGTGTGGGCTTCTCACTCAAGGAGATCCATCCGCGGCTGCACACCTGATGTGAGCTGTCGTTTTTCATCCAAACGTGGCTTACTTTGTTCCCAACACTGTCGGTAGTTATAGAAGGAAGGAGAGAATGACAGTCACCGTTTCCTCCCTCCGTGCTGGGCCTTACTCTGTGCCGCTCCCCCATATCCCTCTGATGGCAGACTAGATGTGGAAGTTGGAGCCTCCAGCACACCGGGCAGGCTCTCTGCCAACTGAGCTACACCTCAGCCTAAAGGAACTTTTTGAAGAAAACGTTCTAAATCTATTGTGTGCCGATGGCTGCAATCCTATAGATTTACTAAAAGCAGTAAATCGTGGGATGATAATCAGTGAAATTCGGGGTCTGTAAATCATACTTGAATAAAGTTGGAAAACCTTAATGAGGAAATGCATGGGGGAATTGAAATTTACAAGACGTAAGATGAACTTTAAAAATGTTTTGCAATCGATCAGGAACGCTGGCCTCTCCCATCTGTGACTACAGAAGGGCTCCCAGGCCATCCCAAGCGAGTCCTTGGTTCCTCACCGTGTGGGGCGGAGGAAGGGTAGGATTTGGCGGGGCAGAGTTTCTGACTGGCTAATTCCCAGTGCTGCCGGCCAGTGGTAAAACCCTCTAGTAGTAACTCTGGGAGAAGTCTTCTGAAGACTTCTCACCAAACTGAAGCTGCTTGGAGACTCGGGAACTTTAAAGAGCACTGACTTACTCAGGATATTTAATCCAGTTAACACCTGGGTGCCCTTGCTTCTTACCCACAGTCCTCTGCTGCCGCCTCTCCTTCCTCTGTTTGGCTCTTATCTGCAAAATGAGGACAACCATATTCGGCACCACCTGCTTCCGGAAGCCCTGTGGTGCTCAAATATGGTAAATGAAGGGGAATTGCTTTTAAAAAGGAAGGAAGCCCTCTGCCACTAGAATGCTTTCAACTCCCAAGTCAACGGCAAGTCCGTGTAGCTCAGAAATTTACCCGAGATCTCTAAGATGCCCTTCCAGCGGCCATCTCTGGGGGGAAATGCTTTTCATCAACAGTGGGGTTGGGTCAGGGTGAGCAGCCGGGGGTGTTTTCAAATCCATCCCCCTAATTTCCTGGCACTTCTCCTACCTCCAAAACATCATTACTTTCCTGTTCTCTGTTCACTTGAATGAGTCTGAAGACAATGAAACTTACCCTGTGTCCACTGACCTGTGATACGGAGAAAAATAATAATAATTTGGTTTAGCTATCTATAACAGAAAATATATTTATTTCACCCCCTACTTTGAAAACGTATCCATTCTTGCTGAGATGCCATAAAGGGGCCTGTGTGTCTGTAACACCTGGATCCCCACGACTAATATATCCTGGGTATCCTGGGTGTATTCATTTCTGCTAAAGGCTCCCCTTGGCCCACCTTCTTCCCTGAGCCCCTGACCGCCCACACTGGGGCAGGCCTCACTGAGAACCCTCAGTGAAATGAGAGCCCAGCAAACCAGCCTTGCTGCTGGCCCTGGGAAAACACCAGGTGCACAACCCGGCTCAGAATGAGAACTGGGAAAACACATATAAATCAAGCCCAGCTGGGGAGTGAAAGAACAAGATAGCTGAAAAATGGCGATCACGTGACCGGGAAAGGTCAGCTCACACCCACCCAGCAGCAAGCTGATCACAGTGATCTCTCTAGAAAGAAGGCAGAACAAAAGCGAAGGAAGCAGTCTTGCCTCCCGCATCCCACAACCTCTTCTACACGAGTATTGGCCATTTTGTGGTGATGTATCCTGTAAACGGTTTTTCCCCATTTTTTCCTGGTGGCCAGTTGCCTTTTGACTTTGCTATGGTTCTTGTTGTTATTGATATTTTCTATGTAAATATGTCTGTCTTTTAGTTCAGCGGTCTGTCTTTTTCTTGCATCCAGGTTCTGAGTTTTATTTAGGGAATGCCTCCTTAGATCCATGTTATAGTCATTGCTGGTTTCATCCTTCAACCCATCTAGCATTTATCTGCTTATCTTCACATTATGGATACCTAGTGTCCCCAAGCCATTTATCCAGAAATTTATGTTACAGCTATTATTCCAGCACTTGGGAAGAAAGGAAGAAAATAGTGAGTTTGAGGTCAACCTGAGCTAAAGAATGAGATTCTGCAACCAAAATAAGAAAAAAGAGGGGGTCGGGGGAAGGAAGAGAGACGGCTCAGCAGATAAAGGCACTTGGCAGACAAACATAACAATCTGAATTCAATACTCACAATCTATGATGGAAGGAGAGAACCACATCCAGGAAGTTGCCCTCTGAACTCCAGATGCTCTGAACACTAACAAACACACCACTCACACGTATACACAACAGCAGTAAATAAAATTGAAAGAAAGCCAATTCACTTTTCAACTTTGTCCCATCCTATAATCGCTTTGGAGAAAGCACCTTGCTAAATCCCCACAAACATTTAAGGCTATAACTGGACTTGCTTTTCCTTCTTTCTTTCTTTCTTTTTTTTAGGTTTTTCGAGGTAGAGTTTCTCTGTAAAATGGTCCCAGCTGTCCTGAAACTCACTCTACCGTCCAGGCTGGCCTCAAATTCACAGAGATTTGCATGTCTCTGCCTTCCAAGTGTGGAATTGAAGGTGTGATGGGTTTTCTGTTTGATTCCATTGGTCTGTCTATTCTCTGTGTCAGTTTGAAACTATCTTAATTACAAAAACTTTACATTATATCCAAGAAGCTTTGCAGTTGGCTTGTTTTAACTACTCTAATCTTACATGTTTTTTTTCTTTTTTCTTTTTCTATGTAACCCTTATTATCAGAAAAAAAAAACTTTGTGATATTGACTCTTCCTATCTATGAGAAAGGACATCTTTCCTTGAGTCCAAGTTTATGTTTATGTCTTTCAGAGGTGTTTTGAGTTTGTCCCATATAAAACTCACATTCCTTGTGAAGCCATTCCCTGGCAAGCGTATCTTCTCTGTTGCTGCCTCTGTTGATCTGTGAAGCCAAGATGATCTCAGTGCTTGATCTCTGGTTCTGAATCAAGAGTAACACGTCTTGTCTACCTCCATTTCATTTCACGTTTGCCAGGCTCTCACATTTCTTGATCTGCATCTGAGAGCATCTTCATGGATCAGTTGAAGAAGAAAGAAAAAGAGAGGCAGTCTTGGGTCTCAGGACTGAAAGAGGATGGCTTGAGACAGTGTTGAGTAAGGCCTTCAGGTCTCGGCAAAAAAAGCATTCTCATATGTCTGGGGTCAGAGATAAGAAATTACAGAACTCATATTTAAAAACCTGAAATTGGTTGTAGCTGCTCTGCTTTTCCCTATCAAGTAAACTCTATCCATCTTTGTGACATCTTAGACAATCTTCTAAATCCTCTTTCCTCTGCTTGGGCTGATATAATACAGTAGACCTGTGAGTAACCGTATCGATAAATCCCTACGATAAATTCTCCTTCCCTGATATTTCTCTAAAACGTTCATGATCCACAGGACTCTCTCATAGATCATCATTGCCAAGGCCGTGGGTAAGGCAGGTTCAAGGCCATTGTGCTACACATCTCAGAGTGCACATTTCAATCCGATTTTAACTTAGAGTCTTTGCTGACTTTCTCAGGTGGTTTCTGCCTAGTCCTGCTGAGACCTGCTGCTCTTTGGGTTTTCCTCCAGGTCAGCCAGCTGTCCTCTTTCCTAACGCCTGTCTTCCAATTATCCTTCAGCCCCCTAGACCCCAGGATGACTCCGTGAGCATTACAGACAGGCTTTGGGAAAGGCAATAATGTAAAGACAACCGGGGACCTGAAGCAATGATGAACATTTAACAAGACTTCGTCAGGAATAAGCGGGACCCTGGTGAAAACAGGGAATGTAGCCAGTCCATGCCATACCTCTCTTCTGCCTATTAGTAAACTTGTAATTGGCAAAATGACAACCAATATAAGAATGAAATAAGATGAGAAAAATGTTGTTACTATGGAGACTGATGAGAAAGATTGGATAACAAGGATTAAATTCCGTGAATCAAAGGAATTCCTTTATTGAATTGCAACATGATCTAACAGTCTGTAACTCCACATCTTTTTTCTATCACTACACTGAACAAGTGGGACGTCGTTGCCAGGATGCCTATGCACTATATATAAACAAGAACTCAAGAGCACTGTGGGCAGTTTCTAGTGCACTTGCTGGAACGCCAAGGGTCTCAAGAAAATGGAGAGAAATGTCCATGTGTCCATGGCATAGCAGTTCATCCATGCGATCCATGCGTGTTCATTTCTCTTCACGGACAAGCTCAGTTTTTCATTATCAGCAACAAACTGCTTTAACATACTTCTGTTTGGACACTGCCATGTTTTGTAAAACTCAGTTTCTAAGATCCTCTGGTGCAGGCACGCTGAGGGCTGAAGGTGACCCATTGTCTCTGTGCTTACTATAATAATATATAAAGGGTGCTATAGATTGCTCTAATGGGTCATCATGACCCTTGTATGAAGCTTTCCTGCCCCATACATATTGTGTTTAGACTCCAGTCCTTGTAAGGAAAGAGATGAGCTAATTTAAAGGAGAGATTAAAGAGAGTTTGGTGGAAGAACAGGTTCCAAAGGGCTGGGCAGACTTACAGGTAAACAGGGATGGTAAGACATCCAGCACCTAAGGCAACCAGGAAGCAGCTGCCCTTCCCTTCCTTAAGCTTAAAGGGAAGAGGCAGGAATCAATCATCAGTCTCTGGGATCCTCCAGAAAGAGAGTTGCAGATGTGGGAAGAATAAAGCAACCACTGAGAATCAGCGTCCAACAGAAGAGAGCTGGAGGGGTAAATCTTCATTCCCCTTCTGCTTATGTGTCCACTGGCCAAACCCCGCTGGAATCCAGAGGCTGCCAGCCCCAGATGTGGGCCGCAAGGGCCAGTCTTCTAGGACAGAAAGCAAGGGAAAGGAAGCAAAGGATATCGAGAGAGCGACAAGCAAGAAGCATTCAACACAAGACAGCTAGCTTTTTGTTTTTCCTGGACAGGAAGCCCAGGCTGGCCTGTAGCTGAGGAGCTGAGGGTGACCTTGAACTTCTCATCTCCCTGCCCCCACCTCTTGAGTGCTGGGATTAAGTCCTCCACCTCGACTGTGCTTATGGGGTGCTGGGGATCAAACCCCAGGCTTTGTGTGTGCTAGGCGAGCATTCTACAGATTGAGCTCCATTCCCAGCCCTAGCCTAATGAGGTCTTCCTGACCTCACATTCTGAGTTCAGCCTTCTTGTTGTTGTTGTTGTTGTTGTTGTTGGTGGTGGTGGTGGTGGTGGTATTCTTGTTCTTAAAGTACTAAGTCTGAGTAATTTTCTACTTGGGCTAAAGGAAAAAGAACACTTTTTATTAGAGAAAGTAGAAACACCTAGCCTCCTGTGTATGGGAAGAAATCTGGAAATCCACAGCTCAGTCGTTTGTTTTATTTGAGGAGTATTCTCTCTCTATGTAGCCCAGACTGAGCTGGAATTCACTACAAAGCTCAAGCTGGCCTCAAGTTCAGCAGACTCCTACCGCAGTCTCCCAACTGTAGGATACTTAGGCGTGCCATTGATATGTTCCACTCACAGTTTCCCTGGGAACCTAAATAAAAACAGACCTCGTTCATGCTTTCCCTGAGTCGTTTTAATTCACTTCCCCAGCAAGAGTCTAGGTATCCCACTCTATCTTCCTTCTCAAATTATCAATTGAGCAAAATGTAAAGATAAAGTCAACAGAGTCAAAGGCGAAGGGTAGTAAAACCCAGTAAGGAGCAGAGACAGAGACTCTCCAGACTCCTCCTTTTTACTTCTTCTCGTGTTTACTCAAGGTTTTGATGGATGACAGACACGAACAGCCCGTGTGTACACGGCGTCTTGCTCCAGATGGAATTTCTTCCCCGGAAATGAGTGAAGGTCAGCTTGTACTCCCTGTCCGTGTTGGGCAGGTGGAGGCTCCAGCTTCCAAAGTTTACTCAGCTGAGTTTAGAGAGCATACCTGTCGTGGCTGGAATATAAAATGTCCCCCATAGGTTCCTGTTTTGGAGCACTTGGCACCCAGCTGCTGGTGCTGTTCCAGGATGTTAGGCAATCTTTGGGGGGTGGAGCTTGGCTGAAGAAAGCGCGCCACTCGGGGCTGATTTCCAGGCTTTACAACCTGGCCACTTCTCCGGCTTCCTCTTTCTGCTTCCTGTGTGTATACGAAACGTGATCAGCTTCCTGACCACCAAGCCAGCCTCGCGGTCCTGCTGTGCCATGCCTTCCCCACCGTGGGACTCTACCCACTCTGGAACTGTAAGCCAGAATAGACCCCGTCTTCCCTAGCTTGCTTTTTGTTAGGGTGCTTTATCACAGCACAGAAAAGTGATTAATACATCATCAAGTATCCACTCGGTTTACATCCAGTTTTGTGGATTGCTATGGTCCCTCACATTAGTCTTCTCCCCTTATCTGTGAGGCTTGCGTGCAAAGATTCCCAGGGAATGCAAGAAACCACAAACAGTACTGAATATGCAGATCTATGATACATTTCTAAATTAAACAGAGTAAGAGAGTAACTACAAGAGATAAAAACCACTTACAGCAATATAACAATTGCTTAAAATTTATGAATTCTTTATTTCGGAAATATTCCACTTAATAACTTTTGGACTTCAGTGTCCCTGGGGTAACTAAAACTATAGAAAGCAAATCGGTGGCTAATGGGCTTAGTTTGCCTGCTAATTGTATACAATTTGGAAAGCGCATACGTATCTAAAGAGAATACAAGTAGTGAATACCCTCAACACATAGTGGATACATTGTCACAGTCCCTTTCAATCCCTTCATAGCCACACATTTCCCAGGTGGGCATTCCACGCTGTGGGCTGTCTTCTATCACCCTTTATTATAATTGACAGCAGAATTAGATTATCCAAATTGTTAAGCATGTTGGTTAATTTTATGTCAACTCAATACAATCTAGAGTCATTTGGGAAGAAAGATTCTCAATTGAGGAAATAGGCTACTCTGTAACAGCTTAGAAGGTAAGAATTCTGAGGGCAAAGCAGGAGATGATCTGTGAGGTTTCAGGGTGGAGGAAAAACTCCTGCTATTTTGTGTTACAAGTCAGTGGTTCTGGGCAGCTGGTGCTGAAGCGTCATTAATTAAAAAGAGACTGGCATCATTGGGGCTGAATTTTCTGGAAGTGTTTCCACGGGGACAGCACACAGGAGCTGCAGTCAAGTCAGCCCAAGGCTGTACCTCGTGCTGGTGGCTGAACTTGGTAATGGATGGGTTCCCTGGTATTGGTTCTGAAGACCTGGGGCTTGGCACCCCAAGAGGCCAGGAAAGTCCACTGGCAGAGGCACAGCCTCAGTTGCACTAGAAGCCCCAGGATTAAAGGAGTCATGAGGAAAAATTGAAGCTTAGCATCATGGGACGGGGTCAGAGGCCCTGAGGAGAGCCAAGGAGAGGCCATTGGTGAAGGTGCAGCCTTGTTGCAGTGGAGACTTCAACATTTTGGAGATGGTGGCACAACGGGATGGCCACCAAAGGCAGTAGCAGCTGTGCAGCAGAGCTGGCCCGGGCCTAGGAGATGAGCTGTGTGTGCTGCAAATAGCAAGGACAGAACAACGGGGCTAGCAAGGCCTTTTGGAGCCCAGTGGATCATTGAGTGGATTCTAGACCCTAAGCAATGAACTTTTTACACTGATGAATTTTAACTGTGATGACTCCCTAATTCTTCCTTCTTGGAGCAAAAATGTATCTAACTTTTTTGATTTTAGGAGAACTCACAGTTGAGAGACCTTGACTTTTAGAGACTCTGGAGTTTTAAGAAGGATTTAGATATTTTAGAGATTCTGGATATTTCAGAGACGATTTGAACTACGAGAGTGACATCGGGTGTTTGAAAGAGACTGAATGTTTTGAGTGTTTCAATTTTTTAAGAGTGGGATTTTTCAAAGTTGGAATGTTCTATGTGGTGATGTTGACGTTACTATGAGATCGTGGGGACAGAGGAAAGGCTGTGGTTGAACAAGTGATAAGCTCACGTTGACAAGAGGTCAATTGTGTTGGTTAATTTCTGTCAATGTGACACAAGACAGAGTCATTTGGAAAGAGCAACTCTCAACTGAGAAAATAAATCCATTTTTTTAATTAATGATTAATGTAGGCGATTCCAGCTCACTTCGCGTGGCAGAAACCTTAAGCAACTGGTCCTTGGTTATATAAGAAAGCAGGCAAAGCAAGCCATGTGGAGCAAGTCAGTAAGAAGTGTTTCTCCGTGCTTCTGCTTCCGCTCCAGCCTCCATGTTCCTACCTTGATTTCCTTCCCTGACTTTCTCAGGCAAGTTCTGAGAGTTGTAAATGAAATTAACCTTTTCTTCCCCAAGTTGCTTTTGATCATGGTGTTTATCACAGCAATAGTAACCTAAGTAAAACTTTAAGTAATTTGCAAAATAATAAAATTTAAAGACTGCATGAATATATATTATATATGAATAGTTAGATCCTACCTTATTTAACTATTCCCCGGTTGTTGAACAATTAGAAGATGGAAATAAATATTTCCATTCATACTTTTAAAATTTACATTTACTTATTTATTTATTTTGTGTGTTGGGGGTACATGGCACACATACATGCATAGGTCAGAGGACAATGTTACAGAGTGAATTCTCCCCCCCTACAATTTGAGTCCCAGGAATCAAATCCAGGTCTGTAGGTTTGTTGGCAAGGGCCTTCACCTGCAGCGCCATCTCTCCGGCCCTCCCCTTCACATTTTTTTTTAAGCTGTGATAAATTTCTTGGAATGAGTTTTAGAAAATCAGAGTGATAGTGTTAAAAGTTTCACATTAGAGTTGGCCAAATCGCTGTTTAAAAGATTACATAAATTACAACCTCCATCACAGGAGAGAAAGTACATGTTTCCACAGAGCCTGGCTGCCACGGAGTTTGGGATATGTTTCCGTCTATCAGTGACATCTCCTCGTGATTGTAACTGACAATTTTTGTTCAGTGAGGTCGGCCATTTTTTCACACATTGTAGGCCACTGAACTCCCCTCCTTGGGGGACTGTCTGCTTCTGCAGTTTGGCAGCTAAACTTTCTTCCAAACTTTTGTCCCTCTCCTGAGAATCACAAAATTTCGTACAATTTTCCTCCAATCTATTGAGTGTTTTCAGATGGTCGGTTGCTTTAACAGAGCAAGTTGACTCCAAAAATGTCTTTTCACTTTGCTTTTTGACAGAGAAAGACTATACATTCAGTTGAATGCTACCCAGACTCTTTCCTAAAACCATAACTGAAGTTATCTTAATTGTCTCTCTGCATATATTAAAACACACAGTAGCCTACAGTTTGCAGTCCATAAATCCAAAGCTCTTGGAAACAAGTTTTTTTGTGGGCCTCTCTAGGCCTAATTAGGACTATATGATCCCTTTTAGGGACTGCGAAGAGTGAGAGAAACAGTCGGGTCAAGCACAGGCCTTTTGACAGCAAACTTCAACTTAATGCGAAACCCAGGAAAGCCAGGACAAATGTGTCCTTAAGTGGCTGAGAGCTGTTCCTCTGTTTCCATGGGAGGTGATGATGAGATTATTTCTATGCTCGGGCACACTTTGCAGGGGCTGCTAGAAGTTAGGAATCCCACAGGAGAAGTGGGGAAAACCAGTGGAATTTAAGTTCATAGAGTCATTTCACATCTGCAAGTTGGCCGTGGATAGTAAGTAGCTTTTGTTGAGCCCTCTCCGTTTTGCAAACATTTTCTCACCTGAAATCCCATCTGGCATTTACAGCGACCACGTGGGACTTCTATCCCCACGGCCCCGCTTTGCAGGAATAACTAAACAACCGCCTCAAGGTGTCTGGCTTAGAAGCTCCACGGTCAAGCTCCCAGCTTCTGCCTGTCAATGGATTGCAACTCCATTTTGTCACCCTGGCATTCGATTGATTGGATTCCCTTTACAAGCATCACGGCATCATGGAACATGACTAGAACAAAGAAGAACAGTGACAACCGAAGTACAGGATACAACCTGGGCCGTCTTCTTCCTCGATGGCCAGTCGAGAGGAAATGAGTGTTTCGGTGTGGTCTTTCCAATGAACAGGCACATGAGTGTACTCTTTGAATATGTGTTCATGAGTGTACTCTGTGCATATGGTGTTCAGAGGCAAGGGAAGATGGGCAACAATTTTTAACCCATATTGATACATCTGTGCAGATTTCCTAAACACGAATGTTCTTCCTGGAGGAGAGGAACTTGGCCCTCTCTTTCCCTCATCCCTGTCCTCTTTATCAAGAAGATAACAAATGGTTGGCTGGTCATTATTTTGCCCAAGTATACTGGGAGCTGCTATATGTTTTATACTCAGAAGGCCTCCATCAAAATGTCAGTCTCCACAAAATAACCAAATGACAAAGGTCACTGAGTGAGTCGATAGTGAACCCCACTACAGCTACCCAAGACAAGCATGGCCCTGGTAATGGGCATTGGGTGAGTAACTCCTTGAGGGTATGGGGTCACTGCGGGGGCCCCGGCTGCTTTGTTCTGCGCTCCACTTCACTGAGCGCAGAACAAGGCTGAGATAGTTTCATGACTGCTTCTTTGAAAGGAACTCGTGAACGCTCGGTACTGTGGATGAAGAAAGGAGGAGACTTGAGCCGCCCTCAGATAGAAATGAGATGACTGTGTGGGTGTGAGATTTCAATATTATTTCTCTCTCCTCCTCGTCTACCACCACCACCAACTCCACGACCACCACTTTCTGCCCAGAAAAAAATGGCACCATTGTCACCCTTTTAGGAAAACCTCCAAGGTGAGGTCAGATAGTATGGTGCCAGGGTCTCTGTGCCCTCCACTGCCAGCAAAGTCATGATCCTCAGGAGGCAAGAAGTCAATTCGGCTCCACACAGCTAAGTAGCCAGTGTTGGTTCAAACTTTGGGAGTCTGACCCCAAATGGTTTATTTTAGACATATTTTCACCCAATACAATTTGATGAAAACTTTTCTGATGATAATTGACTCTATCCCATGTACACAATAAAACACATATAAATCTCTTGAGAAACAAATTAAGCTAAATAAAAGTCAGAGATGACTACACTGAAACTCTCTGGAAAATACATGTGACACCCTCCATAAAGACGGGTTCTACAGATTGACTTAGAAAAGGAAGCTTACGATGGCAATCTGGGGAAGACCTAGTTTCATCTCTGTTACACAGCACAAACCGCACTACGGCGGTACACATCTGCTCCCATCCTGCTGGGCAGAAAACGGGCACCGCATTCCTTCCTTTGAAGGAACAGCCCTGGGTGCTAACATTGCACATTTCCCTAGAGCTCGTCTGCGAGCCTAAGGACCTTTGTGACTCTGAGAGCATGAATCCCAGACTGTTCCGCATCCTGGCTCCTGGTCTCTTTCATGCCACCCACCGCCTCCCATTAACTGGGAAGGCTTGTATCTGCCCTCAGCAAAACACTTCCAAAATGGAGTCCCTAGAATTTAGAACTTTCACATTCCAGGATTTAATTTTTTTTTTAAAAAAAGCATCTGAGAAAACCTTTTCTCTATCTAATCAAACAGTAAGATCGATGCACTAGCTCACATCTCCTCATCCTTTATTCTGGAACACAAAAGTTATCGGAACGTAAAGTACTAAGCAAAGTTACTAAGACATTCGTTAAGGGATGAGGAACAAGGCAGAGCAAAAGACTTCTCTAGCCCACAGGAAAGCATTTTGCCTTCAGAGGGGTGAGCAGCTCAGAGGCAGCCTCCTGGCAACCAGACGTTTCCAGATACACGAGGGTCGAATACTATTTAATCTCACCGTGGGCATTTTGGTTGGAAATGCTAGACAGTTACTCAGTTAACTTTATAACCACCGTCCCCTATTCTTTATAGCAATTAAGGATAGAATTCTTCATGAGCCGGTATATAAGTTTTCAAACTTAAAAAAACATCTTTCCAGGACTTCCAAAGAAATCACTGCATTTATAGTGACTTTTAAAACACACAAGATTGACTTTCTTTAAGTTGCTACCCATCCTCCGATACTGGAAGGGTTCCAGTGTCTTCTAACCTAGTGAAAATGAAGAGAGAACCGAAAAAAAGATTGTATTTATACACACACACACACTTTTACTATGAACATGTGAGACCAACTGCAATGTTCTTGTCGGCGCATTTGTCTTGTTGAGAAGGTGAAAGTTCAGTGGACCTCTCAATTGGGTGACCTCACAAATCTCCCCCACACCCCTCTATATGTCATTTTGATTTAAGTTTCTCTGGCATTCGCATCCAGTTGAAATCCTGTTAACAGACTGCCTCAGAAAATTTGTAGACCAAGAAAATTAGAAAATCGGTCTCTTTTGATGATCAATTAAGCAGCTTTTATGGCTAATCAGTATATCGCCAACTTTATGATTAAAATTTTCTGAAAGAATCTTAGTTACAGGGTTTTTAATTTTTAGAAAAAAAATATTGTTCTGGGTCTTTTTTGCCACAATCATATCACTTGAACTAAATGAATGTTTTGGAGAGATCACTGAAGGCCTCTTGATCAGTCCTAAAAGAGATTGCTTTCTTTCAACCAATGGAATCATTTCTCACTTCATCCCTATTTCTAATTTGTAGACTACAAAGTTTGCCTCCCTTTTTATTTACCCATGTTCCCCTCAGTTTCCCCTTTTGCAACCTGTAGCAAGCACTAATACATCCCTTTGCTGATCTGGGAGCAAATACGTATCTTTTTTTGTTTGTTTGTTTGTTTTGTTTTTGTTTTTGTTTTGTTTTTTGAGACAGGGTTTTCTCTGTAGCTTTGGAGCCTGTCCTTGAACTAGCTCTTGTAGAGCAGACTGGCCTCATACTCACCGAGATCCGCCTGCCTCTGCCTCCCAAATGCTGGGATTAAAGGCGTGCACCACCACTGCCCACTCAAACACATCTCTTAAAACTGACACCTGCTGACAGGAGAAAGGCAACACACCTCCACACAAGTTTAACCAGGGAAGCAGCTATAAGTAGCAGAATGACCCGGGAAACTCATAATTTAAGCCGTTTACTGATGAACATGCTTCAAAGATTTGCGAGTAAGTCAGTTATGCGAAACTCAGAATACAGTGTCCCAAACACATGGTTTTATTGTTGTCACAGATCCCCAGAGCAGACCCTATGACCCCTTTCCCATAAGCTATATTTTAGCACACTTAGCATCCCATTCTGCATGGGCCCCTCAGTCAAGAATCATAGGTCCCGCCAGTAATCTCCTAAGCCTGCTTTGCCATACGGAAACCCTCTGTTTTAGTGTGGCATAGCATTCAGTCCTTCAGAGACCCCAGTGTAGGCTCTGAGCCTTCTGGAATAGTAGTTAAAGTCCAGTCCACATTACTAACCACATTAGCAATTTCAGTTTAGCCTATTCTATGGTAGACACAGTAATACCTATCTCTTGAGGAATAAACAAAATGATAAAATAATGTACATTTAATACAAGCTTCGTCTCGGAAGAAACAGCGATCATGATTATGTGACAGAAATGGCCCCTGTGAGCCAAAGATAAAGGAAGACTGGGGGGAAACGTTCTTATATCAGGTTCATGTCCGTGATGTATTAATTGAGAAAATGCGTAGTGAATGTGTGAGTTTCCTAGAGCTGCCATGAAGAAGTACGGAGTGAGTTAACACAGAAATGCATCATCTCCTCTCTCTGGAGGTTACAAGTTCAGCATCAAGGCGTGCGCAGGGCTGGTTCCGTCAGAGGGCTGGGAGAGAGCATCTGTTCTGGGATGGTTACTAGGATCCTGATGACTTCAGACATCTCGTGAGCTGTAGCTGGCACTCTCCCTTGTCATCATGTCATCTTCCCTTTGTGTCTGCGTCTCTGTCCGGGTCCCCCTTTTTATTAGATGAGGACACAACCTCCTTATTATCTCCAAGACTCCTGAACAGCACCCCAACTGCTAGGGAACATAACACATGACAGTGCATCTGTGAAAACTACCACTGAGCATGTTCCAAATCCATGGAAGGAGGGAGGGGCACTCCTGTGTGGCCTCTGCCACCAGCATAGGGCAACCTGTCTGCAAATTACCCATGCCCTCAATAGTGATGCTCTAGGTACCTTTCTGTTGCGATAAGACACCAAGACTAAAGTCAACAGACGAAGAGCTTGTTAGGGCTATGGTTCTAGAGGGAGAAGAGCCCTTTGTAGTGGGGAGGTTCCAGCAGCAGGCATCCAGAGCAGCCAGTGAGAAAGCACATCTGCCACCACAAGAATGAAATGCACAGAAAGAACCAGAAGTCTGACGAGGCTGGATACCCTCATAGTCTACGTCCGGCGGCACCTGCTAAGTCTCCCCAGACCGTGGCACCAACTGGGACCAGGTGTTCAAACACCTGTGTGAGGTGTTTCTTATTTACACTACCTTGGATAGTAAACTAAGGAACCAGATTTCTCACGAAGTACAGTCAAGGGACCCAAAGCAGATGTACAAATGCACTTGTTCTCAGACTTTGTCCGAGGTGACTAGGCTGCTTTCCTTCCCGAGCAATAGCCATGCTGTAAGAAACTTCTGAGTGGGTGCTGGAGAGATGGCTCAGCCCTTCAGAGCACTGGCTGCTCTTCCAGAGGACCCGGGTTCACTTCCCAGAACCCACATGGCAGCTCGCAACAGTCTGTAACTCCAGTTCCAGAGGAATCAACACTAACAGACAAAAAATAAAAATAAATAATCTTTAAAAATACCTCAAAAAGAAAAAAAAAAAGAAAAGAAACTAAGGGCTGGAGAGATGGGTCAGCCGTTAAGAGAGTAGGCTCACAACAGAAAAGGAACTACTTAAATACCTTCTTGTTACGGCCGTTCTAAATGGACCCTTATAAAATTCAACACCTAATAACAATTTCACAACACCTGAGGTTTCATCCATTTCTCAAAACTCCTCAAAGTGAAGTTAATTTTATGTCCAGCTAAATATTTGAAACGAGCCCACATGGCTCAACACTTTGGAGGATGAGGTCACCCTGACATCTAATAAACGGTTGGGAATCAGCACTAGAAAACCAACTCTCCCTGGTAACCCATTCACCACCCCATCACCCGGAAGTAATTCCCCACTGGGAGCCTGTGTCTCAACAAAGTTCATTCTGTGTATCCCCCAGGCAGAGGGTAATCTGGGGTCACTCTTCCCCTCTTCCAGTAGGAACGCACCCCCTCAGGTTCTAGCAAGTGTGGGGGGGGGGTCCTCTAAAATAAAGTGGCTCAGGTCCCCTAGGGTAATGCTTGTGATCTCAAAACAAGCACCACCGTCTGGCTTCAAGCAATGTATTAAAACATTCAGGTTTCTAAGAAGCCAGTGGGTGGAGACAATAAGAGCAATTGTCTACTAGCAATGCTAGGATACCTGGGCCACTTCTGCCCTCTGGTCCAGTTAGCCACCTTTCACCCTCGCATTCACCTAACATAGCTTTTCTCAGAGACTCCCAAATAACCACTCTCCATGAGTTAGCAGCGTCCCAGCTATTTCTTCCACAATTTTCTATCTAAGCACTTGCTTGGCTGGCCCGCTCCATACGGTGTAAGCTTCAGAAGGGTAAGAACACCGCAGTATTCTTTTCTGCCTGGTCTAGATACCATGCCTACCACTGAGTAGACGCTCACTAAGCCTGCACTTCCCGAACTGTTTACATTTTCAACGGCAGGCAGGTGGACCTGCACCCTTGGAGCCCTGTTGACTGGCGGTCAAGGTGTATCCCAGATTGTACTGTATCCTGCATTGGGTGATAAAATACTGACCCCCAAAATATATTACCTTCCTGAACAGTTACCCGGCCTAAATAAACAGAAGGAGCCCTGGGGACTTATCGCGAGAGGCTGATTTAGGAGCATCATTGGCACTTGTGTAACGTTTTGGAGACTGATGTCCTGAGCACAGATGCCGTCTTTAAGAACTTAACACCAGGCCCAACCTTCTGGGGCCGACCGTGTGGGAACGGAGCCCTCTTTATGTCGCGGGTGATGTATGAACTGATGGCTCACGAAAGGTGAAGCTCAGACTAAGTTATCAGACTTCTGCCTCCTGAGTTATGGCAGGGAGAGCAGACGTGACCGATTACAGCCACTGACAAGAGCTGAGCCGTCCGTCCGCGTGCTTGTTTACGTTACTCGAAAGAAGTGACGGCGCAGCCCAATTTAGGGCCTGCAACCCAGCAACACTAAACAAATCTTCTCTCCCATCCGCGGCGGAGCTCACCTAGGCACCGCTGGATTTATAGGAAGCAAACGCCCAAGAGCGTCAACCCGTCTATACTGCTTGCTTGGGGCCAAATTACTTTAAAAAGCCACCACTTAGAAGCCTCTAGGAGTTGAAAAAGAGGAAATCTCTAAACGGTGCATCTAGATTTCTGGTATGTGCAGCTCATGCACGTCGGGCAAGGTTGTTTGCCCGAGTGAGGGAAGGTCACAGGGTCACACAGAGCCACCTAACTAACAACACATCCCAGAGCGGGGAGGCTCAGTAATTCAGAGTGGGGGGGGGGGGGTTCTACACAGCTGTACACTTTTAATGACAACATCCATCACCAAGCCGAG
Source organism: Myodes glareolus (assembly GCF_982192425.1). Taxonomy (NCBI): domain Eukaryota; kingdom Metazoa; phylum Chordata; class Mammalia; order Rodentia; family Cricetidae; genus Myodes; species Myodes glareolus. Next base: position 39,692,314 of record NC_142033.1, read on the forward strand.
GCTTTCAAGCCCAGAGGTCTTCTGGCTAAGACAAGGTTACCTGCTCTGTGGGCTGGTCCAGAGATGGGGGTGCAGCGAGCTCAAGACGCAGGGCTTCCTCCCTCAAGAGCAAATGCAAACACTTGAAGGAGGAAAACGACCAGAGCCATCTAGATCTTTTTTTTACTGCTACAACCCCTGCTAAGGAAAACGGGAAGCATTCCAGTGAAATCTCCCTCCTCTCCTGTGCTGAAATGTTGTTTTTAGATCCCAGGTGGAGAAGTGTTCCTGCATCTATCTTCCTTCAGTATAATGCTTTTTAATAAGAGAGGGGAAGGAAGGGCCAGGAGGCCTCAGAATGGGGAGATCTTCTAACTGACGGAATGGGAAACGGCTTCAGGGGCTCAGACACCAAATTTTAAGCCCCCCCTCCCCGCCATGGACCCACAGCAGTTTCTATATTCTTAGAACAAAAAAAAATGTTCTGTTGATAGATAAAAATGAAGATGTGGTCAAGAAGTGATTCCATGGAGACACGGGAATGATGGGAGAGAAAGGGTGTGATCGGCCCAGGGACAGAACTCTATCCCAAAAGCAGGTCCCTAAGGCACAACACAAAGAGGCCCTGACGTGTAGGACTGACTTTGACTATGGACAAACTGGGGGAGTCCTCCGTGGCTGGGCAACTCGGGAGATCTTCAGTTGTGCGTCTCTTCCTTCGTTCTGCAACTGTGAGTCCACAGGTTTCTGACCACACAGCCTGGCAGTGAAAGATAATAAAAGATGCATATTAATCTGTTAGTTGCCTTTCTCACCACTGATAAAATATCCCATAGAAACAACTTTAGGGCCTTCTCCCCTTCAGGGTTTCAAGAGATAACAGCCCACCAACCATGTCAGAGAAAGTACCGCAGCTGGGACAGCTTGGGGCAGCTCATTCAAGTCTTTATAACAGAAACTCAGAAAGTGAATGACCCCTATGCAGCAAACATTTACTTCTTATTATCTTAGAAGCTAAAAGGTCCAAAAACAAACATGTCAGCTGAGTCACTGTCTGACAAGGGCTCACTTCTTGCTGCATAATCAACATGGAGGAAAGGACGAACAGGTCATCTTCCTCCTTTCATAATCATGAACTAATCAGCTCCCAAGACCCACTTCCAGACACCTTCACCTCAGGTGGTTTGAGACTCCCATAAGTGAATGTGGTAACATGAGCAATTAGTGCATCACAAGTAAAGAAAGGTAAAGAAAGCAAGAGGGGAGGATTCAGGGAAAAGGGTAGGGTAGAGGAGGGAAGGGGAGGGTTCAGGGGGGAAGAAGAAGGTGGAGGAGAGAAGGAGAGGTTGCAGGGGAAGCAGAGGGTGGAAAAGGGAAGGGGAGGGTGGAGGAGGGAAAAGGAAGATGGAGGAGGAAAGGGGAGGATGCAGGGGGAAGAGGAAGGTAGAGGAGGGAAGGGGAGGGTGGAGGAGGAGAGAGGAGGATGCAGGGGGGAAATGGAGGGTGCAGGAGGGAAGGGGATGGTTCAGGGGGAAGGGGAGAGTGCAAGAGGAAAGGGGAGGGTTCTGGTGAGAAGGGGAGTGTAGAGGAGGGAAGAGGAAGGTAGAGGAGGGAAGAAGAGGATGGAGGAGGGAAGGGGAGGGTAGAAGAGAGAGGAAAGGGAAGGGTGCAGACTTGCAAGCCGTGAGTGTCTAGATTGAGGGAGCCATCCAATGTTCAGAATCCTAACGTCAGGTGCAGTCCTGAGACAGTGGAGCCAGGAAGCAGGCCCTGAATGAGAGAGCACACTGGCCTCTGTTATCAGCAGCCAGACTGAGCACAGACAGCAGGGGGGTGCAAATGAGTTCAGACTGTCCCCTGTGGTTCACCAAGGTTGTCACACAGCCAGCCAACAAGATTGCACCAGGCGGTTTGCCTGTCCACTCCCTCCTCCCAGTTGGGTTTTGGCTCTCAATTCCGAAACATCGTCAGTGACAGGCCGGGTGCTCTGGAGACAGCCACTTAAAACTCCCTCACTCATCCCCTTTAAAGAGAATGGTTGTGAAAAATAGGGTAGCATGGGTCCCCACAGGCATTTCATCAGCTCCTCCCTCTCAGCAAGTTCCCTTCGGTTCCATTACTTTTCTTTTATTGCTTTTCTTTTCCTTCTTTTTTTTTTTGACTTATGATATCTTGCAAATGGGAAGCCTCACTTTGCTATCAGGAAATCCAAAAATTGAAAGGTAAGCTTTCATTTTCTTAGGAAGACAGAATGATGAAAATGTCCAGACACGGTATCAAATCAACACTTAATTCCAGGTCTCTACAGACCCACTTTGGCGAACTATCTGCTTCATTCATTTACCTAGTCGTTTGCTTGTTCAGCAGGTATTTATTGAGCCTCCCCTCGCTGCCAGGCATAGCTGAGCTCTGAATGCACAATGATGACACAGCGTCTGCTCTTGTTCTAACCGGTGATATAGACGAACAAAAAGACAATGTCATAAATATTCTGGGAGGATAAGGTCCGGTTTGGATCCGTTTTGAGTTGTTGAAGTTACGGCAGCACGTAGGAGAGATTTCTGTTTCTATAGGGATGAGTTTCCCAGCTGATTCCCTGTGCCCACATCTTTGTTGTGGTGACCAGTCGGATTTTGGCATGCTGTGACATGGGTCTAAGGAAAACAAGATAAAAGAAAGGTATTGTTTGGGCTCACAGTTTTAGAGGGTTCAGTCCATGGACACATCACAGTGGAAGAAACATGTGCTATGTCCTTTTCTTCTTGGCAAATGGGAGGCAGAGAGAAAAGAGGATTGAAGGCCCAGGACAGCATTCAGAAGCACCCCCAGTGACCTACTTTGTCTGAGTAGGCATCACCTCCCAAAGTTCCCACGGTCTCCCAAAGCAGCACCACCAGCTTGGAAAGCATTCAGAATGTGAGCATTGGAGGACATTTTATATTCAGACACAAACAAGGCTCCAAAATGGCGACCACGGCCTCAGGATTAGTCATGTGACCTGCCAGTTCTGAATCTAGGGCTGAAGATGCTCCAAGTATTTCCACTTTCCAGCTTGCACCTTCGCCGGAGTCCTGAGATGAGCATGCCCTAGATAGCCCTAGATAGACGAGGAGGATGGGAGACACGTGCAGAGGAGTCACTGTACTAAGCCCAAAGGACACTGAGCCACTGCATCCTGTGGTCCAGCCGCCAGCTTCTCAGTCCGACACGAACGATAACATGTAATCACTGTTCTGAGTCATGAGTCTTGGTTTGTTTGTTTGTTTGTTTGTTGTTGTTGTTGTTGTTTTTATTTTTTGAGGCAAGGTTTCTCTGTATCTTTGGAGCCTGTCCTGGAGCCAGCTCTTGTAGACCAGGCTGGCCTCGAACTCACAGAAATCCACCTGCCTCTGCCTCCCAAGTGGGATTAAAGGCGTGTGCCACCACCGCCCAGCTAAAGTTTTCCTTTTTGGTTTTTTTTTTAATTATGTGTACAGTATTCTGTCTGCATGTATGCCTGCAGACTAGAAGGGAACACCAGATCTCATTACAGATGGTTGTGAGTCACCACGTGGTTACTGGGAATTGAATTCAGGACCTCTGGAAAAGCAGTCAGTGCTCTTAACCTTTGAGCCATCTCTCCAGCCCAGCCACAAGTCTTTGAACAGTTCATTAGGCCCTGGTATTGTTCCTTTGCAGGAACTGATGTGACAATCAAATAATAAAAATGTGCGGCTGAGCATCCATAACCTAAAATCAGAAGAGTGGGAGTCTAGGAGACCTAAGCGTTGTGAGCAGTCACGTGACCGTCTTCTAAAACAGCCATGCTTCCATTTCGGTTCTTACTGGAGCATTGTCTCCACTTCTTCCCACCTTTGATGTCTTCAACGGTGTCCCTTGACGTGGAGTTTGACCACGTGGCTTAACACGGCCAACAGTGGATATGTTAAGCAGTGGATATCATTTGGGGCATCTCAAATAGAAAATTTCCTTCTTCTGGTATCCAAGTGGTGTGTGACTGTCATCTTATCCTCCTGGAACTTTAAACCAGGAACCAAGAGGAAGTGGATGCAGGGAGGCATTGTGGGCGCTGTTGGGTTGTCAGCCTGGACCGCAGTGTGGATGACGATGCCATTCATTCCCATTCTCTTGGTGCTTTTGCTTGACACTGCAGACTTAGGCTAACCCATGGCTCCGGTGCTCTACTCTGAGCATTAATAAGAAGTGCTTTTTGCTGGCTTGTTCCTCTTAAAACCCACAGTGCAATGATTCACTTCACTTGAGAGTCGGTAACTCTGTGGGCCGATTTAAAAGGTTCCCCCAAAACATCTGTCCTCGATTAAACAACAGATACCACTTACAGACCGTGTCTGTTTTCCAGGGTTTCAGAGCAATAATTAATCAGGCACATGAAAAAGCACAGGCCTCATCCTTTTATCCAATTAGAGAAATCTCTGGACGGCCAGGGCACCAAACTGTTTGGCTTTGTGGACACGCATTGTGGTGAGTGACTGATTTTACATCTTAGAAAATATCAATATTTACCTTAAACTTCCAGTGAAATTAAAGAAAAACAAAACGGACGAGTTAACTGTCACTGAATATATGGCGGCTGCTGTTGAGCTGCTACCGCAGGGTACCGGGAATGAGAAATAGCCGCGCGAGATGTGCTTCCCGCCAGCTGGAGACGCATTTCAGGTTTCCTCGGTGGCTTTTGATTTTTTCTCTCCCATCCATCATCCTCATGTAGTAGGTTTGTTTCCACCTCTACACATTTGCCCATAAATCCTGGGCTGCCCTTACTCTTCTCCATCCCACTATGGCCTTCGCTGCCTTCATAGCGTGTCACGTGCCGCTTGCAGGAAAACCCTGCCAGGCTTACGCTACCTGAGTTCTCATAGTCTCAACACCAGGACAGGTCTGTTCTCACACTTCCGGGAAGCCACCAGGATCTTCACAGAGGTATGACGACGTCACAGTGGACCCCAGGGCTCTGCAGGCTAAGTGCTCCGTGAGACTCTGAGGAATCACAGACACTCCAGCAAGGAGGAGTTGGCGCCACACTGCCTAAGCCCGAAGTTTGCCCAATAAGGAGACAGAGACACTCTGGATTCGATGGAGGCTTGCCCACAGATTTCTATCTCAAGTTCATTACCACAGACTCTCAGAGGAGAAGTTGCCCAGGCCTGTGCTGGCTGCGCCTCATCTGCCTCCTTGAGAAATTTAGGAGCAAACCCAGAAGAAGCTTCTTGGATCAGATGAAAGGGGCACAAGACCTGTGCGTCACAAATAAGAGTCACACTAGATGTGAGCTGCACGGAACAAAACTAAAAGGGAACACTAACCTGAAGGGGAGCTCCCCCCACAACCCACTACCGTTCTGAAGAGCAACTTTGTAAAGACAGCACAACCGGGAAGTGCAGAAAAGTCCAAATAACCCGTAATCACGTCACCCATAGGCTTGTTAACACCTTCCTGCATTTACTACTATATAAAAGTCCACACAAGACTACATAATTTTACCCTCAGACACAGAGAGAAAATCAACATTTTAAATGTGAAAAAGATCCAAACATTTAAAAATTATAGCGCGGTACGTAAAAAGTTGTCAAGTAGAGTCACAGAGTCTGTCAGTGCTGGAACTGAGGGTGGGTTGGTGTTTTGGAAGAGGTTGGCTGAGGTGTGGTCATCTCCGTGGCAATCTTGAACGGCCCTCTCCGCATCAGGGTCACCCTTGTGCCATTCCCATTTATAGCCAGCGATTGCCCTACATGTTCCCAGGACTCATGGGATCACCCGGAGAGCGGCCAGTGAGGCCAGTGGACGGACAGCTTTTGCAGTGGCTCGGTGCCAGCAGTCCATTACCACCCCCGGGTCCCCACCGCTCCCCGGTCCCCACTGGAGAGAAGGCAAGCCTCTCTAGTACTGTATGGACTGGCGATGCAGGCTGGGTCAGATGCTAGAAGACCTGGCAGGTTGTAGCAGGGGGTTGGGATATCCTCTTGGGTCCTAAGACTCCTACTCTTGTACCTAGAGTCTTGCAAAATCTTTCACACACGTTTTTGATTCTTCAGCTGTGGTGGGAGATTCTTTCTCTCTGCACCTCCACTTCCCCTAGAGCTGAGGGTAGGGAGCGCAGGGCGCTCTCTCTGACTAGCCTTCTGAGGGACTCTCATGCTTCTGTCTGAAAACTAGAAAACACTCTCATACCATGACCCCGAAGCCCTGCATCCTTGGGTGGGTTTCTCCCTAATTAGTCTCTCTTTACTGAGAACACCAACGAGAACCTTGTGGCCTGACTTGGGAGGTAGTGTCGACCACAGACCATGCCTTAGTCTTTCTCGCTTTCCTTCCCTCGTCACCAGCATCCTACTAGAGAACTCCACTTTCCCTGAACCCCCATCCTGAAACAAAGACCCTCTACCAACTCATGCAAATAGATTCAGGGTAGGAGTCGAGAATGCCATCTACACATTAGAATTATCTAGAATGGTAATGAAAGCCCAGCCAGAACAGCTTATGTATTATCTCATTTAATCCACCTGGATCATGCTAAGTACCTTTTATTATTATCTTTACTTTAGAGAGTTCAGGAAACAAAAGGCCAGAGAGATCACGGGATCTACTCACTGTTGCGAGGTGTTAGGCATTGAGAAATATCAAACTCAGGAATGTTTTATCGCAAAGTCTATATTCATTACCACAAGTCTGTTACCTCATAGTTAATAAGATCCAACTTCCCAAAGGTTAGAATAAGAACTACTGAAAGCAATCAAATATTAAGATGCAATCAGATATTATCAAAGCATAGTTATACAAAGAATAGTGTGAAGTAAATAAAATATGAATCAATATATTTATCTAAAGTGATCAAAGTATAATTAGGATGGGTAATCAAATCAATCAAGGATTAATATGCATTAGACTTTTCAACATCTAATTATAGAACAAGTAATCAAAATATAATGGCAATAGGAATAAGACCAGGAAAAGTTTCTTACCTAAAACTTCGGTTTTCTCCCCTAAGCAGAACCAAATTCACACTCTACGTGACACTATGCATACACCCAGGATCCTTCCTTGGTCCCATGAGCACCCCTCCGAGGGCTCTTATCAGTCATCCTTGAGATTGTGAGACTGACAGATTTGATTACAACAAACCAGGCTTGGTGGTGTACACCCTTCATTCCAGCACTCGGGAGACAGAGGCAAGCGAATCTCTGAATTTGAGGCCGGCCTGGTCTAAAGAGCAAGTTCCAGGACAGCCAGGGCTACAGAGAGAAACCCTGTCTCAAAAAGCAGACACAAACAAAGAGAGCATAATGATTGCATGGGGCCAGAAGGTAACAGTGGTGAGAGAAGCCTCCTTGCAATCAGCTCCATTCTCAGCTTCTAAAAATTGAACCCTGTTTTTAAAAACTAATTATTAAGCTCGTATTTGTGCAAGACTGTTGTTTGAATACTAGAAACACAGGGAGTAACAAAAATTCTTGGCCTTATCTTGGCTGCTAGAAAAGACAGACAAGTAGATATCAGAAAATTGAGCTCCAATGTGGTTAAGTTCACGTAGAACACAGTGGAAAATACACATAGGGAGGTGTGGCCAGCAACATTCCAAAACGGTCCAGAACAACAACCATTCCATTACTGCTGGTGATTTTGTAGAACAAAAATTGGGCAGGGCTCAGCTGGGTGATTCTTCTGTTAGTCCAGACATCGGTGGCAGTCACTGGGTGTCATGTGATTAGTGAGTGGACTCGTCTGGAAGACAAAAAAGGTTAAATTGCTCACATGTCCGCTGCCTGGCAAGGTGGCCTCAGTGCTGGATCCAGATGGGACAGTCCTCTGGAGCACTTTCGTGGGGCCTCTGCTGGGTAGCTTTGGGTACTTGGGTTTCTCACATTACAACTTAGGGATCCCAAAGCAAGTATTCTAACAAGCATGGTAGAAATTGCACGACCACTTATAACGATTTGCCACCAAGTCTCAGAACTTTGACATCTTCCTTCCCACTAGCATTCAGAACACATGGGCAAAATAATCGACATCTTATGTAAAAAGTATAGATTGTCTAGAAGATACTAAAGATACACAGAGAGATGAATCCCCATCCTCTTTGGAATTATTGTCTACTCACTGGGGGACAGAATTCTTGTCTACTCACTGGGGGACACACATAAATCATCGGGCACCGTGGATAGAATGAAGCTAGCCCTGCTTGAGTTTGTGTGGTGAGGAGAAGGCAGGTCTAGCTCCCGTTTGCACTGTGCTGTAATTGTGATAATTAATTCGTCAACAACTTCATATCATGTGACCCTCCTATGATACGCTCCATGTGAGAGGTTGCATCACCTGCTAGTCTTGAAGCTCATTCACTAAATTCGTAGGCCTGTGCTTCTGATACTGTTCCTATACAGCTATGTGCTCCTGATTTAATTTTATAAATTTAGAGGTGGTGTCTTGGTTAAGGCTTTTATTGCTGCAAAGGGACACCATGACCATAACAATTCTTAGAAGGAAAACTTTTAATTGGGGGCGGCTCACTTACAGTTCAGAGGTTCAGTCTAAAACCATCATGATGGAGAGCATGGCAGCGTGCAGGCAGGCATGGTACTGGAGCCGAGAACATTGCATCTTGCAGGTATCAGGAAGACACTGAGGGAAGCTTGAGCGAAAGAAACCTCAAAGCCGGCCCCTACAGTGACACACTTTCTCCATCAAGGCCACACCTTCTAATAGTGCCACTCCCTTTGGGGGCCGTGTTCCTTCAAACCACCATGGGCGATAATATTTTCTTTGTAAAAATACGCTTTTGATCGGCCCATGCCTTCTGGCTTGTGCTGGGGTGTGTATGGTTATTTACTTGCATAAATAAGGTATGAAGTTACCCTGCCTCAGTACTCCCATTAGAAACTGGAGCACACATTTTATAAGATGGAGTCACCAAAGGCAAGGCATGGACTAAAGTTACTGTGCTCTGCAATACGGAGTCAATTGCTTTTTGAAATCCCAGTGAAGCCCACTGCGTTTTCTTGCAGTAAGCACCCGATTGCCGTATTACAAATGCTTTCAAAATGTGACCAAGACTGGCCACTGACAGTACAGGGCTGACTTTCTGCTCACACCATGAAGCAGAACACTGCCTTGTAAGGCTCAGCTGTGTCTTGGGAGCAGGAAGGGATCGTCCACAACAGCCCAGAACTGGTGGAAGCAGAAAGACCAAGATTTGGAATTGTGGAATCCAGATATTTAGGGGACAAGCTGTTGTAGCTTTCCATTAAACAGTTGATGAGTCCTTTTTTTTTTTTAACTTTTCTTGATTCTTTGTGGATCTCACATCACGCGTCCTGATCACATTCATCTCCCCGTTCTCTCTCGGCCACCCTCTGCCCTTGCAACCCTCCCCCAAATCAAAATCAAATTTAAAAAAAGAAACAAAAACAAAAGAAGAATCTCGTTGTGGAAGCTGTAGTGTGGCCGGTTGAGTCACACAGTTTACCCTTTGTCCATTCCTCTTTACTTGCAAGTGTTCCTTGCCCTGAGTCATTGATTGGCCTCTGCCACACCACCGATAATGGACTCCCACTGGGCCTCCTCTTGGTTATCCTGGTGCTGCCCTATGCCACGGTGATCCTGCTGTTCTGGGTCTGTAGGTTCTTCCCCTTCACATGCTCCAGCAGATCACAGATGAGGAGAATGTTGGGTGGGCCAACTCTTAGCCCTGGTTCTGGGCCTGGGTGGTAGATGGGTGGCTCCGCCCACTAGCAAAGGCCTATAAGGGTCCTTCAATCACTGTGCCTACACAGGAAGCCTCTACAAAAATGAAGTCATTCTAATTCCAATGGCATACATATATGATAATATGGAATATGAAGCTGTATTGATGTGGACAGAAAGTGTGGTCTGTACCAGGAAAAACTCTAGCTGTGTGTGGATACATGTGCAAGCATGTGCAGGTTTGCATGTACGACTGTGCACATGTAGAGGCCAGAGGATAGCCGCAGATGTTATTCCTTGAGCACTACCCACTTGATTGATTGATTGATTGATTGACTGACTGATTGATTGATTTTTATGGAGCTCTACTTTTTTTCGGCTCCCCTCCCTGTCCCTCCCCTCCCACTCCCCACTTTATTTGACTTTATTGTTTTACACAGATTCTTTCATTGGCCTGAAACTCACTAAGTAAGCTAGCCTGGCTCCCCAGTGAGTCTCAGGGATCCGCCTATCTGTGCCTTCCCGGGAATGGAATCACATGCATGTGCCATTGCTACCAGTTTTTCCCCCCTTGGGTTCTGGGGACCAAACTCTTATCCCTCAAGCTTGCAATGAAAGCATTTTAGCAACTGAACTATCCCCCACCCCCAAAGAAAAACTAAAATTTTCAGTTTATTTGAGCAAAGAAGAAAGGCACAAATCGAGCAAATCAGAAGAGCTTCATTGAGTTCCCCTTTGCAAAATGGGCAGGAACCATTTCTAGATAAGAACACCAGAAGTGGGGTGCAGATGCAGTGTGAGTAGTGACAATTGGGAGGCTGTTCCCTCTGGGTGTGGTCTAATCAGCTGGCAGCCTGTGATGGGTTATGACTGATTGACATCTGGCTGCTTAGTAGAAAATACACTCCTAAATTGGGTTTCCCCTTGGCTTGTATATTAAGTCAGGTGGCAGTTTGCTACTTGGTGACTCAGACACTAAAGAACCCCATATTCAGTGTCACTTAGCAGCTCCAGACCTTGGTCCTAAGGCTGAGTACTAAGGCCTGTCAGGCACCCTTGTGCCAGGTCTTCCAGCTACTGAGGACAATCCTGCCTACATGGCAAAGACAGCATTAAGAAGGGACATCGCTTCCAGTCTTTGCACTAGGTAAGGCTCCTTAGAGGATGATACATCTAAGCTGGGACTTAAAGGTTGAAAACTGTTATCCAGGCTAGACTGCGTGGGTATGGCCTGTGTTCCAGGTGGAAGGGACATCGTGGTCTCTGCGTTGAGACAGCAGTTATGGGGAGATCTGTGCATCCCTCAGGATCGAGGGCTAAGGTTGTACACCAGATTGTGACGAGCCTTGTAGATTGTATGTGCCAGGGAATTGGGATTTTTACACGGAAACCCTGCAGAACCGCTGAAAACCCTGAGGCAGAAAATAAAACGATGAGCTGCGATACATTTTTCATTTCATTTTATGTATCTATTCTTTTGAGAATTTCATAAATGCACACAATAAATTTGATCATATTCAACCCCACTCCTCCCTCTCCACCTTCTCTCATACCCTTCCTTCTCTCTCCAGCTTCTCCCTGACCCCACCACATCCCTCCCCCACCTTCACAGCTGAGGTCCATTTTAAGGATCATTCTGATTGCTGCAAAGTGACTGGGCAGAGGCAGAGGACAAAGTTACACCACTCCTGGATGCTGGAATCTATTCACTTTTGCATTCCTCTTGCTCCAGCAAATGCAAATTCATGGTCCCAGAAGCTAAGGACAACTCGCCCAGACTCCACTTCCTTTACAAACCACCCTGCAGGCCAACAGGCACATCCCTCTCTCTGACCTCAGCCTGGGAGTTGGGGGGTTGAGCAGGCACCCTGTCACTTGGGGAGACCCAGAAGCAGAGCAGATCTTGGGAAACAAAATGCTAATCCAACCAGCCACCCAAGCTGTGACTGACTCCCCTGTACACTGAGACGGTCCAAGGAAAACACGGGCCTTTCAAAACAGCGAGGAATGCTCGCCCAGAGTGTGCGCTAACGACTCCAAAGCCAATTATGGCTCATCTGATCTAACCAAAGCTGATTTCCTCCGGTGGCCCAGCGAGGGGTCAAATGGCCATTCCTGAGGGTTTCCACAGAGCTAAGCCAGAACACGGAGTTCCTGGAGTGTCCCTCGGGCCCGCAGCCCAACTGCGGAAGAGCTAAGCTGTCGAATTTTTTAATTTCCCTCCCTCTCTTGATAATTATAAATACAACACCGCAAACTCCCTTCGAGGTGAGGGTTCACTGCTCACTCGCAAAGGAAACAAAAGGAAATCCTCCATATTTCTCTTCACCACATGTGCAAGATTTTCACCGAAGCTGATCCGGAAGGGGGCGGGGGGGGGGCTACAAAACAACAACAGAGAGGTACTATTTGCTAGTATGTGCGTAGAGCAGACATCCACATTCACGCAGCTCTGTCCACTGAGGTTTGCTCCTAGGCAGAAGAACTGCGGGGTCTCATGCAGTCTGAGATCGCCCTCTAGAGGAATATTGCCTGTATTGCGCCTAGGTACAGATGACCGGGGCGTCTCAGAATACTGAGCAAATCTTATCATTTTCAGCTCCCTTTTTATGCACGTGGCTTACAATTCAGGTAGAAAGCCAGAGATGCTGATTAAACGAAGAAAAATGTCAGGCTTAGGGTTAGTGAGCAGTATTAGCGGCTGAGAAAATGCTTGGAATTTAACCAGGAAAAAGCCTCGGGTCAACGATGGCAAGAATAAATGAATAAATGTCCATAAAACGGCCTCATTGCCTCTAACCCCTAGGCTGCTGACCACAACCAGAAACCCGTCTATTCTTCTTAGCTCTTCAGCAATCCAGACCCCGGGAAAGTCCCGTGATTTCTTAAGTAAAAGATGAAAAAAAATTTTTTTTTGAATCTTCTGTTTGTACAGTGAGGGGCACGCGTCTGAAAAATCTGGAGAGTCCTTTGTACCGAGAAGGTACACGGATAGCCTCGCGGGTGCCTAGTTCAGGCTTCCAACCGCCCCGCCGCAAACAAATACTCGGAACTTTTCTTCCTGAAGGAGGATTAGGTAGAGTTGGTGTCGATTTCACGTCAAACCGAAGAATGGTCCGTATGTGAGAGCTCTATGCTTGCCTGGCAGGAGAAAGGCTCGGCACCACCAAAAGTAAGAAATAGAAAAGAAAGAAAGAAGCAAATTAAGTTCTAATGTTTAGTGGTTTGGTGTTTGGTAAACTTTTATCTTGACGCCATCATGCCTTCGCTTAAAAATACTTTTACTTAATAGGGCCTTTTAAAATCATACTGAAGCATTAAAAGGGAGGTTCTTACTGCTCTGCCTTAAAGCGGTACTAAAACTTGCTAAGTTGAACGGAAATAAGTGGAGAGTACAAACCTCCAATCTGGTGGGACTGAATGGTGGAATTTTAAAAAATATGAGGCATCAGATAATAGATCTGACCGTGCTACATATTCCTGGCGCAGTGAAATGAGCAACGTTGGGAGCCAGGAAAGAGTTTTAAGTTCAATGTTTGGCAGAACAGCTCTCTGTCATACCTGCATCCGCAAACAAACCCAAACTTTACTTCCCCTTATCTAATTCCTGTAGTGAACCGCTGTCCCACTAGGGGGCGCAAACGCGACCTCAGTCAGTGTGGGTCACTCCGGTTTCAGCAAAAGGTGCGGAAGAAGACGAAGTGGGGCCACAGACCGGCAGCAGGGGAAGGTCTGCTATTGGACTTTACCTCCTGAGCTCTGGAGTGGCCACTAAGAACTCGCGTTTACGTGTGTCTTCAACTGTGTCATCTACTTAGTCACAGTGGGACACTCTCTCCATCCACTGGCGACTGCTTCCACTCTGTAGCCAAAAGTGCTGCTCCGAGATGCAAGACTGCCTCGGGCCCAGCCACGATCCTTGGGATCTGTCCCCGACTTGGAAAGTCAGAGAGCCAGTCTCTACCATCCGCCTCCTTGTCCCCAACCCTCATGGAAGGTGACAGTTAAAGCACCTCCCTTTCTCGGAGATCCATCAAGCCTCCTCATCCATCTGCCCCTACTCCAGCTCTTCCCACCCAGCTCAGAAAACCCCTCTAGCCTGGCAGGGCTGTCCGGGAGTCCCCACGTTTCGCTCCACTCAGACTTTAAAGAGTCCATGGCAAGTCCTTCCTGAAGTCTTGAATCTGCAAATGTTGCAGGAATTGGTGGACATGGCAGGAGCCCTGGGACAGGTGGACAAGGGACGTTGCCGACCGTCACTACCACAAAAGCTTCGCATGCGGATTCTCTCTTGAACCTCGGTTTCCTCGTCTACTAGGAAAGAGTGCGGAGAAAGTCAAATTTTAAACGTCTAGCACCTTGCGTCGAATGCCTTCTCTTTCCCTTTCTCGGTCTGTTAAGAGTTTTTGGATAGCAAGAGAAGGAGAGCGTTTTAGTTACAGGGCAACTGTTTCTCAGTCAAGGGGAGGCGCACAAGGGGGAAAGGAGGAGCGGAGAATAATGACATGCTCCCCTCAGGAACCCCATACCTGCAGAGGAGATTTAAGAAATAGGGGAAAAAGAGAAACAAAATTGGGGGGGGGGGGTGGATGGCGTGACGGCATAGCACAAGAACAAGGGTGCAGAGTGACCAGGGGCTAGTTCCACCACACTCAGGTCTTTCGTCATCTCGGGAAGAGAGCCTGCTCAGTCCGATTCATACACCCAAACTCTGGGGCCGCGCGGGGGTGGGTGGGTGGGGGAAACCTAGGAGATGAGCCTTACTAACAGCCCTCTATGTGCAGGCTTTAAGCAACACTCCTGCCATCTGCTGGGCAAAGTCCTGCGATGCAGTTTCTCTGAACTTGAGTCCAACCCACCTTCCTTGTCTGTTATTCATCTCACCACTCCTTGGCCAAACTTGCATCATTTTAAAATGACACTTCTTCTTAGACTTCACACATCTCCAGCAACACTATCTCATCCAGCCAATTAGGAGGTAATTAAAGGATCCCCCAAAGCCCCCGTCCCTGGATGTCAGAACCCCATTAGTTTTCCTCCGATGCATCTGTTAGTCAATATTTCCATTCATTTGTACACAGCGCTCCGCTGCTCCAGAGTCTCACGTTGCTTCTTTTATGCTTCTTCTCTAGCACTTAATGCAGTTCATAAATTTTATTCCAAAAGTTTAGGCATAAATCACGCTAAAAGCCCAAGTTTCTGAAGAAAGCCAGCTGTAAATCAAGTTGAGAATACCAAGCCACAGCATCAACCGCACACCGGCCCACTTCAAAGGAAGGACTTTTTCCTCCGTAGTGAAGAGTGGTTTCGAGTTTGCTGACAACTTTTCCCGTCGGGTACCTCAAGCTCTGAGTTTAAAAATGAGAATTCAAAATGTTTGCTTGGTTTTTCTTGTTGCTTTTCCGTTTTCAAGACTGAATTTTCTGACATTGCGCCGTTGTCCAGATACACAATTTTAAAGAAGGTCCTTGAGACAGGCGGTGGTGGTGCACAACTTTAACCCCAGCACTCAGGAGACAGAGGCGGGTGGATCTCTGTGAGTTCAAGGCCAGCCTGGTCTACAGAGGGAATTCCAGGACAGCCACGGTTGTGCAGAGAAACCTTGTCCTGAATAAACAAACAACAACAACAACAAAATAAATAAATAAAATAATAGTATAATTTAATATAAAATATTAAAAATATCCTCACAAAACCATGTTCAGTCTGGATAAGATGGAAGGTTATAAGTTCAAAGTCTACTAAGCAGAGAAATAATCACACACTCATCCCCCTGTATTCCATGCACTACCTAGGTTGGCGTCCATAGCGTATGAGGTGTCATTTGGCTGACAAAAGGCAATTGTTCTGGCTAAGAGGCTGACATCCAACCTGGATATGAGCCTTAACCACGCTGTCCCATTTCCACCCCATCACAGTCACATCTTTTTAAAAAGGAACATAGATGAATGGGACCCAAGGAGCTAGTGTACCTGAGGGGTTTTTCCTTATTGATAAATAAATACTCCACCTGTGAGCTGCAAAACACTCAAATTGAAAGTCAGTGGCCACGCTACGGCTCCCTTTCACAGGCAGGGACTTTCTCTCAGACAACATAATAATACTAATCGCCACGTCTCATCTTCAAGGCAATTTCTGAACATTAACTAATCAAGCTGTCCAGCATCTGTGTGAGGTGGATAAATAAGGATCATTATCTCCATCAGGCAGAGGGAAATAATGGAAGGAGGTGAGTGGCTGGGGCTCAGCTGAGGTCAGGACAGCGCTCCGGGAAAAGTCAGAAGAACCCACTGCAAGACTGGCTTAGCTTCGCCTGTTAGGCTAGACAGCGGCGGGAGTGGGGGCTGTATACATCAGGATGATACTGCAGACTCCAAATGGGACTTTTGCCCTGTTAAGGGGACAGCGGTGGGAAGAAGTTTTAAGAGATGGCTTAATGCTTAGGGACTTCTACAACTTGGGGATGACTGCTCCCTCCAAAATTCATGTTGAAACGTGATGTCAATGTGGCAGTGTTACAGGGTATGTTTAGGGACAATAAGCGGCCAGGATAGAAGAATGACATCCTTAAAGGATTGACTCGGGTACCATGAGAGCAGGTCACTATACAATAAAGTCAGTCCTTGAGTTTTCTCTTCCACACACAGCCACATGCCCAGCGATGGGCACCCTCACCAGAAGCTGAATGGATGCTGGCTTTGTAGCTCCGGGGGCTCTAGAAACACGAGCCAAAATATATTTGTATTCTTTATAAACCACCTCGTCTCTGGTACTCTGTTGCAGCAATACAATATGGACTAACACCATAACCCTGAGGGCCTCCCCAGAAACAAGATACATAGTTTATTAACTCATTCACCTGTTCATTCCTTAACTCAGCCCCCAGATGACAACATGTTGGTTAAACGGTAGAATTTATCAATGTTTTGTGTCAGGTGGCTGCCAAGAACTGTGTTGGCTTTGATAGACACAAAATAAAAAGGATAAAATTGGGATTTTGATTTCCTCCTCCATGACACTGTTATCAAAAGTGCTTCTCACTTGCCAGACCACGGTGGCACACGCTTTTGATCCCAACACTCGGGAGGCAGAGGCAGGTGGATCTCTGTGAATCTGAGGCCAGCCTGGTCTACAGAGTGAGTTCCAGGACAGTCAGGGCTACACAGAGAAACCCGGCCTCAAGAAATGAAGAACACGCGCTGCTCGCTCCCGGACATCGTGACTCCCATCATTGTGACCCTAGCTCCATCACTGCTGCACGCCTACCATCTCCAGCCACCTGCCCTTGTTCCCAGGTCCCCAGCCTGCTGTGTCGCTACAGTGCTTTTTCTCTACCTTGCAAATATGACACTAACTTGTTTCTGCTTGGAAGCCTTCCCCTGTGGTCCTAATATCCCAGGATTAAGGCCAAGCAAAGTTCTTCCTACTCATGCTTTTTTTGTCTAAAATCATCTTAATCCTCAATTTCAGTTCCCTGGATCCAGTATTGGGCCTATGTTGCCTCTCTGATTTGCACGTTTTTCTCTTTACCAGTGTGTCTGGGTTATTACCATTCTACCACTCTTCCTTGGTTTCCTATTCCCTCTGGGCAGTCTTCTGCCGCGTTCTGAGGCTGCATCTGCCCCTCCTCAACGTAACAACGTCATCAAATACCCACCCCTCCTGAAAGTACAGGTCCCCCTTGTTATCTGAGGACACCACTTACAGAGATTGACAGTATAACTTGATAGATAGATAGACAGACAGACAGAGAGAGAGAGAGCTAGACATTTACTTAGCAGTCCCTATCCCAGTGAGATACCCTCGCATTACACCTGTGTGTTGAATGTAAACATGGGCGAGAAGAAGCAGTGCCCACAGTCAGATGGCAGATGTCCTCCAGAAGGGACCTTATTTCCCCCTTTCATTGTCCTGTTCCATCCAGTGTCACTCTCAGGTAGGCACTCCAGAGTGTTAAGTGAAGATGTTTACCAAAGCACACCAGAGAAATCAGGTGACTACGCCACCCCCAAGAGAGCCCGTACATAGAAAGTGATGACGCGCCTTGAGAGAAGTAAACACGAAACAGACACGGTTCAGCCAGGCACACCCTCTCCTAACCATTTTTTGGAGCACGAGAAAATGCAGAAGAAAACTTAAAGTATTGCTCATTCTGGCAAGCTTCATTGGATATGGAGTGATATTTTTCAGTGTAAAGAAATACAGTATATAGGTGATCAACAGCCTCAGAAAGAGTGGGGTCACTGAGGCCATGTTCTTCTTCTTAATGTGTGTGTAGTATACATATCTGTGTGTGCATGTTCATATATGTGAGTGTGGACATGTACATGCTACTTGCTGCAGCTTGTGTGTATGTACGCCACGACATTGCTAGGGGTCCATTTTTCCTAGGGCGTACCAATGGGCACTCCATCTCATTGTGTTCTTGTGTACAGTCTGAAATGTGGGGCTGCTGTCCTTGTAATGTGCCAGGGATGGGGAAGAAGGAGAAGACTTTGGAAGGCTGTTTTGAAAACGAAGCACATTCCATAAGTCCAACTCTTGGTAGCTGAGTAACCACAGACCAGGAGCCATCCTAGGCATTCTTGCCTTTGGATTTTCATCTGATTGAGCTTAAAGTGAAGTCAAGAATGTTCAGAACTACAGCTCCCTCCTTCCAGTCTTAATAAAAATCAGTGTGGTCCTCTTAAACAGGCATCCTGTGTACCTCAAGAATTCCTTTCATATTATTATTTCCCAATGGGAAACCGCGCTTGTCCTCAGCTCGGGATTGTCCCTGTGGCCATGCAGAAGTTTTGAACTCTGTTATTCATGCCTGAAATCAATAACCACAAAGCAATAAGCCATACGGTCTAATTTGCCAGCTGTGACTTATGAACAGAAATGAGCAGGCTCCCTCGAGGGTTGCTTGGGGGTAGAAACAGTCTACAGCTTTATTTACAGATAACCCTACCACCTATTCTGAGCTAAGAATCCAGAGACTAGCTACTAGGAATCAATACATGCTCAAATTGCTCCATCAATATACACGTTCGTTTATTCCAAGGTTATCATGGCTCCTTCGGGGCAAATGTTCATTGTCTATATTGCAACCATGCCATGTTGTTTGGGTCAAATGTGTGACAAGAATCAGCCTGTCATACAGGGACGATAGCTTATGTTTGCAGCCCTGGGAGATGGCAGACCCATTCATGGACCAGGCGAATAGGACCTGCGACCAGCGTCTATATCTACTGATCTCGATTAGAAAATGTATCATGCTTATTTAAAAACTTATTCTTCGAATTCAGAAAACATGGCTCCTCCAGGAATTGGTCACACAAACACCAGAGGGTGGAATATACCACTCCAAAATATGCCACTTAGACATAAGGATTATTTTAAGCCGAAGGAATTTACACAACGGATTCAAGCAGCATGTTCTGTCCCTCCTCTCCGCCAGCCTAAAAGCAGGAGTTAAGTCTCTTGTGCAGAAGATGTTCTCTTTATCCAAAGGAGAGTAATGCTTGCTTCATCGAGGACGAGAAGCTGAGACGCACACAACACTCTGCACAAAGAGCGCTTGTTATAATAACTTTTATCTTCCGGTAGCCACCTGAATAGCTTCCTTACTTTGCACAATGCCTCTCTTCTTTCTGCCCAATATAAAATGGCAGGTTTTATGACTTCGTTGGGTCTGCATTTCCTTAGAAGGTCCCCATGTCACGTAACACATTCAGTAACTCCGTATGCTTCTTTCTTGTTAATTTCACTTACGTTGATTTAATTCTCTGGCTAGCCAAAGCAAACAAAAACCTTAAGTAGTAAAAGTTCTTCCTCCATGAGCCTGGGAGGCGTACCCAACAGTTAAGTGCTTGCCGCACAAACGTGAGGACCTGATTCCGTCCCCAACATCCACAGAAAAAGAACAGAATACAGAGGCCTGTACCCGTGTGCCAGCCCTGGGGAGCCAGACACAGGCTTGCTGACCTGCGAGTCTAGCCAAATTGGCAAACTTCAGGCTCAGAAAGAGAACTTGTCTCAAAAACTAAGGGGAGAGTGATGAAGGTAGACGCTTGTGACCTAGATATTCATGACCACACATGTGTGCAAACACAAAAGGAAAAAAAAAAAAAACCTTTACCTCCTTTAACACAGAAGTCACCAAACACACATAAGGTGAAGTTGTAACCATAGCAACACATTTTATATTAGAGCACTTGATACTTACATGTACATAATCAATAAATAGCAGTTGCATAAATAAAATATGCTCCAAGGAAATGAAATGGGCTCAAAATTAGTTCCTGCTACTTACAAAATACGTGTTATTTAATCTTTTTGGGCCTTAGTTTCCTTATCTGAAAAGTGGAGACAATAAAATCTTCCGTGTTAGGTGGTCGCCAATGATTAAATACACCAGCTTAAGAAAGCAGCTTATAGAGTGCCTGGCAGATAGGAGGCCAGGGTGACAAGCAGGTTTTCACATGTGTAGGAGCTTGACTCTATATGCCAGTGGCAGAAAAACCTGAGTCACTGAGTCTACAGCAAGAATGACTACCATCCTTAGGAGCAATGAAGAGGAAGGTTCAAATCCCCCCTTCTCTGCAAGGCTCAAGGAGTTTAGTCTACAAAACAGTATGGAATTGACAGGTTAGTAAGCAAAAAACATACACATTTACCCACACATATAAACACGAGAATCAAACACAAAGCACAAACCTGCACGGAATGACCAAGTAGTTGGGGCTTGAATACTATCCTTATATGAAAGAGACATGCAGGAGGGATGGAGGATTTTTGAGAGTAGGTAATAATTTGGAAGAATAAATGGATTAGGATTTAAAAAAGTCTCTAAAGATCCATGGGGCACAAATATCTTAGATGCACAGGAGAGCTGGCAACAGAAGCCAACAGATGATTATATGAGGAAGAGAAAGAGGGTCTCGAAAGACAAGAGTCAAGGAGATGTTATATGACAAGGGGATTCAGACCTTTGAATTTTACTACTTCTGTGGGGATTCATTTTGAACTTGAAGTCCTGAAGTTTTCAGCAGGAAAAGGGCAGTAAGTTCTTCCCCTCTCCACACCCACACAAAAACAAAAGGGCAAAGGAGATAGACATGAACTTTTAAATGGTTCTTTGGAACTTGAATGAGTCAGTATCAAGGTGTTTGAAAATGGACAGGGTCCACCAGAAGTCTTCAGCACTTGGCACTTGTGGAGAGTCATTAGAAGGCAGTGGGACCGTTAAGAGAAATTGTCTTTTTCTTCTTCCTATGTAGATTAGATCTATGTAAGTCTCTCTTGGTGTCCTCACTGTTGTCTAAGTTCTCTGGGATTGTGATTTGTAAGCTGGTTTTCTTTGCTTTATGATTAAAAGCTACTTATGAGTGAGTACATGTGATAATTGTCTTTCTTTGTCTGGGTTACCTCACTCAAAATAATGTTTTCTAGCTCCACCCATTTTCCTGAAGAATTCAAGATGTTATTTTTTTCTTCTCTGTAGTACTTCATTGTCTAAATGTACCACATTTTTCCTATCTATTCTTCAGTCGAGGGGCATTTAGGTTGTTTCCAGATTCTGGCTATGACAAACAATGCTGCTATGAACATAGTTGAGCACATGTCCTTGTGGCATGATTGAGCATCCTTTGGATATATACCCAAAAGTGGTATTACTGGGACTTGAGGAAGGTTGTTTCCTAATTTTCTGAGAAATCGCCACACTGACATCCAAAGGGGCTGTACCAGCTTGCATTCCCACCAGCAATGCAGGAGTGTTCCCTTTACCCCATAACCTCTCCAGCGTAAGTTGTCATCAGTGTTTTTGATCTTGACCATTTTTACAGGTGTAAGATGGAATCTCAGAGTTGTTTTGATTTGCGTTTCTCTGATCTCTAAGGATGTTGAACATTTCCTTAAGTGTCTTTCAGCCATTTTAGATTCCTCTGTTGAGAGTTCTCTGTTTAGGTCTGTACTCCATTTTAAGATTCAGATAGTGGACAACTCGGGAGACTCAGGAAGACCCTAAAACTGACCAATACACCAAGACAGGGATAGACTAGCTGCCCAGAAGAGGTTCAGACCAACTGAGCTGCCTGAAGGAGATACTTTCTGGACTCTTGAGCTGCCTGGAAGTCATGCAGAAACCCATAGGTGTCCAACTTCCATGAGCCATCACCCGTGGCTGGGCTTCTCCTATTCCAGCTGCCTTTGAGTCATCCCTACGCCTGCAAGCAACCCCTCACCTATATTTATATTAGTAACTTCAATAGGAACTCACTGCTACACCACGTTGGACTTTGGTGGTATATTTACTTTGGTCTATTGTTGGTCCCCTCTCTAGGGTAAGCAGGCATGTATTCACATCTCTCCAGGGACACTGCCACACAACATTGCCCCTGGTGTTTATTAAGTAGCTGGAGGCTGACAGATACAGGCGATGGTAACAAAGCCCATCCAGATGTGGCTGTGCTCCTCCTCCGTCTTCTGTTTCGCCGTAGATAATGAAATTCTATGGGAGGCAATAGCGTCCTTGACAGTTCCAGTGCTTAGACAGAAGAGGGATGCGAGGCCCAGCCTCTTCCTGCACTTGTGAGTCAGGGGAAACAGGGAACTAGATTTTCACAACTCTCAGTAGTGGTATAAATAGAGAATCATTTCATATTTTCCCACCTCTACTTCCAGCTGAGCTGCGTCCCCGTTCCTCAGAGACATCTTGGGCAGACTTTGTAACTGCCAGTCCTTTTGGCTATCAGAAACCTGGTCTGATTTGTAGGTGCTGTGAACCTCACCTGTTGCCCTTCTCTCGGAGCAGGATGTGGAAGAGCCTCAGGTGAGTGATTTGGGGATCTCTGAAGAAGCCCCAGTCCTCCCCACAGGCTGGCTTTGCCCGTGGGGTGAATGGAGGCTTTTGGACCTCCTCCTGATTTGGGCCGCTGTGTGTTTGCTAATTGTCATGATGGTAGGAGTGGTTTTCTTAGGGAGCTTCTTCCAGTTCTTCCTGCTCTAAGGACCAACTCCAAAGCAAAAAGGATTCTAGCAGGAGTCTATACATTCAACCACCTCTCCAAAGCAATGTTTGGGCGGCTCCAACATCCACCTGGCCACTCACTGCCCCAGTTCCTTCTCTACCCTCCTCCTCCCACCCTTCCCTGGGAGTGTAAGAAGCTCTGGGGTTCTCCACTCCCTGACAGTGTCAGGAACCTCTAGGAATATGGGTAGGTTTGTTCTTATGTTTCCCCTGCTGGGTTTGGCTCATTACTCCTTATCCTCCATACTTCAGGGGCATGTGATTAATTTTTATGGCTAAAACTGGCACTAACCTTTAGTTTTCATGATTAACTCTTTAATATATATTATTCTGCTCCAGTGACCCCCCCCAGAGTAGGCAAAGACGGTGTAGCGAGAAAAGGAGGTACCCTTCTTACCCTTCTCTCTCTCTCTCTCCTTCCTTTTTATTTATTGTGTCTTCCACACCATGCATCTCAATCCTATCCATTTCCCATCCTTCCTCTGCTCTTGTAGCCTCCTCCCCAAAATAAAATAAAATAAAATTTAGGAGAAAATAGGAAAGAAAATAAATATCTCATTGTAAATCTTGTCATGGAAGCTGCAGTGTGGCACAGTGAGTCACACAGTAAACCCTTTTATCCATACATCTTTACTTACACGTTTCATTACAAAGAGTCGTTGGTTTGGCTTGAGGCCTCTGGTTTCTGCTACACCGTCAATACTGGGCCCTCACTGGGACTCTCCTTGGATAGCCTGCTGTTGTCCTGTGTCGTGGAGATCCGGCAGCTTATGGTCGATGCCCCTTCACGTGCTCCAGCAAATCACAGATGGGGTAGATGTTGGGGTGGGCCACTTACAACCCTGGTTCTGGGCTTGGGTAGAGGCAGGATTGGTCAGCCCACTAACACTCCCCAGTCCTCACCACCAGGGGGAGCTCTCCAGCATTGTCTCAGAATGTGACCCTTTGCGGTGATGAGAAAGGGGAGAGGCCTTTTCTTCCGCTTTCCTGCCCTCAGGGCCAGCTCACCCCCACCTACACCACCAGGGCCAGCTCTACTGTGTTGCATAGGTGAGGTGTAGGGCCCACTCTCCTGACTGCTGCAGCTGGTAAGGACTGTCCCAGCTCTCCCACTCTGCTGACCTCAAAGCCCACCTTCCTACCGGCCACAAGGGTGTGGGAGAAGGTCATCACTCCCCCCACCCATGCCACCATATGACAGATGAGGAACAGGGCCAGATCTGCCACGTTCACATTCTGAGGCCCGATTGTCCAACCCCAGGCCCCATCCCCCACCCCTGTCAATAGGGTCAGCTCTGCTGTGTTGCCCAGGTGAGGTACAGAGCCAGCTTTTCAGAGTGCTGCATATGGTAAGGGGAGAGCGATCACCTCCTTTATCCAACTCAGGTGACAGATGGGGGTCATCTTTCCCTCACCCTTACCACCACATGGTGACCTTCTCTAGTTGAGGACATTTCCAGTCTGATGTGGGACTATGTTTTATTACCATGGGTTAAATAAAGAAACTGTTCTGGGCCTATGACAGTGCAGGATATAGAGGTGGTGATTTTGTGTCAACAGTGTCTGTTGGCATGAACTTGAAGGTTGAGACATGGGAATAAACCAATGACCTCATAACAGAGATAAAGACAAATTATTTTTTCTGGACTGGGGTATAGCTCTGTGGTAGAGTACTTACCTGGCAGGAAAGGGATGCTAGTTTTGACCCCTGTACTAACAAAAACAAATGTAATTTAAATATATGCACTCAAAACTCCTCCAGCTACCCTGCTTCTTCCTGACATCTTGAATGGAACCGATCAGCTTTATGTTAACACACAGAGTTATGACTCCTGGCCCATGTGTTCAGGTCTGACGACAGCTCAGGCATTTCAAGGTTTCCATTGTGAAAGATGATTGCAAAGTAATGAGGCTGCTATTCATGTATGACTTGCGGAGTCGGTTCTGTTGTCTTACAGCTGCACAGCACAGTTTCCAAAGGCTTTCTTCCTCTAAACTCGAAGCAATGGCAAGAAATCGATACTCAATCAGTTTGTGCAGAATATGGTGAAGGTTTCAGATCGCTATGTCTAGAATGCTTTGATGACAAGAAAAGTCAATAACTCCCATTTATTCATTTGACAAACATGCGCTTTTACTGGGCTCTGTGCACTGAAATACAAAATAAAAGGTGGAGCCCCTCTCCTCAAGATGCTGCAGCCACTGGATGCTCAGGTGATGGGGCAACTAGTCTCAGAGTGCGGATGTCACGGTAGAGTGAGGCTGTGGTGTCAGGGGAGAGTGAAGAATGGGACCTACCCAGATGTGGAGTGCCAAGAAAGGCTTTCGAGAGGAAGTGATGGATGAAGCGCCGTTTTAAGGATGAATTATTGACTAGATGAGGGAGAGAGAGTACGCCTGAGGGGAACATACGATGAAAGACCAAAACGCAATATGATGCTTTTTCTTCCCTGGGAAGAGCAATAGGAAAAGTTACAAAGAAAAATGAGGAAAAGACTGGAAAACTAAGAGGCTTCTACTTTCGTGGGCGCCATTTTGCTAGTACTAACGTTATTGATTTGCAAGGTGATTAGCCCCTCCCAGGGCTGGGAAGGTAAGACACAGGAACCCACACACCGGAAGCAAAGGAGCAGCCAGGCCAGGTGGCTGTGGTCAACTCTATAGAGGCCTAAATGATCAAAATGAGTAAGTCTGGGAGATCTACTGTTTAGAGATGCTGTCTATCCATTATGGGCCCTCCAGGTGTTCTGTGCCACTACCTGGTGAGACCCAAACAAATGTCTACCTACCTCAGAGAGGGAACTGACAACAGACCACAGTAAGAATACCACTAACGTCCAAATTGGCGAACCAGTGAGTTTATTGAGTTAAGTTACAGGATCATGGGTTACTTAATGAGCAGGAATAACATAAAGGCAATGTCACCAAAAGCCTGCCTCAGCCTGGGTGACTTCCCATGACAACTGGAATCCTGAAGCCCACTGCGACAAGCCGAAGTGTCTTCGAGGGAGCTTGACTGCTCTGCTCCTCTACCAAGCACCTGCATTTGCTCTTTGTCTCCTCAGCAGCCTTTACTGCTTATGTAGCCTTGGGAGGGAGGAACCCTCTGGTCCTCATCAGACTCCTGGATGAGGCTCTCTTCTTTGGGGCTGAGTCTTCACAAGCTTCCATCTAGGATGAAATGTTTTAATTCAGAGGAAATTGCTACACACCAGGCCAGGTTTCCAACCCTTTGAAAGCAGAGGGGAGTGATCAGTGTTTCTATGGCACAGAGTTCATAAATGAGTCATAAGAAAAAAAGCAACTATGAGTCTTGATCAAGTTTTATAATGAATTTGTGGATAAATTGTCCAGTGTATCCCACAGATAGCAAAAACTGTGCACAGTACAGCAAATATATTTCAATTACATGTATCCGTGCACATGCATACTGAATTACCTTGCAATACAAAGTTCTGCCACGCTTATGGTGAAACCTTTGGTAAATGTTGGCTTTTTTGGCATCTAAGATCTGATCATGTGCTATAGAAATCTCCCCATTAAAGGGGAAGGAAACACGCAGTGTGACTTGAGTAGGTGGCACCGAACTTCAAACCTGGTCGAGATGCAGTAACTGAGATGTCATGGAGGATCTTCAGATCTGTACAAACAAGGGAAGACATCTAGAGCTGAAGAATCACATTTTAACCTGGGAAACAAGAGAAAAAAACAAACATGTTGTTTGGAAGGAACCATAAGGAGAAAGTCAGCCACCGAGGAAGCCCCTGGGAAGATAGAATTCTGACAATTTTACCTCCTCTTCCTCAGTGATCTAGGTTTGAGGGATGTGTGTGAGTATCCACCAGGAAGCCTGGAATAACTTCAGGGATCCTGCAAACTCAAGTGCCCGGTGAGAAAAAGAAGGGCAGTGCTTTGCTTTGGGAAACGAGCTCCTTTGGAGGTCTGCATAAACAAGGAGAGAAAAGATGGCTTGACCTCAGCTTGACCTCAGTATACATGAGAATGGAGGGCTTGGAATTCATCTACTGTGGTTGTACGCAGAGGCTGAGGTGAGTTCGCTGGGTTCCCGGGCAGAGTATGGTGTTGTTCCAGGCTACACATTCTGGAAGCAGAAGGACTGGAGTCAGAAGGTGTATGGCGGTGCCCACTCCTTGTAGGGAAAGAACTAGCAAGCTTGGCATAACGGTTGAGGGCATCACGTAGCTCCAGAGAGATGATCCATGACAAGAAGAGCTTTCCTACGGCTTCACACGCTTGCACACATCTGCATCAAGAACATAACTACGACTCCTGGCACCATGCTTGCCTCTACCGCCAACTGCCCATTTAAGTCCTTTCCGTTTACAGATACACAACACCAAAGGTGACTTTAAGGGTACCAGTTGCTGCACAGACCAGTGTCAACAGTGGGTGCCAGGTCATTGGTGATGCTCTCCTGGTCAGAGTGGGTCTGAAAAAGGGAATGTCTCACAGCAGTTGGTGCCATGCATGGACATCCAAGAGCTCTGAACCATCTAACAGTGGTGCTTGGCCCGAAGTCTAAGAAGCTACGAATAGATGGTGTGATGGTTAATAATGATTGCCAACAGGGTCTAGAAGCACTGAGAAACAAGCTTCTGGGCATGCTCATGATTTAGATTGGGTAGCTTAAGATGGGAGGACCCACTCAGTAATAAGCGACCCCTCTCCCTCTATTCCTTCCTACAGTTGCTTTCGTCGGGTGTTTTGTTGAGTAGAACAAGAGTGATAACTAATACAGACAGGAAATTGAAAAGTTACTTCAATCATCTTTGATCCCATGATGTGCTGATCACCTAGTATTGGGACAAGAAAGTCCCAGACCAAGGACAAACCTCTACTATCAACATGCCCTGTGGTACCAGCATTGGTGATCCTTAACTTGAAATTTTAGAGCAGATTTAAACCACCAGAAGGCAGATGCTAATGTGTGGGAAATTCTTGCAAATATCAAACAGTTCAATTTAAATAGAAATTCAATTCTTAGCAATGTCTAGTTAAGCCAAGCACACCAACCTATTAGCTGCAGACCAGTTATGTAGTAGATAGAAATGTAAATACATAGAACATATTTTTATATTTTCATGGGAAACTCATTAAGTAGGCCTTACAGAATTCCCGTGTTTGTGGCCTATTTGCAAGCACCAAGTAGACCTGTGTGTGAAGCAACATGTTTTATGCATGCAATATATATTGGATCATGTCTTAACATACTTTCTACACCTAGTTCAAAAGAGGTCTGGGAGCTTCAGAGAAAATGCTATGAAAGTTTACCTCCAGAACAACAAAATGCCCAAAGAACAAGAATCCTTGCGACAAAAGCAATGTCCCTATATGCAATAAGGTAATTTTGTTATAAAACTATGCAATTCAATATAACATGATGGACTTTTAAAAGCACTTGTATTCCTCTTTTTTGCAGGTTGTAATTATGACAATAGAAGATATTCTAAACTTAAAACCATAATCCAAAAACATACCAGTTTGCTATAATTGTTGACTATTGTGCACAACACACACACAAATATCTGTGCAAGGTGGTAGGCAGCTTAACTCTCTGGTTTTTGGTAACCAGTTCAGTGTTGTTCATCTGCCAAAACATCATGTCATACACAACAAATATATACTTGAAAATAAAAAGACATAATCTGCTTTACTTTATCATACTAATAATATTTGTTTTCTAACTAAAATGCATAATTTTAAAGACATGATTTTTTGAGACAATGCCTCACTATGTAACCCTAGTGGACCTCAAACTCAGAAATCTGCCCACCTCTGCCTCTGGAGTGCTGGAATTAAAGGTCTGCTAGCCTAATTTTTTTAATTTTTTTCTTTTCAAGACTCATTTTTAATTTTTTTACTTTTTGAGATTATAATAGCATAATTTTCCTCTTCCCTTTCCTCCCTCCAAACCCTTTTGCCCTCTCTCAAATTCATGATCTCCTTTTTTTCATTGTTGTTACATACATATATGTCTATACATATATATTCCTAAATACACAGCCTTTTCAGTCCATATGTTAGTTGTATGTATGTTTTCATGAATGACTGTTTGATATTGGATAGCCAGTTGGTGAGCTCTTCCCTGGGGAAACCTCCTCCTGCTCCCAGCATTCCCTAGTCGCCTGTAGGTTTTTGTGTAGGGTTGAGGTCTCCTAGGCTCTCCACATCCATTGCTGTCTTTGTTCAGTTAATGTTTAGGCAGTCATGTTCGTGAGCCGTTATGGATGCAGCTTAATTTCTTTGTTAAAATGACACCTTCAATATTGGTAAGCTGAGTCCCACAGTTTGGACCTGTCCCTAGCACCTTGACATTGAGATGCTGACTCAGTACCCAGCTCGCTCCCTGATGTTTACAAATATCTAATGAGTATTGATCATAAAACAAGCACGGTGGGAAGGGCTTGGAAACCTCTGTTTGCTTTTCAAGGCTAGTCCTGAAAAGTAAATAAAAGTAGAAAACTATCTGAATATTTTCCTGGTGAATCTGGGATGTAATCAACATAGAGAATTCAGTACTTCAGAATCAGATGCTTAGAGCAAACAAAGAAACAAACAAACAAAAGGAAACAAAAGGCCTACAGACTGCTTAGAAGCACCTTAACCACCTCCCCAGGGAAGGGCACACCAATTGGTTATCAAACACTGAATGGTCAGCCCTAGAACAAGTAGAATTATATGATGTTTCATTGTGTTTTCCTCCAAGCTGACTCCTTCTCGATTGTATATGTTAAATCTCCATCGTTTTGCCAACCAAGTTTAATTTGGTGGATAATGTATAATGATCTAAAGTTTCTTTAAAATTGTGTGGTTAAGGGGCTGGAGAGATGGCTCAGCAATTAAGAGCACCGGCTGCTCTTTCCAAGGTTCCCAGCACCCATACAGTGGCTCTCAAGTGGCTGTAACTCCAGTTCTGAGGGACTTTATTCCTTCACACAGACTTACGTGTAAACAAAACACTAATGCACATAAAATAAAAATAAATAAATCATTTCTAAATGCTTTTAAAAAGGAAAAGAGAAAAAAGAAAGGTCTTACTGCCTATAGAAAAGAGGAACCATGTGATCAAAATGTGGGAATTGGGCCAATGTCAAATGTCACATTCAGAAAGAGAAAGGCAGGTGATTAATCAGACAGTGTCGCATGAACAATGCATAAGAGATTTGATAAAGCTTGGCTACATTACATGACATCTTACACTGCTTAATAGTGGCAGTACAATTTGATGTGCCTTTCTCACTAAATGTAAGTTTCTTTCTCTCTTTTTTTGCATAAATCCAGCTTTTTGCAAAATAAAAAAATGTTTTTCTCTGTGTGTGGTCCTTCTGCACCTTGGCTCTGAGATTTGCCTTGTGTTCACAAGTGTATCCTTTAGGACCAGAAAGTGGCCTGGCTTTAATAAACAATAAAATATTTGTCAGCTGAATGAATGAGCCATATCCTGACTCTTTCTTCAAGAAGCAGACGTGTTTTCTACTCTCCCAGCTAAAAACTTTGGTTGTTACACAATGCTAAGCCACAGCTGTATGAGACCATTTGTTCTCTCCTTCACGCCAAGTGCAGACGTCACATGAATTTTCCCACCACGGGGTGCCTGAATAATGCATGTGTATTGCAGTGTGTCTCCACTTTCTGTTGTCTCTCAATACAGAAATGATAGTCTCAAGCTCTTGGAATCACCCAGGCAATCTGCCCCCTTCGTCTGGAATTCAGCGGCAATCTTCACAATGCAGTTTGCTAGGTTCTGATCAGGAAACTCCCGCCACACGAGCAATGATGGAAGCGATCCACCGTTTCCACGGTACCTGACAGCTCTTTGCCCTGCTCAGGGGTTTCAGAATCAAGTACGTGGAGTTTGCCTATAGTCAGCAATTGCTACTATGTCAAGAATCTTCTTATATCTGTGCAGAACACACCTTTAATCCCAGCACACGGGAGGCAGAGGCAGGAGGAGCTCTGTGAGTTCAAGGCCAGTCTGGTCTACAGGGAAAGTTCCAGGATCTTCTATCTGTGAAGGCTTTCTTCTGGACAGAAAAGTCACCCACATGTCATTTTTTCTTGCATTTTTACTCAGTGTGACTCTTTCTTGCTTCATTCTTTGGCTCACGGCACCCTTTCTGGTCCAGAACACTCATGCGATGACCATGTTTCCAAACTTCTGGCCTGAAGTCAGGCTCTGGCAGAGACAATTTCAATTTGTGAACTTTTTTTTCTGATTCCCCAAAATTAGAAATAATAAATTTTGTGAACTAGATATCTAACTATCACCTTTTATTGATGTGTATGCGTGTACAGAAATATAAAATCCTGCCAGAATGATAACGGTGGGGGTTAACGTAGCTTTTGCATCATCTTTCCGCTGTTCATTGTTCATGTTGAGGCAGACAGCAAGGCCTCCCACTCTTAAGCTGATTTGCATAAGCCAATGTGCAAAGTTAGGATTTCCTTTTTTTCAAACATCTGCTGGAAATTTGGAGTAACCCATATAGGTGATCAAGTGAAAGTCTCTAAAAGAATCTTCAGGAATCCCCAAAGTTGTTAGCAAGAATGGCTGGATAAACACGTCGTACCAGGCGTAATATCGGTTTTCCATGAAGATATCTTAGAGACCTTGTGGGGTTTCTTGCTTCTACACAGTGAGCAGATATTTAGGCAATAATTTAAGATGGCAAATGCATCACATTTTAATGTCTTCACAGTATCAGAAAAGAGAATGTGCTAGAAATTATTCCATGTCTCCCTTGGATCTTTCCTTTTCATGGTTGCTGTCACAAATTTTATTTGTTGCTTCTTAACCAAATAAATCAAAATTGCTAATGACTTTTCAGTATATTCCTTCTAAAGGTGGGTGATTAAATTCCCATCCTTTACTTATTTCAGTAACTCCACATCACCATGGAAAGTTAACATTGTTAGGGATCTGCTCCCCATATTCATCTATTTTTATAATTAGATATTCCACATTTTTATTGTTTTCTTCAATTCTGATTAAAATGCAAAGATTCAATATTCTTCCCCTTCAGTTTAGAAAAAGTGACACGGAAAATTGCAGTGGGCATTGTTTTGATTTTCGTGTCTTTGGAAAATGTCTTGACAACGGAACTTTCCCACTGATAAAAACTCAGCATGTGATGTGGAAACATTAGTATTCTCCAGAGAACAGGCATCAGTATCAGAAATCTATGTCTGAATAGGACCAAATCTGTCTTTGATAAAAATCACATGACTATTTCACTGTCTTCTCTCATATTATAGAAATGTAACAAATTGTGAATAATTTTACAATAACAATTTCTATCAGTTGAAAAAATCTGTTGAATTATTAATAGGACTGTTGCGAATGTGTACCACGGGTCTGATCCTTTCCACGATTTGCCGTTATTGGAAAAGAATCTCAAAGATGGCATCAAAATACTGGGCGACCTGACGACAAGGATCACCAAGCCCGCCGAAGCTTAGACGGGAGGAAAGACAGTCATTTAGCTGGTCACCTCCGTCACTCAGAAGCAGGCCTCTTCCTGGCCTCAGTGCTTTCTTCCTAACTCTTTATGCACAGTGAATTAGATCGGCAGTAGTCAAGAGGGAAATTGTCATTGTCACTCACCTCATTGTAGTTGTCATCGTGATCATGAAATACTGGAGAGGTGGTTTCGAGCATTTGGGGGGCAGAGGCAGCTGGATCTCTGTGAGTTCAGGACCAGCCCAGTCTACAGAGCAAGTTTCAGGACAGCCCTGGATACACAGAGAAACCCTGTCTCAAAAAAATCCACCTCAGCCTTCGTTCTGACCACTGACTGGATAGGAGGCACCAGGCCAGTTACTTTCCTGTGCCCTATGCCTCGGCTCCTTTTTCATGAGTGGATAATACACCCAGCTTTATTGTGTGAATTAAATAAGACTTTCACAATGTCTAATGCAGTAGGCACCTTTTAAAATTTGGGGGGTGGGAGATTTCGAGACAGGGTTTCTCTGTATAGCTTTGGAGTTTGTTCTCTGTAGACCAAGCTGGCCTTGAACTCGCAGAGATTCACCTGCCTCTGCCTCCCGAGTGCTTGGATTAAAGGCATGTGCCACCATTGCCTGGCCATTTAAACATTTTTAGAGTCCATTTATAGCTAGACAAGTGTATCCAACATCAAAAGCTAAGTAAAATACTATATGATTTTCTTGAGATTCTGAAATGATGCTTTTCCAAGTTTTGTTCTGTATTTGTTTGTTTATTTTGTATTTTGTTCGTTTACTTTTTTGAGAGAGTGTCTCATAATGTAGTCCTGGGTCGCTTTGAATTCACGACGTAGTTCCAACTATTTGTGAACTGGTAGTGATCCTCCTGCCTCAGCCTCTTGAATGCTGGGGTTACAGCATGAGCTGCAAAAGTGGACTAGAAGTTGTTAGTCTCTTTTGTTTGTGGTGATGAGAATTTGGATTTAAACAATATCAAAATTAGCCTAGATATGCAGCCCAAGTCTGAAATTATGATTGTGCCTTAGGATATGAAAAGCAGTAATTTTCCTCCAGAATGCCATTTCAGCAGGAACACATGTTTTGTAGAACAGAAGAGCAAGCTACACTTTGATTGACTATATAAAGTCTCAGTAGCCCCATGGAGGATTTATTTAGACCCTTGAGGAAGTTAAGCTTCAACAAACACGAAGAAGACAACATTGGTAGCATATGGGTATGAGGACAGCTCCCATGTCTCTATGTGGGACGTAGCCCTGGTGACCTGGGGCTTGTGTTCAAAGTTAACACTCTCACGGTTCAGCAGGACTCCGCTTCTGAATGCAGGCACCAGCACCTTCTGGCCCCCTGCAACCACCCTTCAGCTCCAGCATCGCTCCCAGGCTGCAATCGTGCAAACTGCGTCTAACACCAAGTTCTGAGAACTGTTTCCTAAGGCCCCTTGTCTTCTCCAGCTTGTGTGAAAGTGGGAAGCAAGCAGCAGCCTATGGCCAAACACAGCTAAATGCCTGCTGTTTTCTGTTTGCTTGTTTGTTCGGGGGTGTTTGGGTATCTTGGTAGCCCACAAATTAAGACTGATTTTTAATTAAACGTTTGGCAAAATAAGAGAATAAAAACACTTATACAGTAGGTGGAAATATTCTGATAGTCACATTTTATCCACATCCTGCTTGACTGGAACTCAGATGCAGGACAGAGAGTTCTAGAACAATACTCACATCTCCTGCTGTGCATATTCTCTACAGCTCGCCTCACCTAAAGCACAAGTGTGACCTGACGGCAGTCACTCCCGACACTACAGGACCATACAGAGCAGATGGATGGACTCGTCAGAGGAAATCCTTAAGAGCCAAGTTGGACACAGCCAATGAGTGGAAGATGACGCTGGGCGAGACTAGCCTGTTCCAGAAAGCCCTTAAAGAAGCTTAAAGCCTCTCTGAGGGCCCATTGAGAGGAACACTTCTAATAGCCTTAAAGCAAGCTGCCAAGGGTTGTGTAGTAACAAAATGGGCCGGTAAGCCCTGGAGCTTGGAAGATGATGGGTGGTCCCATCTGAGACAGAAGTTCTCCTTGACATCACAAGCTCAGCCTAACAAGACTCTGGGCAGAGGACCCAGCTGAGCTGATTCTTGACCCACAGAAACTACAAAATGGTAAATTACCACTATGCTTATAGTAATTCACTACACTGCAATAAAAGTAACTCAAGCAGACTCGTTGAAGAGTAGCCTCACCGTGCCAGACTGGGGAGTCCACAGAACTCTTCACAGAAATGGTTCACAAATGTCTGTTGTCTAGCTATGACCAAGCATGGCACGCAGACCCAAACACAGAACAACACTCTCCAGAGTGACCGGGGCTGAGGAAATCAAAGATTTCTCGTGATAAGCAGAGACCAAATCTGGGGACCAAAACTTATACATGATACTCCCACAGGCAGATCTCCTCCTTTTGATAGTCACTTGAAAAGGTTCTTCCTTTACCAGCTCCTGGGCTCTTTTTGAAACAGAGTTTTATAATTAATTTTGAACTTCAAACAACTTTTAACTACAAACAGTTACACCTGATGGTACCACGGATGCTGACTACAGCCATCGCCTTATAATGCAATCAGCTGTGCCCTGAAGCACAAATCCATGCGCTTCACTGCCTCTTGATGAATCTCTGTGGATGGGCAGGGCGAGCATACACTCCTGCACAGAACCAGACTGGCACAATCCCAGCGGCACCTCGACATCCTTCACCCTGTGCCTTCCCTTGCACATCCAGTGGCTATCTGTTTAGGAGATTGTCTGCTTACATGGATTGTCTGCTGTCTGCCAGTTGGGATTTAACAGGAAAGAAGACACCTGTGACCACTGCCAAAGACTTGCACTTTCTTGGTGCACTGGCTAGTTTTCTGTCAACTGGACACAAGCTAGAGTCACCAGAGGAAGAGGAATGTTTTTTAATTAGCAATTGATGGGGGAGGGCCAAGCCCATAGTGAGTGGGTGGTGCAATACGTTGACTGGTGGTCCTATATGAAAGCAGGCTGAGCAAGTCATGTGGAGAAAGCCACGAAGAGAAAGCCAGCAAGCAGCCTCTGCATCAGCTCCTGCCCCCGGGGTCCCTGCCCTGCTTGTGCTCCTGTCCTGACTTCCTGGGATGACGAACTGCGGTGTAGGAGGTTCTTCTCTTCCTGTGTTGCTTTCATTGGTTAATGAATAAAGAAACTGCTTTGGGCCTGATAGGGCAGAACTTAGGTAGGTGGAGAAGACAGAACTGAATGCTGGGAAGAAGGGCAGAGAGAGAGAGAGAGACACCATGGATCTGCAGCCAGAGGTAGATGTGATGAAATATTTCTGGTAGGGGAGGAGCTCGTCCCAGAGAGGTCCAACCGAGAAGCAGCAGGAAGAAGAACGTGAGCAGGGAGGGCAAGATCAGAGAGAACCTTCATCCGGCGATGGATGGCGATGCAGATGGAGACCCACATTGGAGCACCTGACTGAGCCCCCCAAGGTCCAAAGGAGGAGCAGAAGGAGGAAGAACATGAAAAAGCAAATCAGAACGGCAAGGGGAGCGATCACCCACTGATACAAGGCGACTGATCTAATGAGAGTTCACCAAGGCCAGTTGACTGGGACTGAAGGAGCGCTTGATCCAACCAGATTCTCTGGAGGAGGCTGGATTCTCTGAATGTGGCTGGCCCGAAGTCTTTCTAAAAAGCCATTGACAATGACTCTGGGACTTGTTTCCTCTGCATATTCTGGTTTTTTGGGGATCCAGTCTGATTAGATACTCACCGTCCTGGTCCTGGAGGGAGCGGGGAGGAACTTGAACTACACACAGGGCAGGAAACCCTGACTGCTCTTAGGGATGGAGAGGGAAGAGGAGAGGGAGTGGGGGAAGTGGGAGGGTGTTGGGAGGAGGGGCGAAAATGGAAACTTTTATATTTTAATAAACTTTGAAAAAAAAAGAAATATTTCTGGTAGGCCACGACCTTGTGGTGATACACAGATTGATAGAAATGGGTTAAACTAATATGTTAGAGTTAGTCAATAAGAAGTTAGAGCTAATGGCCAAACAGTGTATTAATTAATACAGTTTCTGTGTGGTTATTTCAGGTGTAAGCTAGCCTTGCGGCCGGGACAAAAAGCAGGCCCTCTCTCCATCAATATGTGATGATGTAAGGTGCACACTGAGCAAACCCTTCTCTCCCCAAGTTGCATTGGTTATGGTGTTTCATCACAGCACTGGTAGACCTGCTGAAGACAACTGGGAAGATATGCTTTCACAATGAAAGCAGGATTTATGTGTGTGTGTGTGTGTGTGTGTGTGTGTGTGTGTGTGTGTAACAGACTCAACAGCCAAAGCTGCAATTAGCCTACACTTCCCTTTTCCCTTTCCTCCCCATTAAGGTGAGTGTCCCATCAAGCTAGGACAGATCCTTGTAAATGTCTCCTCCCATCAACAGATCCAGTGGTCATCACTGGTCTTTTTCTTCATCTTTTCCTTTCCATTATCATTTAACCATGCTTGAGTCTCACCTATATTGAATACTCCCTTCTCAGCCTCCTCCAGGCTCCTCCTCTTCCTCTGGCTCTCCCTCTCTTCTCTTCCCTGGCTTTTTCCAGTGCTGAGGGTCAAAGCCCGGGCCTTGCACACTACAAGACAAATGATCCTCCACTGCGCTATCTTCCAAGCCCTCTGCTCTTTCTCTGTAGACAGACTTCCTCAAAGAATGATCTACATTGCGTGCTTATCCCTGCCACTCTTCAGAATGTAGGTGAGTGTGAGCTCCAACCCTGGCCAAAGTAACCTTGTCCGTGCAGACGGTGAGTCCCTTTCAGTCCTTCTACACAAGCTCTCAGCAGCATTTGCCAAGACCAGCCACCTACACCCTTCTCAGAACAGCCCCTCTCCCTGTAGCTTCCAAGATCCCAGGCTGCTTCATGTGGTTCTCACTCTCCCTTCTGTTCTTTGTATCAATGGACAGCAAGTGCCATCCACACACGCTGAACTTTCTAGATGAGTGTTTATGAAATTATGATCTCTACAAAGTCCAGGGTTTACTGCCCGGAGCCTAACTCCAGGCTTGCTAAATTAGAATCTCTGAGAATGGGAGCTAATTTTTAACCATTTTCACCAGATGAGTTTTTGCAGTCGAGTTTGACATGCTTTGTTCCAGACCCATTCCAGTTGCCTGCAGGGCACTTCCCTCGGGTATCTCACAGGTCTGAAAACGCACCATCTGCGTGCTGGGTATGCCTGAGGCTCATGGACCCATCTCCTTTGTTTCCTGGGCATGCAGAGGACTGTGCTCCCACCGCTCTTGCAGCTAGGCAGACCCACATGATATGGCCTACACAGTAGACTAGGAACAGGGATAATATATGTCATTTTCCAGCCAAGGCGACGAGTGCCAGGGATTGCCCTTTCTCTGACAATCTGGAGCTCCAGTTGAGATGATAAAGCCATGATATTCCTTCATTGCTTGGAGTATTGCTTCCAAGTGCGTATCACACAGGCAGAAGCAGGGAAGTGAACTAACTTTTGCTGAGTAATCTCCCTGAGGTTTTGTGATTGGCATTATAGTGGAATAATTTAGCTCATACAGAATGGAATTCATCATTAGTATGAGTGAGTGAGTGAGTGTGTGTGTGTGTGTGTGTGTGTGTGAGAGAGAGAGAGAGAGAGAGAGATTTACTCATCTATCCAGATACATAGTGCAGTCTTTATAGTACAGTTTGACCGTGAACACTTGGGCATGCCATAATACGTGGTTTATGTGGTGCTGGGTTTGAGCTCAAGGCCTTATACACCAGCTGGCCCTTTACCAGCTGAGCTGCATGCCCAGTGCCCCGTCATTTCTGTGTACTGCTGAGATTCAAACCCAGCAACATGTGCATTACCATGCAATTGTTCTACCCCTGAGCTCTCTTTTTGCTTTAAAAAATAGTTTTTTATATTTAATTTTGGGGAGAAGGGGTGCATGCCACGATGCACACATGGCGGTCAGAGGACAACTTCAGGGAGCAGGTTCTCTCCTTTTACTGTGCGGGCTGCAGGAAAGGATGAAGGTTGTTTGGCTCGGAGGCAATCCACTGAGCCATCTTGCCAGCCTTGCTTTCACTCTTAAGACAGGATTTTACTTAGTCTTCCAGGCTAGCCTTGAACTCACTTTGTAGCCCAGACTACAAAATGACTCTCCGGCCTCAGCCTCCCAAGTAGGCTCACTCTCTTTCCAGTCCACTCTTCCTCTCCTGGTCTCTCTACTTAGCTAAGGAGACCAACAGCTGCGTGCTAGCATGGAGTGCATCTTCTCGTCTCGGTTTCCCCTTTCCTTAGGCAGAAGGAGTCCTCCGCTCCGCTCAGCTGGAGGGAACGATTCTGGAGAACCGTTCTCAGGTTCTTGCCCAAATTACCGCCTGTCTCTTTAAGAGGGAAGGAGCTCCTACATTGCCAAGATTATGTGATTAGAGAGATTCATGGAACTACCCTCACAGTCACTTATCTTCCATGTCCCAACATTGTATGCTAATATTCACGCAGGTCTTTGTGTCTGAGCTCCGGTGACATCGAACTAGGAGGGAAGAACTAAGAGTCCAATGGCACCCTTCCATCTGTCTACCGAGGCAGACACCACAACCCTCTTGTTTAACACGATGCTCCCAGCACGTAGCCGATAGAAGCCAAATATATATGCTGATCCACAGGCTAACATTTCATCACTGATTGTTGATAAAAAAGAGAATTTCTACTGCTAAATAAAGAAAGAATATAAAATATTTTAAAGCAAACTAGCATAGAAAACCTGGCACCAAGCTTCTCTACCACTCATTCTTGCTCATGTCCACTTCATACTTTCATATTTCAGGAGCATGAAAAGCAGAATCTGGCTCACAACAGCCGGCTCTGCTTCCCATCCCTTTTGATGTGTGTGGGGTCTGAGGCCTTTGGTCTGTTTGTTCTTTTGTCTTGTGACTCTAAATGCTCGTATTTCCATGTTTGTGAAGTTTTCAGAATCCTATTACACGGTACATTATTCTATTCCAGGATCTCTCTGTTCTTACCCTTTAAGAATTCAAATTTACCTAAACACGGGCACTGCGGCATTTTCCTCTTCATCTTAAAACCCCCTTCATCCTGCTTCTCTAAGGCTTTGTCTTGTGTGACAGTTACGTGTTTACTCATTTCAGTTAGTTCATCCAAATTATTTCAGTGAGTGCTTGCAGGTGCCAGGCATAGGGCTCAGGGCAGGGAATAAAATGATAAACAAAACCAAATATAGACCCTCCCTAAAAGAGCTTAAAGTCTATTAGGATTAAGAGATAGGCTAATTAATTGATCCCACTTGGAAGCAACATTCCAAACATAGATAATGACATACGACCACGTGTTGACAGTCATGTGACAGAAACTGAACACTGCTAGGACATGTCTGTTGGGAGAGGTATGCATAAATGGGGTACATCCAAGGATGGAAGAAGGGGACTGGAACTTGACAAAGGTGGTGTCATACAGGCATAGGACATTTGTACAGGGAAGTCTTGGGAGTACCCACACAGCACCTAATCAAGTACGTGTTTCTAAAAGATTTCTTGGAATTCAGTATGAGGAATAGATGGGAGAAACTGTGTCTAAGGGAACCAATTCATCTCTCCAGGACAAGATGAAATACTATAAAGTGTGGCTGCGGAAACGGAGAGACGTGGTTGCTTTGAGAACTATTTGAAAGGTAAACTAATAAATAACCCTCTCGTGCCTCTGCTCAGAAGGTGTCAGCCACTGTGGCTCTGCAGCGCACAACACAAGGGCAGCTCAGCACTAGATACTGTCAAGTGAGAACGGATACCCAGTTCCGAAGGCATCGGTGAGGACAAGAGAGATAAGCCAAAACCTCAAAGGATCTCATAACTTTAGATCAATTAGACATTGCAATAGTATTATGTTGACTATGTCAGGTTAAGTAAAATACAATTTTCTTTCTTTTTTTAAGGAATGTGATTATTAAAATGTTTTTAAAATTGTCTCACGGGGGCTGGGGATATACTCAGTGGCCAAGCAGTTGTCTAGCATGTCAGAGGCCTGAACTCCATCCCCCAGCACCACACAGACACAGACAGACAGAATTACAACACGGTTCCCATGCCACACTATTTGACAATACAGCTGTAAACACAGCAACTCCACACCTCTGCCAAGAGCCCTTTAGACTCAGTGTCGCTTACTAAAACAAGAACAGGGACCTCGGTTGGACATAACCTTTCAACTAGTTAAAGGTGAGCTAGGATTTGAAGCCATCCAGAGTCTGGTTCTAGAATTTATTATTTTTTTTTTCTGAGACAGAGTTTCACTGTGTAGCCCTGGCTGTCTTAGATCTCATTCTGTAGACTAGGCTGGCCTCAAACTCACAGAGATCTGCCTGCCTGTGCCTCCCAAGTGCTAGGATTAAAGGAGCATGGCACCATGCCCACCTAGAAACCATGTTCTTAATCTCTGCACTTTCTCTGCCTCTTGGAAAAATTTGATGTCAAACACCTAAAGATGTTCAGTTTTGCCACCGATATGTCAGAGCTGTCTCAGTGGTTGGCACACTGTGTCTGTCAGGGGTCCCTATAGACAACCCTGATTAAAGACGCATATGTAAATGAAGAGTTGACATATGCAATTATGGAGGCTGTCAAGTCCTGGGCTCTGCTGTCCACAGTCAGGAATCCCATACAATCTCATGGTGTGGTCCAGTCTGAGTCTGAAAGCCTAGAACCAAGAAGACTCGGTGGTTGAAGTCCTAGTTCAAGGGCAAGCAAAGAGTAAAGTGTCAGCTCAAGCAGGTGAGTTTAGGTATGGGTGGGTAGATTTTTAATGAAAATAAAGTTAGGATGTATATCTGAGGTCTACATAAAAGTATGCTAGGAGGGCAGAGTCTTCCTCTCTTTTGTTCTTTTGGATTTTTTTGTTGTTGTTGTTCTCGATGGGTCCTCCATGGACTGGTTGACACACACCCACCTTGGAGAGAACAATATGTTCCATTTATTCCAGCAATTGAGATGCTAATCTTTTCAGAACAGTCATAAAATAGGCAACCCATGTTCCAGCCAAGTAGACACACAAAATATTAACTATGAGAGAGAGAGAGAGAGAGAGAGAGGAAGTTAATTCTAAAGATATGCTCAGTTGCATCTTTAGGTATTTGTTGCTGGCACACTCCTTGGTGACTGGTAAAGTGTATCTCTGTGTGTCTCATTTTCTCATGGATAAATTGCTCATAATAAGTGAATTTCCATTATTTTTGTAAGAATTAAGTAGTCATTCATATACACTACCAAGAAGAAAGAGCTGGACACATAACTGTTTTTATTAAAGGGGAGCCAAATCCACAGGAACTGTACTAATGGTTACAAGCGTACTTCAAAGAGAAATAAAGCCTTAGAGGATAAAACCTTGATGAAATGCATCACTTCACACTGCCCTTACAAGACTCTTACTGTCCTACATCTAATGCACACTGTGTCACATTGCGTGCATTTTTTGCTTGAGTACTAGTCTTACATATGTTATTTTAGCTCTTGTGCGCCTTCTTTGGACACAGGTGGTTTTGCTCTAAGAATAAAATCAGAATGCATGCCTGAAGTCTATATGAAAATCTGCACAGATCCTTGCACACTCTTTGTGGTAGTTAGTTTTCATTGCCACGCTGACACAATCTAACATTGCCTGGGAAGAATGTCTTGGGATTGGCCTGTGGGAATGTCTGAGAGGGATTATCTTAGCTATGCTTTGATGTGAGAAAATCTGTCCACTATGGGCAACACCATACTCTAGGCTTAGGATCCTAGACTGAATAAGACTGAGGAAAGCAAGCCAAGCATGGGCATGCATATGTGCCTCCTCTCTCTGTTCCTGACTGTGAATGTGACTATCTACCTCAAATCCCACCCCCCCCCAACTACTCCACAATGATGGACTATAATCTAGAATTATGAGCCAAAGAAACCCTTTCTCCCCTGGGTTTCTTTTGTCAAGATATTGTGGAGTAGTCCTTTATACTCTGTAAATTATGCTGTGATTGATTTAATAAAGAAGCTGACTAGCCAATAGTTGGACAGG
Organism: Myodes glareolus; assembly: GCF_982192425.1. NCBI lineage: Eukaryota > Metazoa > Chordata > Mammalia > Rodentia > Cricetidae > Myodes > Myodes glareolus. The sequence goes on from NC_142033.1 coordinate 39,734,577, forward strand.
ATAAGGTTATCTGAGAAAACCAGACTAAGGACACCGAGAAGAAGAGTGGAGTCAGAGAAGTAGCCAATTAGACACAGAGAGGAAATAGGAAGTGCAAGATGAAATTTTACCATGTGGCAAAATGTAGATTAATTTAATGTGTGTGTATTTAAGTTGTAAGAGCTAAATAGTAATAAGCCTGAGCTATTGGTTAAGCATTTATAATTAATATTGAGTCTCCATGTCGGTTATTTGGGAACTGGTGGGCAGGAAAGAAAAAGTCTGACTACAGGGCATTTTATCACAGCAACAGAAAGGGAAAACAGCAAAGATACTTTCCTAGGAAGATGGTTATAAGCCAATTAGAATCAAATGTGACATTCTGTATATACAGTCACTTAGGGTCAGTTATCTTGCTCCAGGTTTTACAAGAAGTGTCAAGGGGTGTTTTCTGAATGACCCTATTACATATTGCTTCTCTTTACCTCACCCCAGTCAATACAAAGTGTACATTGAGAGCAAGAAGGTGCCATCAAGATTTACTGCTGCAGCTTCAGGTGTCTAAAGGGAGGTGAGACCAGAGTCTCATTCCTCAGTTAGATGAATGCATGGTGACGAGACTTGGGCTTCTAGCCCCACTGCTAGTGACCATGAAGAATATCTCAGTTAGGGTTCTATAATAAAAGATCATGGCTTTGTGACATATGAAGAGTAGAGACTTATTTGGCTTACAGTTCTGGAGGCAACAAAGTCTAAAAGCATAGTGCCAGAGTCTGGAAAGGGCCCAATAACCTCTGAATGACCCATAGCCACTAGACCCTGCTTCTCAAATGTTCTGCCACCTATGAATAGTGCTATTTGGGACTCCCAAACCTTGCCTGGGGCAAGTGGTCCAAGTTTTGAGGCTCACACTCCAGTTCCCAATCATCTAGGATCATAGGAGCATTCATATACATACACATACATACATATATATATATATAAACTATATATATATATATATATATATATATATATAGTTTAACTTTATTTTATGTACATTGGTGTGGAGGTTTCAGATCCCCTGGAACTGAAGGAACAGACAGTTGTGAACTGTCATGTGGGTTCTGAGAATTGAACTCAGAACCTCTGGAAGAGCAGCCCATGCTCTTAACCGCTGAGCCACCTCTCTAGCCCCCAGAGCAGCAAGCATTCGAAGCCCTTTTCCTGCTCTACATATCTGATTCTGCACGGGTGTCAGTAAGCCCAGTAAAAATCAATAGGCTCTCCCATCTGTACCCTCCACACCTTCTTGCTGTGTGATGCTGACAAATACAGGGCAGAGAAGAACAAGAGAGAAGAGTTTATCTACACACGTTTTAAATTTAACATTAAACAAACATGCCAAGGGTTTGACCTTACCTGCTAGCCATTTTCAATATTTATATAAGCGTGTAATAGTTTTTAAATGGAAGCAAGCTGAGGGAACCAAGAAAGAACCCTATTGAAAGCACATTTTTAATAAACTCGTGGCTTCTTAACATTACCAACTTTCAACCCTTGTAACTGCACACACCGAAAGGCATTTGTGATCCAAGCTTGGAATCATTTACAGTAACTCCATGAGTCTCATGAGGACCTTGAGAAACAATAACTGTTCTCTCATTTGGCCTCCTCAGTGATAGGCTGATGTCCTATATACAGTGTGTATCAGAACAGGTTCGTGAGAGGTAGTGAAGATGAGGCCTGGAAAAAATTACTAAAGGGCTCAGAGCCTTCACAGCCGTAAAATTCAAGAACACTGTATAATGCGAGAGTCTCCTACAGCTACAAAGCAGACGATGACAGCCCAAGTCGACGCTAAGTGTGGACACTAAACTCTGCTAGTTAAAGCAACAGTGTATAAGCCGGGCAGTGGTGGGCACGCCCTTGATCCCAGCACTTTGGAGGCAGAGGCAGGTGGATTGCTCTGAGTTCGAAGCCAACCTGGTCTACAGAGTGAGTTCCAGGACTCCAGGACAGCCAGGGCTATACAGAGAAATCCTGTCTCAAAAAAAAACAAACAAAAAAAAACAAAACAAACCAAAAAAACAAAGACAGTACATACATCATGTAAAGGAGAGTGAATTAACCTCTACATGGCTTTTACTTATTAATATAAATAAAAACCATGCCTAGCGTCAAATACAAGTTTATTTATATAAGATGGTATCAGTTTCTTCTTTGGTCTCCTTATAACTTATGCTTAATAAACCAAATAATGAAAACAGAGGAAATGTTTTAAAACAAAGTCCTATGTGTGATCGGCAGAGGTGACATTTGCAGCTGGGCTCCAAATCCAGCCCTTGCTTTCTACTTGAACATTCTTGGTCCCAGACTACCCAGAGGACAAAAGACAGCAGACCTGTTGTCTCTATCCCCCAGCTACTCAACAGCTTTGCTACATACGAAGACCATGATTCTGCCACCCAGCACAGTGGCTCTCTAGTGCTCATGTGTGTTTGCAACCCTTGCTGCAAGGTCTGGAAGTTTCCTATTCACTTCCTCCCCCACTACACACACACACACACACACACACACACACACACACACACGTAGATGAACCTGCACTTCAGTCCCCATACTACATCACAAAGTATCCCCCCAGAGTAGTTCTTGAAGCCTCCTTATCTCTGTGATAAAATGGACAACAATCATCTGGCCACTGAGAGGACTAAATGAGTTAATAAAGGCAAACACTGAGGACAGAGCTTCATGTGTAACAAATGTCCACCAAATTTTAACTATTGCTGTTGTTAGAAAGATTTACTGGACTGAGGATCTAACTCAGTTGGTAGAGTACTTGCCTAGCACTCACGAAGCTCTGGGTTTAATCCCTAGCATTGTAAAAACAGACACGGTAGCACATACCTGTAATCCCATCCATTGGGAGGATCAGGAATTCAACCATCTTTGAAGACATAGCAAGATTGAGACCAGTCGAGACTACATGAGATACTGTGTTTAAAAATTAAAAGAAAAATTCTACTGAAAAAGCAATGTTGAGATGATGTCACTTTTTCAAACCAGATGGAAATCAGAAAACACTGAACCTCTAGAAACAAATTATTTGGCATATGAACTCCATCATGAGCATCAGTAAAATGTCAACAAACAGCTCACCACCCAAAGGAAGCCCAAGGGAATAACTCTGTGGCTGGATACTATGGGGTGATGCGGGTGAATTGTCTGTATTCTGTCAATCATGTATTTTAATAAAACGCTGATTGGCCAGGCAGGAAGTATAGGTGGGTCAACCAGACAGGAAGTAGAGGTGATGCAATGAGAACAGGAGAATTCTGGGAAGCAGGACGCTTCCCCGCCATTCCTGCCCAGACCACCGAAGAGGCAATATGTGAGCTGTCACGCTGAGAAAGGTACTGAGCCGTGTGGCTAACATAGATAATGATAATGGATTAATATAAGTTACAAGGACTAATAAGAAGCCTGACCGAATGGGCCAATCAGTTTTTAACCTAATGTAGACTATGTGTGATTTTCTTTGGGACTTGCTGGTTGTGGGGTACCGGGCAGGACAGAAACCCCAACAAGCCGGCCCTCATGTTACAGAGCGGGAGCCATGGTCAGGCCTGCTCTTGGATCTTCCAGAGTCCACAGCAGGAATCTCAAAAAGCATGTGAACCCTGGGGACATGTGGAGCCACAGACTTCTTAAGTAGCAGAATTTATTGTGGGAGTTGGTGTGGCTGGGCAGAGAGAATGACAGATCCATTGTTGCTTGTCCTCTGAGTAGCCTAGGGTCTTCTTCCTCCTGGAAGACCACCAAAGCTGCCAGACCTTGGAGTGATCACTCCTCCATGAGAAAAAGGAAAAGAGAGAGGAGCCATTGCCTTCCAGCTATCCCTTCATCAAGAGCAAACCATTTAGTCTATGTTGACTGCAGACCAGCATCAAAGCTTCCCAGCATTCGGGAGGCAGAAGAAGGCAGATCTTTGAGAGTTTGAGGCCAGCCTGGACTACACAGAGAAACCCTATCTTGAAAACATAATAATAATAAATAAACACAAAAGGAAAAAGTAACGTTCACTTTATCCACTTTATCTTACCTTAGATTCTTCATTGTTTTCTCACATCTGTTGTAAAGCCCCCTCCTGTTTTTCAGTGTATTTCAGATTCACTCCTCTCTCACACCCTCACTCAGGGGGTGGGGGGCATTCGGAGGCTGGATTTGGCCTCTCTCACTGAGAGTTCTTCTCCAATTTAGATATTTCAATGTTTCATGCCCTCTCAGCATCACTAGCAATAGAACTTTGAGTGAGCGCAACCTTTCTCTGGAAGTGGTGATTTAATGTGTGAATTATATGGTTATTAGAATGGGTGTCAGGGAGACAGTGTAATGTATGTAATGTGGTGACTGGTGGGGCTGGAGGAGCTGACTCCATCGGGTTGACTTCTGGTGCATCTTTTAATGTTTATGTCAATTATTCTTATAGCCAATCATTCAAAGTTGTCTATTACCTTCTAATAATAATAATAACATTTTCCTATAATGTTGCACCTTTCTCCAGGGGATTCTAAAGAGCTCTGCAAACATCCACTAGCCTTTTATGAAGTGGGCAGGTAACATATAAATACCCAAGTCACACATCTTTGAACATCAGCCGGTAATCGTTCCTTTGACACCACATTTAGAGAAGACACCAGGAAAGGCTGCATACATGAGAAGTTGGACTTGGTCATCATCAGCATTCACTGGGCATCCACAGAAGCCTGCCAGGGATGAGCCTCGCTTTCTTCTCACGTCATGTGGTGGGAGGCGCTGTTTCCTTCCCCATGATACTGCCCCTCTTCCTGAGACACTGTACAGAACAACGTACAAAAGGCGCGATTAATCTGGCCTGCTACTTTCAGTCCCTGCTAAGAGGAGGCTGTGCTGATGATGGAACATTCTGGATAACTTATAAGAAGATCCTTACAGAGAACCCCATCTATTTCACCCCATCCTCAGATGGGATGATTGACAAGGCACACTGGAGGTTGGGAAAGACACCATGTCAGACACTAGGTGAGAAGGGCTGTCTTAGCCATTGTTCAATTGCTGTGAAGAGACACCATGACCAAAGCAACTCTTACAAAAGAAAGCATTTAACTGGGGCTGGCTTACAGTTGAGAGGCTCAGTCCATTGTCATCATGGCAGGAAGCATGCACAGGCAGATGTGGTGCTGGAGAAGAAATTGAGAAGTCTGCGCTTGGATTTGCAGGAAGCAGGGAAAGACTGAGATGCACTTCCTCCAACACACCTACTCCAACAAGACCACACCCCCAATATGGCACTTCTTGTGAGTGTATGGGGGCCATTTTTATTCTAACTGCCAAAAGAGTAGAACAGAGGGAAGTGTGTTTAAATGTAAGCGGTGACCACATGAGGGGTCCGTGAGAACCAGGACTGAAAGTGCTCCAGTAAGCAGATGGTAGGGGACAGCCCAGGAGGAAGAGCCACTTTGGAGCTTCTATGTTCTATAAAATTTGTTTCTACTGAAAAATATAAATATACGTCGGTTACTGCTCTGTTGCTGTGATAAAATTCCATGACCAGAAGCAATTTAAGAAAGAACATTAATTTTGACGTACTGTTCCAGACAGAGTGATGGATACAGCCTGCCAACAAGCAGAGGAAACAGGAAGCTGACTCATCACATTGTACGGGGCACACCTAGAAACAGAGGAGGGCAAACTGGAAGTGAGGCAAGCCTGTGAACTCTCAAAGCCTGTCCCCACGGACACACTTCATCCAGCAAGGCCCCTTGGCTAAATGATCCATCACCTCCCCAGACAGTGCCGCCAACTTAGTATTTATCTACATTAAGTGTTCATGTACATGAGCCTACGGGAGACAGTTCTTATTCAAACCAGTAAAGAGCCAAAACCAAAAGCTTATTTTATATGTCCCTTGGGCTAGTGTGTGTGTGTGTGTGTGTGTGTGTGTGTCTGTGTATTATGTCCCCACTGATGAGTGTGATCATGATGGGCTAAGTCAGACTATAATAACAAACATCACTAGAAGTCTCAGGGCATTAGAACAACAAATACTTAGTTTCTGATCTCATTAATCCACTGTAGGCACAAGCAGTTCTTGGGGACATTTGTCCTTCGTGTGATAGCTTATGACCATCCCAGGCTTCAGTCTTGGGCATCTCTGTCTTAACATGATTCTTAACATGTGGCTCACCATGATGAAGAAAGATGAAACATGCACTAGCTCTTACGTGCTTTCCCCAGTGACACTATTTTATAAATTATTTCTTTTATTTTTTGAGACTATAATATAATTACATCATTTCCTCTTCTCTTTTCTCCCTCCAAACCCTCTCATATTCCATATACCTCTTCTGGTTCTCTTTCAAATTCACGGCCTCTTTTTTATTGTTGTTATATGCATATTTACACATGTACACACACATATATGTGAATACACACACACATATTGTATTCCTAAATACAAAAGTAGAACCTGCTCAGTCTGTAGAATGTTGGTGTAGGAGGGTCTTCTTTCTATGTGTTGCTTTCATTGGTTGAATAAAGAAACTGCATGGCCTGATAGGTCAAAACTTAGATAGGCGGAGTAGACAGAACAAAATGCTGGGAAGAAGGGAAGTATGGCAGACGCCATGGCTCTCCTCTCCTAGACAGACACTGGTTAGACTCATACTGGTAAGCCACAGTCAAGTGGCAATACACATTAATGGAGATGGGTTAAACTAATATGTGAGAGTTAGCCAATAAGAGGTTAAAACTAATGGGCCAGGCAGTGTTTAAATGAATACAGTTTCCATGTAATTATTTCAGGTAAAGCTAGCTGGGTAGCCGGGAGCTGGACAGAATGAAAAGCAGCCCGTTCGCTCCTTTTACAACAGAATGTTGCTTGCATGTATGTTTTCAGGGATGACTATTTGGTATTGAATAACCAGTTGGTGTGCCCTTCCCTGAGGAAGACTGTTTCTCCTGCTCCCAGCACTCCTTAGAGGCCTGCAGTTCTTTAGGTAACTCCCGACATTCCTAGGACAATCCCATAGCTGCCTCCCGGATCCTCTGGCTCTTACAATCTCTCTGCCCCTCTTCTGCAATGATCCATGAACACTAAGTGCAGAGGTTGTGTTGCAGAGTTAGCTGCTAGGACCAGGCTCCACAACCCTGCATTTTGATTGGTGACACACATGATTTTTATTCCTAGCATACTGGCTGACTCCACTCACACCATCACAAGCAGCTAGCAGAAAGGCACAATTTCCACATGTCCAAGGAGGGGATGAGAACTGGGTCATGAGCATCTAACTAGTATGGGCTACTTTAGCTTGGTATCGGGGCAGTAGGGCATTCTCTAGACCCCTGAGACTGTAAACAAGCCTAGAACAAGAGTGTTACACACATGGGCTGACTTGTTTTGCCTCATGATACATGGAGACCAACAGAAGACAAACACATGCTCGACATGGTATAGTCAGTTATGCCCGGAGGGTCCTCTTTGTACCTGGAGAGACCTAAGTTTTCATCCAACAGCTTCTACCTCCGAATAAAAGCATGCTTTATTATTTTTGTCCTTTAATAAGGAAGGCTTAGGGGTGGCATGTTCCTTTCTTTCCCCAGCCTAAACTTCTTTTACATAAGGGTATTTCCTGGCTTTGTAAAAAACATCGGACAATCAAGAGATACTGTGAACCAAATATTTTCATGTTCACTAAATGTTTCTTTCCTGTATCCTTGGAATTCAAAAGCTGGTGATCACCACACCAGTTGGAGCAGTTTGTCCTTATGACGCCGTCTGTGCATTATCCATCACTTCCTGATCACTCTTGACACAATTGGGTTAGGAAGATATATTCCCTCTAATCCACTATCTTTTTTAATAGATGTGATTTTCCTTTTTCTTTCTTTTTCTTTCTTTTTCTCTTCTTCTTCTTCTTCTTCTTCTTCTTCTTCTTCTTCTTTTTCTTCTTCTTCTTCTTCTTCTTCTTCTTCTTCTTCTTCTTCTTCTTCTTCTTCTTCTTCTTCTTCTTCTTCTTTTTTTGAGTCAGAGTTTCTTTTTGTAGCCATGGCAATCGTAGAGCTTGTTCTGTAGACCAGGCTGGCCTCAAACTCACAGAGATTCGCCTGCCTCTGCCTCGCTCCCAAGTGCTGTGATTAAAGGCGTGTGCTACCCCAGCTGAAATTAGGTTTTTCTTAAGGAAAATTTGTATTCCTTCTGTCAGAAAGGGCACAAAGAAAAACTGCTCCCATGTCTCTCTTGACTTCTAACTCCAAGTTTCTCCCATCCACCCACCCTATTAATCCTGATGCAGCATAGAGACTGCTTCGGCAGACAAACGGTAACTAAATAAATAATAAAGGGGAAGTAAATGAAAGTCTTTTGTGCCACCCTAAAGGAAAAGAAAGGATCTGAGAAAGAGCATAGAAGGCAAGGGCCTGTGCCAGCGCTTCTGAGCTAGCAGTGTGGACAATGTGCTTAGCTCTGTGGTTCTCCATTTACACATCTTTAGAAAGACACTGATGCTGTCACCCCTGAACACTGCCCTAGGGAATGCAGGAAGTGACACGTACGAACCAGCACAAAGGAAGAATGTGTATCCCCTTTCCTGACAAATTTGTTCCTCTCTTCCCTCCTCCACCCTCTTCCTTTACCCCCCCCACACCTTTTTTTTAAAAGATTTATTTATTTATTATTTATACAACATTCCTTCCATGTATGCTTGCATGCCAGAAGAGGGCGCCAGATCTCATTATAGATGACTGTGAGCCACCATGTGGTTGCTGGGAATTGAACTCAGGACCTCTGGAAGAGCAGTCAGTGCTCTTAACCTCTGAGCCATCTCTCCAGCCCCACACACACACTTTTAACTTTTGCGGTGTGGAGATGACCACACTGACCCTTTCTCTGCTCAAAGCCCAGTCCGGCCAGACCTCTGCCATGGCTGTGCTCCGTCAGTCAATGCCCAGGGGACACTCAGCATTTAAACAAGAGGACAAGACTGTCAGTAGGCATCTTAGGGAGCAACAGAAGAATTCCTAATCACAAATCCACTTGCGTTCCTTGTCCTCCCCTAGTCAGCCTACGCATCCACAGTCCTTAAGAAAATGGCTGCAGGGGAGCGCTGTTCGTGACTGGAGGAAGCTAAGGGGCTTCAGATGCTGCAACCAGAGAGTAACATGAGCTCCGCCTTCGGGTTTCCACACCCTGTTAAAGGGCCTTCTTTGTGCTGCTACCCCGGAATCTAGATACTTCTTTAGGGCCTTCTCGGCCTCTCGGAGAGCCGCCTCGATTCCAAACACTCCCTTCCCACACATTCTGTGTGAGGAAAAGTAAGCAACAAGCCCTTGACCCTCACGGGCTTCAGCGGGGGTGTGGGACGGGAACTTCCGGCTGTACTGCGCAGACCATGACAGGGACCGAGAGCAACTCCCATGTGACCTCCCCACCCTCACAGTCAGGAGCTGAAGGTCCATATGGGGCTGCTCCTGGCTTTATTGCTAGTAACTATTGAGCTAAGTACACTGCAGCCCCCAACCGAAACAAAGAAACCTCATTTTTTCATTCATGTATTCTATAAATACTGATTGGGCACCTCTGCGTGTCTCTCCTGAAGTGTATGTCCATGGAGGAGCATGCAGTCAGTGTCTCTTCACCCGCTTAGAATCTTTCAAAAGGGTTCGTTTTATTGCTTCCCGTCCGCTATCATGGTTAAGTGGGAAGCTTTCTGCTGGGTGGGACTTTAGAGACGCAGGGAACTACACAAGCGCAAACCGGCTCTGGGTATTGCTCACGGTGCTGTTAAAGGGGAGGACTAGACCGACAGCTGGGGAGCCTCCACGGGACTGAACTAGATCCTCCGTCTGTGGGAGACAGTGGTGAAGCTTGAACTATCTGAGGCCCCTGGCAGTAGGAACAGATCTCTCCCTGGTGTGTCAGCTTGTTGGAGCCCATTCGCTACGGTGGGAAACCATGCTCAGTCTTAATGCAGAGGGGAGGGGCTGCTTCCTGCCCCCAACTGAATGCCCCAGACTTTGTTGACTTCCCATGGGAGCCCTTAAATGGGGGGTGGACTAAGGGGGAGGAGAGGGGGAGCGGAAGGAGGGGTGGGAGGGAGAACTCTGGGTGGAGTGTAAAATCAAGGGGAAAAGGGAGAGGACTGTTGCATGGTAAGGCTGAGTTAGGAGCAGCTCTTTGAGTGACTGACTGGCAACAGCGTTCAGGAAAGCTGTGGAGTCGAACATTCTAGACACAGGAAAAAGCACACGCAAGAGACAAGCTGGAAGAGCACTGCATTGCCCCCCAGGAAGATATAAGCAAAAGAAGTGAAGAAGTTGTACGTTCCTAGGTGATCAGCTGCAGAAGACAGCAGCCTGTTTTCCCTTCCTGGAAAGGAATTCTGAGTTTGATTTCACTCTGAGGCTATGGGAAGGAGCGGAAAAGCTTGGGGGGGGGGGTGGTATCATGATGGGCACATTATTGAAAGCCTCCCTTGGGCTGGTCTGTTAGATTGTTGGGAGACAGAGGAAGTGGGAATAGCCATGGGGGCTTCAAGCAGCAATCCAAAAGAGAGAGGATGGTGACTTGATCAGATGACAGACAGGACCAGGGTTGGGTTAGGACTTTGCAGGAATGTGATGTGAGGGGAAGATAAAGAGGACTGAACCAGAGATGGTTCAGAAGCTAACAGCACTGTCTGCCCTTTGTGAGAACCGAAGTTCAACTCTAGGGAACCACAAGGTCGCTAACCCTCTGTAACTCCAGCTCCAGGTCATCTGATGCCCTCTTGTGGCCTCTATGGGAACTGCACACACATGGCACACAGACAAACATGCAGGCAAAACACCTAAACTCATAAAAGGGTTCGTTTGTTTGCTTTTGTTTTTAAGCTCTCAAAAATGTTTTGAAGAAAGGAATGAAGGATGCCAGCGGACCTGGACAGGGACTCGAGCAGCGGTGTGTGATGATGCCCCAGCACAGAGAAGGTGAAGCCTAGGTGGCAGGCGTGGGGCCATGGGAGGGGTGGAGTGGGAAGGGGGGTTAGGGCCATTTTGATGGTGGTTAGATGGGAGGGCAGTTTAGACAAACTATCCAGGTGGAGATGCCAGAACAAGAGGTGTAACTGTGGGCTTTGTTGGCATGGGGAGCAGAGTTTAATTAACGGATGTGGAGCCAACCTGCAGGGCGAAACAGGAAGTTCACACAGGTACCAGCTGAACCTGAGGAGGACCTGTGTTTCTGCTCCTGCCTTTCCAGCCGCTGCCTCGGCAAGCCACGGGTCCCATTAACATGCGGAGCAGTGTCTCCTTTCTTTCTTCATTTCCTTCTCTCCAGTTGCATATCTCTGCCCGGCAGAGAATAAAGAGGAGGCCGGATCTGAGCCGCAGGCCCTGAGTACCTGTTGTTTTGGTAAAGCAAAACGAACCAGATCCTGTAGAGGTGGTCTGGTGCTTTCTTCCTCTTCTATGAACCTTTGCTCAATTTCTGTCTAGGGGACAGACAGACAGACATTCAGGATAGCTTTGCTCATTTGTATTTTCATTTCAACATTCCTTGATCACGTAGTGTTGGGCTCAAAACACTATACCCCAAGTCCCAGAGTGGGGTGACTTAGAACTAAGGGGACATCTTCTGCCCTTCTCCTGACCACAGCCTGGTACTTTAACATACACACATTCTCTCTCCCAATGCACACAGTGCGTCTCTGACTTCCCAAAGCACACAGTGGTTCTTCCTCTGAAAGTCTGTTCTAGAAGCAATGCAGTCACTATGAAGTCTAATTAAGCATGAGGCTACTTCAGGAAGAAGAGGCCATAGGTCAAGCCCTGGCCATTATCCCCAGCCTACGCCCCAGATTCTACCCACCTCACAGACAGCCTGTGCTGGTGGTCTCTCCTCCTCTCCCACTTGCCGCTGGCATTCTCACCCTCTAGGGCACCTGCCTCACCCGAGCTGAGGGTCTTCTCCTTTGTATGGCTCAGCAAGTTTCTTAAGCTCTTCTTGTGCGCAGCTCCCAAGCCTGCAGAGATGACCCAGTCCGTAGAGTGTTCAGTGCACAAACACAGGAACCGAGTTCAGTCCCTCTGCAGCCACGTAAAACCCAAGCATGGCCGCATGCAGCTGCAATTCTAGCACCGAGGAAGCAGAGACAGGGGGCTCTTTGGGGGTTTCCTGGTCAGCCTGTCCCAGGCTCAGTGAGAGATACTATCTCAAAAAGTAAGATGGAAGGGGCCAATGATAGGACAAGCACTTGGTAGGAAAGCCTAGTAATGAGCCGAATCCCTGGGGCTCACGCAAAAGTGAAAGGAGGAGAAAACCTACTCACCAATGTTGTTCCCTGGCCTACACACACACACTGCCACACTCGTACACACACATCATACACACATACTCATTAGCAGAGCGCAATTTTAGAGTATGCCTGATATTGACCTCTGACTTCCACATGCATGTGCACATGTGTGCATGCACACACACACACACACACTCACACAAAGACAGTGCAAGATAAACTAGCTTAACACCTGTCTAAATATATCGTCAAGGCTTACAGATATTTTTCTCGTCAATGGAATTTTCCAGATGAAAACTGGAAGCTAACATACTGGCAAACTACAGGATTCTTTAGCAAAATGTTGCTCACACAGTATGGCAGCTCCTGGATCCTGCTCCAGGCATCTTCATCCCTTCCTGGTTCGGCACAGAAGAAAAAAAAAACAACATAGAAGTTAAATAGCAACAGTGTCTTCAAGTTCTTACTCAACACCTCGACAACAGTGTTAATGCCCGTGCTTCCTCCCTTCTTGTTGGCCCCATTTCCAACACTGGAATGTTGGGCTACTACACTGAATGAGCAGGATGGCACAGGACACACGACTCACAATGCAGGGCCACTCTGGGCAGCAGAGACAGCTTCACCCCGGGCCTTCTCATGTGCCCTCAGCCTGTCTGATCAGAGCTGCACATAGGTGGCCACATGGATACATCACCTCTCACAGTCAGTAAACACACAACTGAGTCTTCTCCGGGGAGGCCTGGTGGCACCTTTTCCAGTGAGGGCTGAGCGTGGCAAGGGCAGCACTCGGAGGGAGGGTGGGGACAGTTCCTGGCCACATCCTCTGGCATCACCGGCTATAAAGCCGTTGGGCAGTGCTGTGTTCTGCATTGGTAAGGAGCTGTAGTTGAGGAAGGATGATTAATTAGTGCTTGCAGGCTCCCAGCACAATTGCATCCTCCTGATTACAAGGCATCACGGAGAAGCCCCTGCAATATTCAAACGTCCAAGCACATCTGCCTTATTCTTTCGTGATAAGGACTGGAAAGAGGACTCTGTAATTGCTTTCCGAGAAACAGAGGTAGGGCTGTGACCACTGTTTCAGAGGACACAGTGTTTCAAGGCTTCTCTAACTAAGAAATACTCTGTGTGGACAATAAAACTGTTAAACAGATTGCTAAATTAATTTTCTTAGGTCAGCACACAAAGTAATGATTTCTGTCATGGTATCTTCATACATATGTGTCATTATACCGTGTTGATCATTTAAAATCTGTGAAAATTTCAAATTGACATTGCACATCTCCTATACTGTGGCACCAGAAAAGACAGAGAGGCAATCCTGGGCAGATTGTAAGGAAACAATCAGATAAACTTAAATTGGACATTTTACCAAGTAAGGCACCTATGCTCTTTTAAAATTAACAGTCATGAAATATAAAGGAAGGCCTAGACCTGACTGGAAATCAAAGAGGAGTGAAGGAACATGACACCCAAATGCAATGTGGGATCCCAAAATGTAAAAAAAAAAAAATGTGGCTGGCCAAGTTTCAATGTGGATTGTCTTGTATGTACACTAATGATACCCTTACATGGATGTAAAATTGTTTAGATTTGAAAGCTCAAATGTTGAGGTATTTTATGTTCTTAGAAAATATTTGCTGATAGTATGATAGTCTACACAACTTACTGACAAATAATTCAACAACAACGTAAGTGAAATGAGGTCTGAGATGTTTCCATGGGTAAAGCATTTGCCACCAAGACCAACAACCTGAGTTCAATCCATGGGACCCACGGAGTAGAAGGTGAGAGCTAACTCTGGCAAGTTGTCCTCTGACCTCCACACATGGACCATGGCATGCCGTGTATGTGTGTAACAAACACACACACACACACACACACACACACACACACGTGATCTGAAAGAAATTAGTGGAAAGGTACTCTGCAGGCTGGAGCGATGGCTCAGAGTCTTAGAGCATTGGCTGCTCTTTCAGAGGACCCAGGTTCCATTCCCATCACCCACAAGGCAGCTCACAGGCATCTAAATTTGAGTTCCTGGCACTTAACGCCCTCTTCTGGCCTCCCTGGACACCAAACACTCATATAGTGCACAGACATACAAGCAGACAAAACACCCATATATGTATTTTTAAAGGTATTCTCTGACAAGATATAATATTTCCTGTTTGTTTTGGAAACTTTGAGAAAGAGGATCAAGTCTTGAAAACGCCATAAGAAATACAAAATTATTTTGCAACAAGTCCCCCTCGCTCTGTATTAGCTAGGGTTCTCTAAGGAACAGAACTGATAGAATGAAGTTTTTTTGTTTTGTTTTGGTTTTCGAGACAGGGTTTCTCTGGGTAACAATCCTAGCTGTCCTGGAACTCGCTCTTGTAGACCAGGCTGGCCTCAAACTCACAGAGATCTGTCTGCCTCTGCCTCCCAAGTGCTAGGATTAAAGGCATGCGCCACCATCACCCAGTGCCTAGAAAGAACTATTGTGTGCACATGTGAATGTTTGTGTGAGTGTGTGTAGGTATGTGTGTGTATATGTGTAAGTGTGTGTATTTGAGTGTGTGTAGATGTGTATGTATTTGTGTAGGTGTGTGTGTTGAAAGAGATTAATCAGCGTGGCTTTCAGGCTGTGGCCCAAACAATCCAACAATGGTTGTCTCCCGACAGAAGGGCCAAGGATCCGGTACTCAGTTCAGACTGTGTGTCTCAGTCGTCCTGACCCGGTGCTGGAGCCCAGCGATATCCTAGGGAAATGCCACTCTTCAGCCCACAGCAGGCTCTAAAACCAGTGGGAAAATGGCTCAGGAACAAGATAGATGAACTTGTCAATAGTGTAAAGTCAACCGGCAAATGTAAAGGCTTCCTTCTTCCACGTCCCTGCATGTGGGCTGTCACCAGGTGTGGCCCAGACTCAGGGAAGGGTCTTCTGACCTCAGGTGATCTGGATTTAGAGTGGGTCTCCCAGTTCAAACGATTACACAGAAAAAATAATAACAATCCCTCACTGGTATGCCCAGCTGTTTAGGTTTTAGTTAATTCCAGATGTGATTAAGTTGACAATCAAGGCTACACAGTGTTTCCGGTAGGTCACATGACACGGGAGAGCTTTCTGAACACTCAGGTCAAAGTCCAGACCTGAGCACACACACACACACACACACACACACACACAGGGCTTGGGAAATGACAGCAGCTGAAGAGAGGGTGCTTGAGCCGGCTCCACTTGGAGCCACAGCTGACCTCACTTTCCTTCCTGCCACGGCTTGCAACTTCCCCACCCCGATTTCTGTCTGCCTCTGCGCTGAAAATACAGCCTGGCCTGCGCCTCAGCATAAGAAAATCCAACACAGCTGTCCAGCATGTAGACTCACCTGCGTCACGGACTGTGCTTTTAAATATCCACATTGGATCTGGTGACGTAGCTCAACGGCCAGAGTGCTTGCCTGGCTTGCACAAAGCCCTGGGTTCGATCCCCAGCACCACCTAAACCAGGTATGGTGGACTCTGCCTGTGATCCCAGCACTCAGCAAGGAGACGAGGACACGCCCCACGGTATGAACAATGAACAGCTTTTCTGTTAAATCTTATTTTTACCTGTATCACTAGGATCATACTTACCCAGTTACCATTTATTCTCTTTATGAGTTTTTCATGGACAACTTGGCTGCCTTTTTTTTTTTTAAGCAGAAGCACATTTTTGCACCCCACCCCAAAATTTAAAGTGTCTAAATTTTATAAAGTGTATAAAATTTATACAGGCCCACACCAAACACTTCGGGATATAACTCACGCATTACAAAGTACAACACAGAATGCGAAGATCTTGAAATTCATACTGCATAAGTAATGGCCGTAAAAAGCCAATGGTATTTTAAAGATATTTTAAAGATTTAGTATTTATCATTGTAACACAGTTTTTATGCTTGATGTTATGTGAAGCTCCTAGCTCACTTCTGAATCAAGGCTACTTTATCACTCGCTGTTATATTTATGGAATGTTACTGTGAGCAAAGATGAACAGACCAAGTCTATTCCCAACAGGACCTATAAATAATGTAAGTAAATAAACTAAGCAGATCTTCATGAAGCAATGCATTATTTACTATTTCTTGTTGCTGAAATATGAGTTTAAATTTTGGTTATATATTAATGTAAGATCTTAGCTTTTTCTAGGCCTCCTTAAGGCCTTCTTAACTCTATACTTAAAAGCCATATTCTTTACGGAAGCAGGAGCCAGAAGTCAGAATATGAAAGCAGCATTTTCATAACAGGTCCATGATCTATGATTATCCTAAGCATGTCTACATTAGTCTCATAGCGTAGCTAACACAAGTGAGCACCCTACATATATAGTTTGGACAGCTGGGGTATGCAAGACCAAGTTGCCAGTTGTCATGGTTAAAAGTGTACAAGGAGTGGCCCTGTGGTGGTTCGTCTTCATTGTCGACACAACCAGCTTTGGAATTCACAAGGAGGTATCTGTGGGTGTGTCTCTGAGAGTGTTTCTAGACTGGTCCCACCCTGAAGGTAGGTGATGTCATTCTGAACTGGCTCTCAGAGTAAAAAGGATCAAGAAGGAAGTGTCTCTCTCCTTCCTGACTATAGACACAAAGTGACTGGGTTGCCTACACTCTTCCTAACACAGTGTGGCTCTTCCTGCTGCCGTGCCCTCTCTCGTGAACATTCTTCTGAACCCAAGAGCTGAATCAAACCCTTACTCAAGCTGCTTGTCAGATATTTTGTCATAGCGCTGAGAAAAGTAATTAATATGCCAGGGTTAGGTATACCTCACTAATCAAAACAATTTTAGTTTTCCTATATTATGATCCAAATGGGAGCCACTTAAATTTTCTTCAAGCAATAAAATATGATGACTTCTCCTTCCAAAATATTAACTCTCCCCATGACACCATGCCCTGTTCACATTCAAATGTCAAATAAGCAGGACAGGAAAGGGGCTTTCTACACAGATGGCTGTGATGGCAAAGTAAAAAATTAAACACAAGCTAATTTCACAGTAGCAAAGAAAGTAAGAATGACGGTGCTAGGCAACGATGGTGTGTCTTTAGGGAGGAAGGCCGGAGAATGTCTCTAGAAGGAAGAAATGTCCAAACTGGAGCATCCTGAATCTGAACTTTGTATAATACGCTTTTATGTTTAGTCCTCTCTCTTTCGGTTTGTTTGAGACCAGTGAAAGTTCAGTGATATACGAGGCTGTGGTTCGAATGTGTCCCCCAAAGCCGGAATGTCGGAAACTAAGTTCCCAATGTTTTGAGAGACTGGGCTTTATAAAGGATGGTTAGGTTGGGAGAGCAAGCACTGGCCTCATAAACAATTAGATGCTGTCATTGTGAGGGTGGGCTAGCAAATCTCCAGAGTAGGGCTGTCACAAAAGCAGCCTCCTCTTGTGTCACTCTCTGCTATGGGATGATGCAGCACATGCGCCATCATCAGGCCCCAGAGCCACGCCCTAGGGTTCCAGAACTGCAGTCAATCTCTGTTCTTTGTAAGCTATATAGTCTCGAATAATCTCAAATAAAAACACAAAGCAGGTTAAGGTGCATAGGGAAAGTGAGTACAAGTCTAGTTACGGAAACACCCCAGGATAGGGTCTTCTCAGAGAAAGGAGAGGATGCTGGTCGGCAAGTATCAAAGGGTGGATGCCACTCCTCACAGAGCCAGACTACAAAACGACACCTACCACAAAATTCAGAGGCAAGAGATGAATCCATGCAGGAGGTAGCTTTTCAGATGATTGCCATCAAAGTAGGGCTGAACCAAGTAGTAACAAAAAAGGTGTGTGTGTGTGTGTGTGTGTGTGTGTGTGTGAGAGAGAGAGAGAGAGAGAGAGAGAGAGAGAGAGAGAGAGAGAGTTCTTGTGGGTCCTAGTGCATGTATGTGTATATGCACTTAGAAACCAGAGGTGCCTTCTTTGGTTGCTCTCTACCAGGTGTCAAACTGGCCTGGGGAAGACTGATTCAGTTAGACTGAGAAGCCAAGAGAACCTTATTCTACCTGTTCTGCATCCCCAGTGACAGGATTAGAAGTAAACACTATGATGCCGTGTGTGTGTGTGTGTGTGTGTGTGTGTGTGTGTGTGTGTGTGTGTGTGCAGATGGCACTCTATATGCCTTCCTGCTAGTGAGGTCCTTGCTGGGTTCCTGCTTCCAGGCAGCACAACATTGTGACCTCGTCCAGCCTCAGACCAGAGGTCTTGCTTATCTGGGAAGGTCGTCCACATCTCCGAGCCATGCCTAGAAGTTCTAGCGTTGCCGTTCATGAATCTTACCCCTGAATTCTCTGAAATCAAAGGACCAGGAAAGATCACAGAGGTTTATGAATTCAATGTCCAGCCTCTAAAGAGAAGAAAGGAACAAACTATTCAGAACAGAGACTAAACATTTAGCTAGATGACCAGGCCCTAAGCACGTTTGTGAAGACAGAAGGGCTGACTTCTCTTGCAGCGACAGCACCCTTCACTGTGTGAGGTTAATGGGCCTTATTTTCCTAATGCCTATCATTTATTTCACGCTGTCTGCACCTGCTCTCTCTATGAGGCCGCTACTCAGTAAAATATCAGGGATAAAAGACCATAATAGGTGAATTCACTCTAAATAGCCAAGAATTTACAACAGTTTAATTATAATCAATCAAAACCTTTATTAAAGATCTCCTCAGAGGGTAGAAATGGGACAGGAGAGGAAAAATGGAAGCCAGATAAAGTTAAGAGGAATCCAAGACTTTTATCTACTTATGGAACTTGCTTGTTTGTTTGCTTGAGACAGGGTCTTGCCATGTAGCTCTGGCTGACCTGGCACTCACCATGTAGCCCAGGCTGGCCTCAAACTCATGGCAATCCTCCTGTCTCTGCCTCCAGGGTGCTGAGATCACAAGCCCAAGTCATCATATTCAGCCTTGTTGAACTTGTATTGACACATCGGACAGGTGTGCCTAGCCTGCTTGCGGGTCAGTGACATTAGCACCTGGGATAATTTGAGCACAATCAGCCACATCCTTTCTGCCACTCCTGTCTCCAGGGCAACCCCCCTGCTGACACCGAACACCCGAGAGAGGCTTTACCTGTAGTGAACTTTATGTAAATGGATCAGACTTCTGCTGCCTAACATTATGTTTGTGAGGTTTGTTATATCGTGGCATTCAGTTAGTTATCCATTCTCATTGCTTTATAGGATAAGAAGTTATCTTGTAAATGTCAATATTTGACCCTCAGGACTGAATTCCAGGCATACTTAAGCAGGGAAAATATAAACTCGTCCCTGGAGTAAAATTAACTCCCTTGACTGAAATCATTTTTACTTTGTTCATTGAGCACCGAGCTCATAATGCATTCTCTCAGTTTCTTATTTAATTTAAAATTTACATCTGAGCTACTCTTAACATCAGGATGCAGACGGATAAGTTCAAGTCACAACCCTTTTCCTCTCCCAAAGAAATAAAGCCAATCTGTTCTCTGGCTCCAATTTTATTTCTCCTATTACAAGTGACTATGCTTGAAGATACATCAACAACACAGTGACCCATTCTCCAGGGGCCTCAGCCCGCTCAGCCGTTCAATTGCCAGCATTTGTTCGCAGGTTACAAGCAACAGAAAGAGTGTGATCATTGTGTAGGCAATTCTAAGCCATGCAAACATATACAAAGACATAGGCTACAGCTCCTCTCGTATTTCTGTGGGTGCCTGTCCCTTCTCCCAGCTTGCCTCTCCGCTAGCACCTGCCCTTCATGGACACCTAGAAAGATAAGTTACACCAAGGGGCTCCTGCTCTCTCTGGAATGAAAGCCATCCTGGATTTTGCCTGGATGGCAGTAACATGTAAGATGAGACAGGTGGAACTGGAGATCAGTTTGACATTGGGCACCATGCCAGATCTGCCAAAGGGTCATGGGCAGCTGAGGTAGATTTCTATTTACTCCAAGGAGGTTTAAACAGTGGAATGTTCTCAGGACCCTATGATATGTGTGGCTTATTGCAGTGCCTACTAAAGTCTCAAGGGTTTTCCAGACTGGCGAGGGGAATCCCTTCCCTCCATCCTGAGGGTCTGGGTGAGAAGGGCATCAAGTTCTAAGTCAAAAGATGTAAAAGTCGGAGCCTGCTTGGGAGCTACAAGGCCAGCTTCCATCCAGAATGGCTTAGGCAGGAGGCTATGTAACAACCACAGAACTTAATAATCTAAGCTTTGAAAATGTTTTTATTGTCCGATGTATTTTTATTAACATGTTTTTTTGTAATTTTAGATCATGCTCCCCCACCCCACTCATTTCTCAGTCCTGCCATGTCTGCCCTCCACCCACATAGCTTCCCTCCCCAAAAGAAAATTTTAAAAAATTAAACAAACACAAAACACTTTGCTACTCTGTCTTTCTGCCTCTCCCATCATAGCGGCCTTGGGGGCTGCGGTGTGTCATGCAGCATACACTTCTCAAACAGCTTTACTTGCAAATGTCCATCACAATGAGCTGTTGGTCTGGTTCAAGGCCTCTGGCTTCTGGTACACCATCAGTACTGGACCCTCACTGAAACTCTTCTGGATATCCTGCTGTTGCCCCAAGTCATGGAGATCCTGCGGCTGTGGATCAGTCCCTTCATGCTCTCCACAAGTCAGATATTGGATAAATGTTGGGGTGGGCCAACTCAGAACCCTGGATGTGTGTCTGGGTGGTAGTTGAGCTGGTTAGTCATGGCCTCCACTGGGACCGCCCCCCCCAGGTGAGGGTCAGGGCCAGCTCTCCCATGCCCATGCCACTGAGGCCAGTTCTCCCAGGAGGAGGGGTGGGGGGATACAGCTTTCCCTCTGAGGTGACTGGTGTAGGGCGGGCCCAGCTTTCTGGTACCCAGGCCCAGTAGACATCAACACAGATCCCATCTGTGGTAGAACCATGGATCCAGACGTAGCTCTCATCCACAGCTAGGGTCGCATGCCAGCTTGGACCCAGGGAGCAACATAGACCACCCCGATCTGCATGACCTTGGTGGCAGCAAGGCCCTTGAGCACCAACATGACCCAGGCATCTTCACAACCTTCAGGCCCTTGCTTTTATTGGGCCACAGACCCAGACATGATCCTCAGCAGTAGCCCACGTCCAACAACATGGCCCCGGGTTGCAGCAGTGGTCACTCAGGTCAGTATGATCCCAGCAACAGCATGGCCCTCGAACACCAATGTGGCCTTAGGTGGTGGCCCAGATTCCCAGGCACCCTCAAGTCCTTCGATGATAACACAGCCAGCCACGGACATCACCACAGACCCCAGATATGGTAGGACCACAGACCCAGACGCAGCCCTCTGCAGCAGCTGGGGCCAGATGTCACCATGACCCCAGATGGCAGGATAGACCGCCTATATCAACCTCATGGCCCTCTCCCCTTCAGATCTGCTTCTCTCCACAGTACGGGAACCCTCCTCTACTCCTCCTCCTTCCCGTTTCTCCACCACACACCTGTTCATCGCAGTGGCCCCACCAGCCCAGGCCTCAGGCCTGTGACCTGACTTTTTTTTTTTTAACTGATTATTTGTGTCCTAAAGGAAATTTTGGGAGTTGAGAATCTGGACTTTTAGAATTCTTGGGAAGTCTTAGTTCCTGGAGTATATCTGAAAACAACTGTCTAGTTAGAAGAGATTTTTGTAATTTTCAATACAAAAAAATTTTTAAATTATCAGGCAAATAAGTAAAAATCAAGAAAAGATGCCAGTAAGAGGGGATAGACCTCAAGGTGTCCATTTTACCACTTAGTCATTTTAATGCTTTTTGTGAGTTTTAATGTTAAAAGAAGCACAGGATCACCGGAACAAATGACACACTCCATTAACACATAAAGTCACCATCTCCCCCTCTACCCCCTCTGTTCTCAACCTCTTCCAGAGAAATATGACGTCAGCAGCCCGGATCTACACTTTCAGACCTTTTCCTGTGTGTATAAAACAGTGATATAAAACCTGCCACAGAGGGCCTCCTTCTTCACATAGTTCAAGAGTTTCCTTTTCCCTTTAATTACCTCATAGATGCACACACACACACACACACACACACACACACACACACACACACACAAACACGCACACACATCACACACAGATGCTGGTGGAACTCACTCTTTTAAATGGTGGCATAAAATTCCAATGTATGGATCTTCCTATTCGATAATTCTGTTGATGAACAGTGAGGCCGTTTCCAGTCTTTTTGTTCATTTGTCAATAAAAGCAATACTATAATAAATATCACAGTGCGCATGTTCTTATAGATGGATGCTTTCTTTCTATCGGGTAGAGTTTCGCTCACTGTGCATGGTGAAAACTAAGAACATTATTCATTCTAATAGATATCGACATATTTATTAGTCTCTTAAATCCATTTGGCTTCATGATGAAGTGAAGGGTGTTCGTTTTGTTTTCTTCCACGTGTACAGACAACGTTGCCAACATTGCTTATTAAAGCATCTAATCTTTTAGTGGACTATGGGGCCACATTTTATGTACAGCAGGTCTCATGAACACCAGGGTTTTATGTCTGGAGCTACTGTCCTATCCCTCGGATCTATTTGTCTTACTTAACATCAATAGCAAACAATTTCACTATAGTTCTAAAGCTACTTTTAATATCTAGTAAGTTATTCTTTTATATGCTTTTTTGACTGTCTAAAGATACCCATTCTTCCATTCGAACTTCAAGTTTTACCCCAACAAAAATAAATCCCCATTAAGATGATGAATGTAATCTCCTTCTGGTCTCTGGTGTTTCTGCACAGACATGCCAAGTCTGTACACATCGCACACATCAATCCTAAATAATGGCACAGATGTGTCATTAAAGAAAAGCTCTAACCACACAGATACGAATCTCTTAATGAGGTAAATGTCAACGTACTAAGTAATATATGTTTTTCTAAGAAGCTCAACAAGAAGGCCTGAAGGAGATATAGCCCAACAATGCTTGCACCATGAGCTCACGTACCAAGGATATCAAGGCCCTTGTAAAGAGGCTGGGCCCAAGCCTTGACTGGCCTGCATTTGGTGAGCATGTCCTTGATGACATTGCCCAAAGGTCCCAGGTTCTGGTGACCACAGGCCAAGGCCAAAGCCAAGTCAAGGCCCTCTGGCTCTAATTCTTGTTTTGTCCCCACCCTAGCTCAGCTCCAGCTCTATCTCAGGTCCCCAAAGGTGCCCGGTCTTCTGTGAAAGCTACATAGCAGAGGCCTCTGTTTGCCTCTGTGAGGACATAAGGACCCAGATGATCCCATAACTGCAATCTGCAGAAAGCTGGGGTCCTTTGTTGTTTCTACAGATAAACCTGACTCAGGAAACCAATTCTAATGCAGCTACAAATATATACCAACTTTAAATGAACTAAAAGAACATGCCATGTTAAATATCCCATGCCAATGGTTCCCATCTGTCTTTATCCAATGTGACCCTTTATTATTATTATTATTATTATTATTACTATTATTAAAATATGAAAGTTTCCATTTTCGCCCCTCCTCCCAACATCCTCCCACTCCCCCCAACTCCCTCTCCTCTTCCCTCTCGATCCCTAAGAGCAATCAGGGTTTCCTGCCCTGTGGGTAGTTCAAGTTCCTCCCTGCTCCCTCCAGGTCCAGGAAGGTGAGTATCCAAACAGACTGGATCCCCAAAAATCCAGTATATGCAGAGGAAACAAGTCCCAGAGTCATTGTCAATGGCTTTTCAGAAAGACTCCGGGCCAGCCACATTCAGAGAATCCGGCCACATTCAGAGAATCTGGTTAGATCACGTGCTTGTTCAGTCCCAGTCTAACTGGCCTTGGTGAACTCTCATTAGATCAGTCCCCTTGTATCAGTGGGTGATCGCTCCCCTTGCGGTCCTGATTTCCTTTTTCATGTTCTTCCTCCTTCTGCTCCTCCTTTGGACCTTGGGGCTCAGTCCGGCGCTCCAATGTGGGTCTCCGTCTGCATCGCCATCCATCGCCAGATGAAGGTTCCCTCTGATCTTGCCTTCCCTGCTCACATTCTCCTTCCTTCTGCTTCTCTCTTGGACCTAGGGAGTTAAGTCCAGTGTTCCAATGTGGGTCTCTGTCTCTATCTCCATCCATCGCCAAATGAAGGATCTATGATGATAAGCAAAATATTCATAACCATATGGTTATGGGCCAAGGCCAGTTCAGGCACCCTCTCCTCTGTCCAGAGAACAATCTGGGGATCTCTCCTTGAACCTGGGATCCCATTTACAATCAAGTCTCTAGTAAACCCTAAACTGACTTCCATAGTTGAGATATATTCTTCCCTGAACCCATATCTATCCTTCCTCCCTCCCCCCCCTCCCAGTTCCCCGAGCATTCCCCATTCCTCCCCTACTCCCTTCTCTCTAACCCTCTCCCCTTCCAACTAAAAAATATGGAACGCTTCACGAATCTGCGTGTCATCCTTGCGCAGGGGCCATGCTAATCTTCTCTGTATCGTTCCAATTTTAGTATATGTGCTGCCGAAGCGAGCACCAATGTGACCCTTTTTAAGCGTCCTTAAGGAGATACAAATCTTGTGAAATTACTCATAAATATTTTAATCCTTGCTGCTATTAGAGGTGGGGTATTTTTCCAAAGTTCATTTATAGCTAACTGGATGGATGACACTGGTAAAACAAACAAACAAACAAACAAACAAACAAAAACCTGAATTAGCAAGACGGCTCAGTGGGTAAAGGCCTTGCCACATAGTCCTGGTAACCTGAAACGGATCTCTAGGAGTCGCTTAGAAGTGAGAGGAAAGAACCGACTCCACAGAACTGTCCACACTGTGATGTGCGCCCACACATACATCATGCATGCACACACAAAAATAATAAATAATTGATCACCCTTTTAAAACAAAAATTACTGATTCTTTCTACTTATATCTAAACAACATATGGAGTTACAAATGTAGCAATTTTGTGGCCTCTTGGATTTGCTAAATATCTGCAAATAGAGAAACTCTCTTTCTGTGTTTCTACCTACTATTTACTCTTCCCAATCGTATTAGCTAGCAAATGTAAACCATTTTGGTCATAGAAGGGAGCCACTCTTCCTAATTTTAAACAAAATGACCTGACTTATATTTTCTTAAGAGAATCTGATATTTCTTCACCTTTAAGTAAAATTCTACATCTGAACTTTATACAGTTTTGTCAAGAATGGCTATTTATAAAATTTCAATATTAATTAATTAATTCTATATTTTACCCTCCCATTTACTTGTTGACTCAAATATTATCTTGTAGGCAGGCATGGAGACACACCATGCTATCTGAGCATTTGGAAGCTAAGGCAGGAAGGCATATCAAGTTGGAGACCAGCCTGGCCTATACAAAGACCCTGTGTTAAAAATCAAAAGAAAACAAACATTTAAAAAACCGTAACCTTATAGATTTTCAGGTATTAAATGTCTTTGCTCACAGAACTAATACTGCCTAGTCATAATGTGCTCTTCATTTTTCTACAGGGCTGGATTTGATGGACCGATGGCTGCATGAGACTTTCGTGGGGGAGGGGGGAATATATTTTGTAGTGCTGTCTGTCCTGGAACTCAACAATATGCAGAGCAGGCTGGCTCAGCTCACAGGTCCTCCTACTTCTGCCTCCCAAGGGCTGGGACTAAAGGCGTGCACCACCACATCCAGCAGTATTAGACTTTTTACAGCCATATTTACAAGTGAAATCAGTGTGTCATTATCAGATTGTCCTAGTTTGGGGAAACAAGTGAAGGCAATTCCTTTTCTCCCTCCGTGGCCTAAAATATTTAAACAATATAAGAATTTTCGTTTTACTTTATAACACTTAGAAAAGTATTAGATATTGTATTGTTGTTACATGCCTTTCAAACATGGCAAGGAACTGGTGCTTAGACAAGTCCATAGCTCAAGCCGAGCAGACAATCAGAACAGAGCTAGGAGCACACACACACTCTGAGACCAGGCCTTCTTTGGTCATGGCTTTCTGCTTCTGCTCTCCTGGAAAGACCTGGAATTCTGACCTAAGCAATGGTGAGCAGAAACCCCACAGCAGGATCGTCCCTGGAGAAGCATCTGGTAGATCTGTCACAAACCTTGCAAAGAAGAAGTAGACACTAGAAAGCGACACTACAACCGTCTCCTTGGTGGCTGTTACGTTGTAATGGTGCAAAGGCAAAGAGACCACCAGCAGCGATTCAACATGGCACATTCACAAGGGTCTGAAGTTTAAGTAGTGCAGACCGCGTACACATTACTTAACAGCTCAGAGGGGAAGCCATTTGTCTGAGAGTATACTCCGTGACTCAGAGGTGGCAGACCACTCTATAGTAGAACATGTGCCATTCTTGTTCATGTATCATTCTTGTTCCAGTTACTGTATTTATTTGTGCTACTCATGGCTTGCCTCTTTGTCCTGCTTCCTGACCAGAATGCAGGCAACATAAGAGCAGGGACCACCTTGCCCGGTTTTACTTACCAGTAAACACAACGAAAAGGAACTCAAAATATTTGTTCTTAACAGAGAAAAGCAGTTGGGCATAGTGGTGCACACCTGTAATCCTAGAACATGAGGATTAGGGGTTCAAAACTAGCTGAGGCCATGAGACCCCGTTTCAAACCACCCTCACTCCCACCCCCACCCCCACCCCACCCCCCACCCCACACACACAAAGATAAGATAAAGCAGGATTTGGTGGTGTACACCCTTAATGCTAGCACTTGGGAGGCAAAGATGGGAAAAGATCTCTGTGAGTTCAAGGTCGACCTGGTCTATTTAGTGAGTTACAGCAAAGTCAGGACTACACAGAGAAGCCTTGTCCAAAAAGAAACCAAAAGCAACAACAGCAAACAACAAAGCACATTCAGAGCTAAACTGATCCCTGTTTGAACATCTATTGGAAGGGCGCTGTCCTTCTCCATGGTATTCGGTCCCCACTGCACACAAAGTTAGAAATCCCAGTTTGCACCGGCCTCTCTAAACAGCAAATGCGCAGCTTGCCCAAGCCACAGCTCCCCCTATCAATCTCATGCAATCACCGCATTTGACAGTGACATTCTTTTTAAAGGCAAATCAGTGTGAACTCCCAATATCCCAAATGAGATCAAGCGCACGGGTTCAAATGAGTTGGTCATTAATTACTCACCGCCACTCGCCGGAGTTTGAAACCAGCAGATCTCATTTTTCACTGCTGACGTCCTGAAAGGCACATTCTTCAGGAAACCTTCCTTACCCAGGTTTTTTTTTCTTCCCCTTTTCCACTATTGTTTCACCGAATCAACCCAAGCAATATTAAATAAGTTGCTAAATACAGATATTAGTTCATTTGTACCTAATTATTATAGGTAAATGGTGCAGTAAATGAAGCCCCCTCCGCCCTCCTCGGCTTTTTTTTTTTTCTGAAGCTTTTGTGATGTTCTCCAGGTAAATCCCATGCATAATGTAAGAGTGCCAATGTTGTTTGCATAATAAGCTATTTTCTACTGCAGAAGCAGAAACATTTTATCGCTATAGAGAAAGCTCAAATTATGAATACATTTTCATATAAGTTGATTTATGTGAAAATTACAAATAAATGCAGAGCTGAGCTGCAAGTGAATTGTTTGTTCCCAGTTCAAGGAGTGGTGTTATTTGAAATTAAAAAAGAAAACAACCCTACCACGTTCTGCTAAGAGAAATATTTCTGATGTTATTCAGATGGAAGCCCATCCCGTAAGACCGAAGAAGGTGGGTTCAGGCTGGTCCTGGTGGTCACATCTGGGGCTACAAACACTAAAACAGGGTTGTCCGGTGACTCCTGAAGCCACGCAAGCTCTGTGACACATACATTTTTTTACATGAACTTGGGCTACATACATTCTCAAAGAACTTAACCAGGTCTTTCAGTGGTCGAAGGAACATAGACTCCATTATCGCCCTTGAACAAGTATGAAAAGAAGCTCAATGTGTGCCGAAGGGGTGCAGGACCCAAAATCCACACTTCTCAGACCCCAGAAGACAGGCAGAGTAGGCTGCGCATGCACATTCTGACATCAAGAAGACGATAGTCTCATCGCTGTCAGGAATTGCTGCTTTAGTCTTCCTCTTAATGCAGAGACAAGCAAAACTCATGTAACTTGATCAGCTTCACTAGATCAAAAGTCCTTGTCCTGTGTCCAGATTTAGGCACCGAATGGCCATGCGAGAATGTCTGCCACATTTACCATTTTTATGACTTATTTGCAGCTCTTGTGTTGATTATGTGCTTTCCCCACAACGTTTTGTAACATTTACTCTTTTTAATTCTTTTCGTGGGGGGAGGCGGGTAGGGCTCGAGACAGGGTTTCTCTGTGTAGCTCTGGCTGTTCTGGAACTCGCTCTGTAGACCAGGCTGACCTCAAACTCAGAGAGCTCCACTTGTCTCTGCCACCTGAGTGCTGGGATTCAAGGCCGTGCGCCGCCACTGTCCAGCTTCTGAAACATTTATAAGATTTCATCAGAAATGTTGGGTGAAACACTACTTTAATCCATTACCTTGGATTTCACAATCTGTAAGTATATCAGCATTGGGAGTAACACTAACTTGGCCTACCACTCCTGGTCCATTTGAATGTTAGTCTAGCATCAAATGGTGGATGCCTGGCATAAAAGTCAGGAGCCTGAAGCAGACACTCCACCTATACCACTTGCCTTTCTATTAGTCTCTACGATTTAAACAGACCAAGATTCAACCATACTTCTCTTTAAATTAGACAGAAAACAGTTCACTTTAACAAACATTATCATGTGGTTTATATGGCTTCCTAATTCAGAAAGATGATATAAAAGAAGGTCTTTGAAGAATAAATGTTGTGTGATTCCATTTGTACAAGGTGTCTAACATAGACAAACTCACAGCAAGCAGAAGCCTTAATAAATATGGTTGCCAGAGAGTGGGGCAGAGACAGGGGAGACCTACTTCTTTTTCTAACATTTGTTCATTTCTGTATCTGTTTATGGAGGTAAGTGGTCATGTGCATGGCACGTGTGCATTTGGAGGTCAGAAGACACCTTGTAGGCCCTCTCCTTTCATCATGTGGGACCCAGGGTTTGAGTGTCGCTGTCTTTAT
Organism: Myodes glareolus; assembly: GCF_982192425.1. Lineage (NCBI taxonomy): Eukaryota > Metazoa > Chordata > Mammalia > Rodentia > Cricetidae > Myodes > Myodes glareolus. The sequence continues at coordinate 39,763,918 of NC_142033.1, forward strand.
TATACCCATTGAGCCATCTCCCGGCTCACTTATTCCTTAACCACAGAGGTATGAATGCACTTAAGGCCACTGAGCCACATGCTTTAAAATAGCTAAGGTGGTAAAAAACGGCTAAGGTTATGTGTAAGCTTTATGTTATGTGTATTTGGGCACATATAAAAAGTAGGAAGAAAGGATGCTTGGACGACATGTACAAAGATTAAAAAGTTCCTTTCCTGGCTATCAGATTTCCAGATCTTAATAGAGCAGCTGTCGTGAAGTCGCTGGTTACTGGACAGTTTTCAATCACCTATGCTTGCTGGGAGAAGCTGCCCCTGCCAGGGACTCTTAGTGTGCCTCTGCTGTGGCCTCTTGTTTCCTGTAAGGACTTCCAGAGAAACTTGCAAGACACAAGCCAACATCCCCAAGCCATTCTTCCCCTTTAGGCGACCTAGCGTAAACCAAAATTCTTTGACCGGAGGTATTCCCATCTGCCATTTGTTTTCTGCATTAGCATGTATGCAGAAGCACCACTTTAAGCCGAGCATGCTCAAGAATGCACCTGCCTCTCTCTCCGTGAGATAAGAGGATACTTTTGCTTTAGTGCCTGCAAACTGGCTTTGCTTGCTGGGGACACTGCTCCGAGAGTTGTTACAATGTGCTCCCTTCTGTGACAAGTAATGGACTTTCTCCACTCTTATTCCCCAGTTGTGCCATTCAATGGCTTTGCATTCGCAGAGACGCGAACCCTTTGCATGCAATTGCAGATTTCCTAGCAGCTCCTCTAGGCCTTACACTCTGCTGGAAGACCGCAGAACCTGCTGAAGTCAAGGCATTTCACAAAGACTGGAAATGCATCAGCTCCACCAGCTGGAGGGAAACAGTGGCACGACTAAGCCTTGGGTTGTATCCTGGTTTATTCCGTTGGCACCCAGATCCACACACACAGGAAAAAGGAAGGTTTAAAGTCTTCCCAAGTCACACTGGCTAAAATACAGTAACCCCAGTAGGGTTTCTCCAGCTTCAGAATGCCTGTGAATCACTGTGGGGGTGGGGGGTGGGAGTGTATGCTATAATGCAGATTCAGTTCCCTGGTGTAGGGCCTGGAATTCTGCTTTTCAGTGTGTGTGTGTGTGTGTGTGTGTGTGTGTGTGTGTGTGTTCTTGTGGAGGTCATGTATGTGCAGGTGGAGGTCAGAGATCAACCTCCAGTAACACCATTCAGGAACTCTCTCTTCTCTTGGATCTTTTGAGACAGGTCTAGGGTTAGGTTAGACAGGCCAGGGGTCTGCCTGTCTCCTTCAGCCCAGCATTGGGATACAAATGCATGACACTACTCCTGGCTTATTTACCTTTGCTGCATAGCTTCTGGGGATTGAGCTCAGGTCCCCACACTTGCCAGGCAACCACTTTATCACCTGATCTTTCTTCCTAGCCCCAAGACTCTGCATTTTGTTTGTTTGCTTGTTTGTTGGAGACAGGGTCTCACTGCATAGTTCTGGCTTTTCTGAAACTCACTGTGTAGACCAGGCTGGCCTTGAACTCTTAGAGATCTGCCTGCCTCCAAAGTGCTGGGATTAAAGAGGTGCACCATTACACCCAGCTAGGATTCTATATTGCTAACAAGCTCCGAGATGTCCTCCAAGCTCCTTCTGCAAACTGCTTTTCAAGTACCAAAGGTCTGAAGATCGACGCACAATATTGGGTCTCCTGGTTCCAGGGGCCATGCTATCACAAAGGCAACACAGAAACAGCTTGTTTCTGAACAGCATGCAGTGATCTCCCCAGGTGCTGGGATTTGTCTCTAATTGTCTTTTAAATGGCCCGCACCCCCACCAAACCATCCTATGACTCCAACCATAAGTCCCTCTGAAGGAGACCCCCAGCCTGTCAGGCAGTGCCTGTAAGCTCTGCGGAGCCATGTTGTTTGTGGATGGATGCCTAAGGCTTTCTGCTCTTCAATCTGTTGTCAAGTCAGCCAACCAGACTCACATCAAAGCCAATTTGAATTCATTTTGAACCATTCCAACAGATTCTATTTCAAAAGGCTCTGCTAACTTCAAAAAATAATATTCATTACCTGGTCATTGAAGGAAACTGCTCTCAGGATGGTGTACCCCGCCACCCCCTTAATTTGGTAATTCTATCAGGAAAAGCAATTAAGTTTGTCTGACATGACTTGTTTTTATAAATCCATGATGCTTACTGCTCTTAATTTAATTCTCCTCTTACCACTTATAATTTCATTCTCATCTGACAGTTCATATTTTCTCTCTGAATGATTCTTTTCCCTGTATATTACTAATCACAGAGAACACAGTGAAGAACATCAGCCTTTGGGTAGGAGGGAGACTGGAAAATGACGGGGGGGTGCACAGGCTTCCCTCGGTGAGAGCAGGAGTTTTTCCCTTGCCGTCTCTGCAAGTCCCCAGAGTAGTGCTTGGCACACAGATGGTGCTCAATAAATATTTGCTATCAGGCACCATGCCAGGCACTTTGGAGACAAGGAAGACTCTGACCTATGCCTTGCTCCACATGTCACATTAGTCGGGAGGCAGACACTTGAAGAAATAATTATAAAGCAATCTGGGGGAAATGGTATTGTGCCAGCAATTCCAGGCACTGGATCTCACAGTTCTATTTTCAATACTGAAAAAATTTCCACAGAAGACGGTTGGCAGTCTCTTTCCTATCGACTGGAGACCTAGACTGCTTGTGATCATGCACTAACTACAGTGGGGGTGAGTGGAAGGTAAGGTCAACCCCTCTCGAGTAAGTCTGCAAAAAGGCTGTAGACACAGCTCAGCAATTGAGAGTATTCGCTGCTCTTGCAGAAGACATTGGTTCAGTTCCCAGCACCCATGCAGTAGCTTCCAACTGTCTATAACTCCAGTCCCAGGGAATCCAGCGCCTTCTCTGTTGTCCCTGTGCATTGGACACACATGGTGCACCAATAGGCATGCAGGTGCAACATGCATCCACATCAAAGAAACGAATATTTTTAAAAACAAACATGAAGAAAGCCACCTCTTCCCGTCTTAGGTAGTGGCTCTCTTTGCATGGATTTGTAGACTGTCTGAGTTGAGGGAGGGCTGCATACTCTTCCTAAATAATGAGTGTAGAGAGCAAATGGCCAATAAACACATGAAGAAATGTTCCCCATAACTCATCATTAGGGATACTCAATGAGATACACTGCACACCCATTAGGATGGCTATTAACAAAGCAATAGAAAGTAACAAATATTGCAAAGGATCTGGAGAAATTAGAATCCTTGTATGATGCTGGTAGGAGCAGAAGATGATTCAGTTGCTGTGAAAACCCATAGTGTATGAGAGCTTCCTCAAAGAATTAAACACAAAATTAACACAGAATTTATCCATCCCATGCCTGGAAATACGCCTGGAGGAAAAGAAGGCAGGTGTGTGAGCAGATTTTTGTCTCACACATACAGCATCAATATTTGTAGCAGGAAAAAAATAGAAAAAGCATGGGTGTCCACTGACAGGTGGACAAAAACAACGCATGTATAGAAACGGGGGGTTATGTCTCAACCTTAAGAGCAGGAGATGCACGCTATAGCATGGATGAGTCTGGAAGACAATATGCTAAGCGAAACAAGGCAAAAAAGGTCAAAGAAATAGCCTCGCCTATCTGACTCATCTGACCTATCTACAGTTAAATCTCTAGGAGCAGAAAGTAGAATGGAGGCTATCAGGACCCAAGGGGGTTTGAGGCCAGATTACTGCTTGATGTTTTAAAGGTTCTTTCCAGAAAATTCTTGAAATGGATGGTGGTGATGGTTATATGACAACATGCATGTACTTAGTGCTATGAAATTGTGCACTTAAAAGTAGCCAGTAAATAAAAAAATAATAATAAATGTTGTGTTTTATTATAAGAAAAGAAATAGGTATTTGCTAGAAAGTGTTCTGACTGAAGAGAGCTGGGAAGAACAGCTTTTCAGAGAGAAGCAGGAACAGTCTTAAAGGTGCCACAACTACCACCATCACAATATGACTGAGGTCTGTTGTCACAGCTACTACCATCACAACCATTACTGAGGTCTGTTTTCACAGCTACCACCAACAAATAGCCATTACTGAGGTCTGTTGTCATAGCAACCACCATCACAACCATTACTGAGGTCTGTTGTCACAGCTATCACCAACAAACACAGCCATTACTGAGGTCCGCCGTCATAGCTACCACCATCACAACCATTACTGATGTCTGCTGTTTATCATTTCCTGGCCCCATTCACCAACCACTGGCTTTTTAATTTCAAACACTTATAGCCTCAAGATTAAGCTTTGTTCACAAAGTTACCCTATTTAAAGAACATAACACTCAGGAAGGTTCATGCATCCCAGCCATTTGCCTCAGAAGTGAGTGTCTGTCTAGAGGTGAGGGCCACAGTGAGTTTTGTTTGCTGACTGGGCCACAGCTGGGGTTCAGGTATGAGCATCATACCTTGGAAAAGGGTCACACACACAAATCAGTCACACATATGACAATGGTGATGAAGAAAGCACTTGAATCCCTGTCACGGAAGCCATAGAGAAAAGCAGATCTCCTGGTCCTTTCGTTTGCCATTCCAGGGTAGTCTAGATAACTGAGAGCCATGTCTGTTGCTGTTTAATCCCTGAACCCTTGTGCAGAATACAAGACAGCTAGAGGTCCGCCAATATTGGCCCAGATAGCCTGTCAAAGCACAATGGGGCCCAAGTATGTCCTTCGTGGTCCCCAAGTATAAAGCACTTGAATATACTGACTGTGATGGTTAATGGCCATTGCCAAATCGACTGACTTTCGAATCACCTAGGAAACACACTTGAGTTTTAACTGAGCAAGACCCACTTAGAGAGTGTACAGCGACACTAATAGGTTGGGGTTACTGGGTGAAAAGGAAAGAGCAAGCTGAGTAACCACATTCATCTCTCCATGCTTCCTGATCGCAAATGCGGTAAGATTTAGCACCCCTTGTTCCTACCATCACGTCTTTCTTCCCCATCATGATGTGGTGTAGGAGGGTCTTCTTTCTATGTATTGCTTTCATTGGTTGAATAAAGAAAACTGCCTTGGCCTTTTGATAGGGCAGCCCTTAGGTGGGCGGAGTAGACAGAACAGAATGCTGGGAAGAAGGGAAGTGTGGCAGATGCCATGATTCTCCTGCCCAAGACAGACCCTGGTTAGACTCATGCCAGTAAGCCACAGTCAAGTGGCAATACAGATTAACAGAAATGGGTTAATCAAGATGTGAGAATTAGCCAATAAGAGGCTAGAGATAATGGCCAAGCAGTAATTTAATTAATACAATTTCCATGTGATTATTTCGGGGCTAAGCCAGCCGGGCGGCCGGGAGCCAGGTGGTGGGACGTGGCCTGCTCATCCTACAACAATGATGAGTGGGATCCCCTCGAACTGTAAGCCAAAATAAACCTTCCTAAGTGCTCTTCTTGTCAGATATTTTGTCAGAAAAGTGTCCACCGTGAAAGTGAGTCCAAGGGCAAGAGCTGGAGGAGTTTCTCTTCTGGGTGCCCAAAGAGCAGTGTGTCACCATTACATCGTACTGTCAGCTGGGGCAGGAGGTGGGAGTCTCCAGCAGGTGTGGTTCTGGGAATGCCCAGAGCCTCTTCCTCAACACGTGTCACATACTTTCCTCTATGCTGAATGACAAATTTCCAATTGGTCTTGGCAGCTCACCCATAAGTGTGCTGGAGCATACTGTCTTGAGATAAGGAGGAAATATCTGAAGTCGACCAAACACTGTTGTCCCTCCTAAAGCAGGATTCCCTACAATTCTCTATCCAGAAGGTCATGCTGTCTCCAAATAGAAAACCCACAGTGGACTCTTGCCGGGGGTCTCTGAGATGTGCTGAGACACAGAGCAAGCACAAATGAGACTTTCTATGCCTTGTGTAACTTTCCTGAGTCCTGGGGGACAGGCTCATGATGGCTCCTAGGCTTTTATTATCCCTTTGTGCCCATCTATAAGTAAAATGGCATGCTAATTAATTGTCCTGTTGCACCAAATTCGTGCAAGTAGTAGGAACCGCAACCTAAGGTTCACTGTTAATGGAAGCAGTCACCAGTGGACAGATCTGCGTCGCATGTATGTAACTGATACGTCCTTTCATTCTGCCAGGGTATGCACACTCTGCAAAATTTTTCTAGTCTTTCCATTTTTATTCACAAAAAAAATCAACTTTTATTCAATTGTATTCACACACATATATGGGTGTCTATATAAGTATATGCCACCTGTGTGTGACTGCAGGGAGAGGCCAAAATAGGGTATCAGATCCTGGAACTGGAGTTACAGGCAGTTGCGGATGCTGTGAGCTGAACTCAGGTCCTCTGTGCTCTTAACCACAGCAATACCCAATCCATAAGTGTTCCAACAGTATGACTGCTTGTCAGGACATCAGAGGTAGAGATTAAAACTTCAGATCACGGTGGCCTCGGGGCCTCTTCTGACCTTTAGAGTCTGATTCTCTACCTGTCAGCTCAGGATGCCTTGCAGTCTCTTCCTTGATGAGAAGGAATTCTCAGTATAGAGCCAGGCGGCTGTGGCGCATGCCTTTAATTCCAGCACTCAGGAGGCAGAGGCAGGAGGATCTCTGTAAGTTCGAGGCCAGCCTGGTTTACGAGAGCTAGTTCCAGGGCAGGCAATAAAGCCACACAGAGAAACTCTGTCTCAAAAAAAAAATAATCTCAGTACAGAATAAGTGGCATCAAGCAACACAAATAAGAAGCTATCCACATAACATACCTGACAGAAAGGATTCGCTAGTAGAGCCTCTTTATTGTCTTTATCCTTTATAAAGGCATGCGAGGGGACAGACACTGACCAGAGTTCAGAATGCATCTTCAGTAAACTACACACTAACCAGGACACGCTGGGAAAGCCAGTTCCCCTCTGATTTCTGCCTCTCCTCAATGTAAACAGTGGGAAAGGTACAGGGGCCCAGCTGATCTCTACAGGTCTTCGCAGCTTTAGCAATCTGAGATTGTAAATATAACTTCTTTTTGTTTTATTGCTCCTGTATAAATATAGAACAGCCTCTCTCTGGCAAGGTGGTTCATTTATTTCAACATTTACTAAGCATACTCTGTATGAAAAATGAGAGTATTGAAAATCGAGGAGGCGAGCATCAGGAGAAAGAAATGATTTCTCCAATCTCCTATAGCAACACTGCAAAGGAATACAGACAGACACCGCTGTGTGTGCCTTGAACAATAAGGAGGGTGGATGAGGAGCAATTATCATGACCCAGGGTTTCCTGAGAGGGGCAGGAAAGGAAGGAAAGATAAGCATTGTGACACCAAGGGTAGGGTAGATGTACCATTCAGTTCTCCTGAAACAAGTCCTATAAGGCAGTTCTGATAGCCACCAATGGAATTCTGGGAAGCCAGCAGGTGCCACTGAAGACACACTCCCGCATTCTCATCACTGTAGCCTCTTTCGGTAGGAAACACAAGGACAACAACTGGAGATAGGCCCTGCAGACTAAGGTCATCCAAGAATTCAAATGGCGTCTAAGTACTAAAACATGTCAGGCGGTGTCTTCCGTCCGTCTATCGACTCTAAGGGATCACGGGACGGTGCCATAACTGGGCTTGTTCTCCTTGCCGTGCGAACCTCGATATGCTGGGGAGGGGGGCTTTTCCTCCTGGCCATGCTCTTTGAAATAAATTACTTAGGAGAGCTCACAAGCAGTTAATAGGAGGAGGAGGAGGGGCCTCACACAAGGAAAAAAGACTTTATACATCCTGTGGCCATGGAAATCATAATCAAAACACTGACGTGTTTTACTATTCACAGGAAGACACTGCGAGAGCGAACCCATAACATAGGTAAAGGGGTACTACAAGCAGTCAGTCACAACCTACGCCACACAAAGGCGTGGTGACATGGCCACTTCACAATCTGGACAAACATCTCTCTAACGTTGGAGGTGTAATCTTCCCCTCTGATGGCTGCACTGCATTTAAATAGTGTCTGTGTCTACACAGCATTCTTGTCCACAGCCCACGTCTGTCACTCAGCTGTGCACTAATGTCGTCTTCACCCAGCTTTCAGGTTCCAGCCCCGTCGGTTACACAGCCTCTGTTTTCTCCCCATATTGAATGTCTCTGTTGTTTATTGCTCGACTCTCGCGTGGGGAACTTGTCTGAATGGTCTGGGGGCTTTCATTCGGGCCTGATCGGAGATCATGGTTATTGGAACTCTGTATTTTACAGCTTCCATCTCATTAATGCCAGCACTAATTTGTGGTCCCATCCAATACCACCCCCATAAGATCTGCATGAATACACACCGGATTTCAATCTGCCATTCAACAAGCATGAAGTCCTTTATGTTCATTATGAGCCAATCAAACAGCCTCAGATTCTTTACTCTGCATTTTTTCCATAGTAAAATCATTTTTGTTATTATCCAAAGCAGTTGCTTGGTAGGAAATATTCAGGAAAGCTGGTTGTGTGTGTGTGTGGGGGGTGGAATGACAGGAGAGCCAATCTGTCCTCTGCTTCCTTTTCTTTACAAACACAACGACTCCAACCTGGAAACGGATCCAAATTAAGTCATCAACTTTTTGTCAAAAACAGCTCTTGTTCAGAACTATCTCATGGCAGGTTATAAAGCATGCTTATTGGTCTCGCCCTCCCAGGCGCAAACGGACTGCTGAGATGAAACTAACTCTTGCCCTGGCAGAGACTCAAGCCAGGTTGACAAACCCAAGCCACGCACTACATCAATACCGTGCATGCTGGAAGGACCTCATTCTGAGGCCTACCATTTTATTCTCCTGAATGCTAGGGCCTGGGGTCATTATTACAGAATTCTCCTGTGTTCGATTTGCATGGTTAAGTGATTCCCCCTTCCCATCATTCCAGCCCCATGCATCATTACCAGAAGGACTCCATTCTGCTGTAATGCTCTCCACTTCCTGTTCCAGCAAAACGCCGCGGCCTTCAAGTTCCTCTGGTAATTGTCTGTTCTACAACAAATTTCAGTCACAAAATTGGTTCAAGTAGACTTGACTACTCAAATTTGGAAATAAATTAAAACGAGGGAAAATGCTAGTAAATAAACGGAAATAGCAAGTGTTAGGGTGTTCTCAGTGAACAGATGCAGGGAATCCAAGAGGGGGTCGTTTTCTGTTCTCTTATTAATGACCAAATATGGTAGACCTCAAAAGTAGCTCTTTCCTCATGTAGTAAAAGCCTCTCAGCTACAGGCTTTCCACCACCTTCTCTGCCCTTGCTCTCCATGCTGTGTTCTCCAACAAACAGACTCTGGGGTGCAGAGGAGGATTTGGAAATAGTTTTCATAAGAGGCAGGAAAAGGTGGAGAGAGAAATAGGCTGCGGCAAAGTCACACCATAGACTCAGCCAGCCCCGTAGAGGGTGTGAGGCAGGAATGCTCCTTCAGGGTTATCCACAATCCAGGGAGAGGAACAAGGTTTTCTCACCCCTTCTCAGGCTTTCACTGTGGCACGTCCCCATGAAGCAATGCTGACTTTGGGCAAGAATGCTAATTCCCAGAAAGGAACATCAGCCAGCCTTGCAGCCATTACAAAAATAAATCCTTGGTCATGTAGGTGTTGAGAAAGACACAGGGCAGTAGGCAAGGCACGTGGCAGCCCTTTATCCTATGAAATATCTGATTAACTACCCTAGACCAAGAAGGCTCCACGAGAGAATGTGTGCTAAAACCACTTCAATTGCATCTGACATCTGGCCATGATCTGCAAAACTGATCATTATTATTATTAATTATTATTATTATTATTATTGGCTTAAAATATGTGTTCACCCTTGCTTTCACAAGACATAAACCTCTAACATGGGCACCATAGAAGAGAGTTGTCTCCTATCAACTACTTCTGTGCCTTCAAGTGACTCTTAACCTCTGTGAGACTTTGCTTCCTCAGCAGGCAGGCCAGGATGACAATATTTACTGCACCTCCTTACAGGGCTGTAGAAGGCAGCAGTACCTGTGAGCCATCAGATAAACAATAAAAGCTTATGCAGGCAGAATTTATAATATTTGGCAAAGAGAACATGCTCAGAAAGTACACATGAAATGGTTATAAGAATCCGGTAATAGCTTTCCCCATTGCCCCACAATCTATGGTCCCTGGATTCTTTCCAGCACATTGACTGTCTGGGTGCCCCAGTCTAGAAGCTTGGGTATATACCTAGTGAGATTTAGTATGATGTGTGGACACACCCTCTGTTATGACAAATGGCACAGCTGAATGCCCTCCACCCTGACATCACGGCTTAACTCTCCAAAAACCACAGGAGGCCCCATGGAGCAATTGATATCATTGTTTGTGTTTTGCATGAAAAGAAATTTCTCTTTACCATTTATGTCTCAGCAATTGTACCCAGCGAACTAACCCTTGTTGAGGTCTCTTGAGGATGCCACCATAGGATAAGGTCTAAAATCCTTAATCCCAAATCCCAAAACCCAGAAAGCTCTGTAAACTAAGTTTAAGCCCCAAGCCCATTTGGTGGGAAAACCTGAGCCTATATGAGACAGGTAATGAACTCAGCTCCTGGTGGTGCACTTCGCTGAAGACCATACGACCATGGTTTACTATGAGAAGCTATCCTGACTCCCTGCCATGGCAATCTCATACCCTCCACTACAGTGATTCTCAACCTTCCCAATGTTGTGACCCTTTAATGCAGTTCCTCATACTGTGCTGACCCTCTCATCATAAAATTTCATTGCTACTTCAGCGCTCTGATTTTGCTACTGCCATGAATCCTAATGTAAATACCGGTGTTTTCCAATGGTCTTACATGACCCCTGTGAAAGGGTCGTTGGACCCCCTAAGGGGGTCACAATCCACAGGCTGAAAACCACGACTCTGATATGACACCATCCTTGAGGTCTCTCCAGCACAGGTGCTTTAAGGCTTCTCATGGAATAGCAGGTGGCTGTGCTGGCTCGTGTGGCTCAGCTTTACACACGCTAGAGTCCTGGAGAGGAGGGGCCTCAACTGAGAAAAATGTCTCCCTGAGATCCAGCTGTAGGCAAGCCTATAGGGCATTTTCCTAAGTAGTGAATGATGAGGGAGGGCCCAACCCATTAGGGGCGAGACCATCCCCCAAGCTTGTGGCCCTGGGTTCTATGGAAAAGCAGGCTGAGCAAGCCATGGATAGAGAGCCAGTAAGCGGCACTCCTTCATAGTCTCCACATCAGTTCCTTTCTAGGTCCCAGTCCTGTCTGAGTTCCTGTCCTGGCTTCCTTCGGTCATGGACTACAGTGCAAATGCGACAATCAAATCAACCCTTTCCTCCCCAGTTTGCTTTTGATCATGGTGTTTCATCACGGCAACAGTAACCCTAAAACAGGTGGCATTGAGCTTTAAGTCTGGAACATACCTGCAGGCTCATGTTTTGAGCACCTCTGATGCTATCTGGGGGTACCAGAGCCTTTCGGAGGCAGGGTCTAGCACTAATCATGTGGGCTCACGTTTTGAGCATTTCTGATGCTATCTGGGGATACCGGAGCCTTTAGGGGGCAGGGTCTAGCACTGACCATGTGGGCTGGCCTCCAGAGGATCCAGCTACTGCCTCGCTCTCAGTTTCCGTGTGCCGTGACGTGAGTAGCATCTGCCACAAGCCCTCACTGCTGTGGATTGAGCCTCTCTGCCATGTTTTTTCCACTATGATTGACTGAAACCCCCTGAACCCTAGAACCAAAATAAAATTTTCTTCTCTTAAATTGTTTCTGCCATATATTTTGTCACAGTGATGCAAAAACAGCCGGCACGACAGGCATCTGGAAACAGCAACGCTTACGAAGGAACTACTAGTGTCAGGAACTGCGCTAAAGGTTTCCTACCATCTCATTTAATCCTCACACAATCACAGCTTGAAGCCACACATCTGTCCCACTTTACCAATGGAGAAATTGAGAGCCCATGTCACAGCATATACATGGGAGAACTGGGGTACGGTCATCTTGATGAATCTGACAGAGCCAGTGGTAGGCAGAATCTATGACCCTTCAAGGCACATATTAAGAATCTATAGGGTACTGGAGAGATGGCTCAGTGGTTATAAGAGACTGGTTGCTCTTCCAGAGGACCCTGGTTCAATTTCCAGCACCCACATGGTAGCTTACAACTTCCTGTAACTCCAATTCCATGAGATCTGGACTCTGCATGCTGCACATATATATAGGCAGGCAAAACAACCATGCACATAAAATAAAAATAAACACATAAGTTTTAAAAGAAAAATGAATAATCCATAATGACTTTAGGTATACACTACCCTCTACTTATATTAGAGAAATAGAAGGAATACTATTTACATTAATGTGTGCTGCAACGGGGTGTGGAGAGAGGGAGTGGGAGACATGGGTGCTAGTTTAAGGAACCGGCTCATGAAATTACAAGACCTGGCAAATTTAAAAATTGCACAGTGAAGTTGGAAGCCCAGGAGAGAGCTGGGACTTCAGCTCAAGTCAGAGCCATCCACGTGCAGAATTCCCTGTGGTTATTGCTCTCCGAGGGCCTTCAGCTGAATTCATGAGAACCACTCGCAGTCTTCTGGACACACTCTACCAATTACACGTCAATCACATCTAAAACATATTTTCACAAGGACATCAAGAGTGGTGTCTTACAAACACCTGGCTACTCTAGCTTAGCTGAACTGACGTATAAAATTAACAATCATACTATTCTCAGAATAATCACAGATCCAATGACAGCCCTGGAGAGAGACAGAGAGAAAGGAAGAGGAAGGGGGGAGGGAGGGAGGAAGAGAGAGAGGTTCCTGACCACAGATCTCCTGTCCCTGATTCATGTAGAAAGTGCACTTGAGCAGACATATGTTAAGTACCTCTGTTTTCACCAAAAAGTATGACATCTATGGCGTGGCATCTTTTAGAACTGTTGGTTCATGAGTGACAATAAATTTAAAAAAAGCCATTTGGAAATGGGTTAAGCAAACAGGGAGTTTATATGCAGGATGGTAAACCTACCTGCACATCTCCCACCCACGGTGCTTAAAGTCGAGCAGTGGGGAAAACCTTTGCCCGTAACAGCCAAATAAGTAGAGTAAGGAACAAACAGAGCTCCTGGTGCTATAATAAGAACCACGAGCAAGGACACTTAACAGAAGGAAGGGTCTATTTGGTTTACGGCTTCAGGATAAAAGTCCATCACCATAACGGTGGGGAGGCATGGCAGCAGGTGGCAAGGATGGCAACAGGAAAAGGAAGCTAAGAACTCACTTCTTGAACTACAAGCACAGAGCAACAAGCGTGAACCACAACTAGACTAGACTCTAAAGGCCCAGCCCAGTGACATACTTCCCCAGGAAAGCCGCTCCTAAACTTCCCCAAACACGCTACTAACTGTTGAAAAGGCCGGCTATGGAGGACATTTACCATTCAAGCTACCACACTCCAAGCTCCTGAGGTGGAGCAGGATTCCCAGTCCTTTCCACCTCTGAGTTACCGAATAGCCTTTCCTGTTTAAAGTTACCAAAGCTGGCTTTTGTTGCTTACAAGCAAGAATCTAAATAGATATTGGTGGTGAGAAATGAGATCATGTAAATAGAAAACTGAGAATAAATAACTGAGGGGCTGGAGAGATGGCTCAGCATTATTGCTCTTCCAGAAGAGCCAGGTTTGATTCCCAACACCCACACAGTAGCTCATAACCATCTGTAGCTCTAGTTCCAGGAAATCCAACACCCTCTTTGGGCCTCTATAGGTACCAGGTATATAAGCGGCCCACAAACATACATATGTGTAGGCAAAACACATTCACATTAAAAAAAGTGTAAAGAGAAAATAAGATTAAATAACTGAATTAGAGCTACAAAGCAGGCGTAAATGTTACAAACTTTGACAATATATAATATGATAAAAACAAGGAGTTGGGGGTAGTTAATGGAAGAAGGGGTGCTAATTTTCTCATCTTTCATAGCAGGGAATTAACAGACACCCACCTAGATGGAAACACAGTTTAAAAACTATAATGACTCAATACTTCTCATAATCATTTCATGAGTCTGTGGACACTATTTTAGTGAATACAGATGAGGACACTTACATTCACTAATAACTGACTTAACCAAAGTCTAACAGATGGCCCAGTCAATCAAAAGTTCAGTAACTTGACCTGAAAGTACCAAGCATCATGCTAAGGACTTAGAGTGGTTGTGGTCCCTGCCTTTGTGAGACTTGCCATCTACCATGGGAACCAATGATGAGGCAAACAGAGCTAAGCATGAAACTATCACAGTAACGACTGCTGTGAAGAAAGATCAGGGTCTCTCAGAGGTCTGACCAGGAAAACAAACACTGGAGCAATTTCTAAAAAGGACTGGCTAAAGGGAGGCAGTTGAGGGGCCACAGGTAAGGAAGGGCAGAGGCTCAGGTAACGGGGAGGGTGTAGCAGAAGAGGAGAGGGAAGATGGTTGGAACCTGGGGACAGAAAGACAAAGATTCGTTTTCTCAAAGATTCGTTCATCACTGACAGTAGGTTGGAAGATGTGGAGGGAGGCTTGAGGGAGCAAGTGAGCTGTCAGGCGGTGGTGACAGGTGCTTGGCAGGGTAATGACCTGGCATGCCTGAGGTCTAGGGAAGGGCTGCCACCCAGTGCCAGCCTGTGAGACCCAGTTGTCCGGGTAGGTGTGTAGGCAAACCCCAGATCAGCATGTTGCCATGGTCATGTGGCAGAAGAAAGAATCCAAGCTATCTAAAAAACATCAATTATCCTGAACTCTGAATGAGATGATGAGGGAGAGAAAGGGAGGGAGGGGGCTGTGGATTATAAAGAAGGATGAACAATAGACAAGGATATGACAGAGTGGCCACGGCAGGGTAGTGACGGAATAAGGCAACTTCCGTCATGGAAAGTAGAGGTGTCGAGTACTGAGCAGAGCCGTAACTCAGGAAATGTGATCCGTGGCTTGGCAGCCATGAGAGCATGAAGGTGAAGGTCACAAAGCTGGTGTTGGATGGTCACCTGCTAGTCACTGGAACCATCACTTGTGGTGACATGTGTCAGGGTGACTGGGGACTGCTGTTGGCTAAAGCGATGTTCTCACAGAGACAAGACTGAAGGGTGAGCTCCAGCTCCTGGTCCAGAGTCAGTGGCTTTCCCCTATAACTGGGCTGGTCTGCTCTTTCCCGTAGGGGACTCATTTTGATTTCCTCAGGGTTCACATTCATAAGTTGCCCCGAGGAGATAAGGAGATCAGAGGATAAAGGGAACACAGCCTGGACACGTCCGCCCACTTCCAGGTACGGCTGAAGCCAGCAAAATTGAAGAGTTAGTGGAGAACAGTCTTGACAACTTCTGCTTCCCACAAAGATGCCTCTCTAGGGGGTCATCACAGTTCCTCATGGGATGTAGCTGGCTCAGGTAAGGCTTTGCACGGGAATGTGCTGCCTGGAGGCAGAATGAGGAAAGGACTAGTTAATGCGCCACTCTGGCATCCGTATGTGTCACACCATGTAAGTCTCTGCAGATTGCGTGCCGCACACATTCATAGTACAGACACCATAGATGGGGATATTTTTTTCTGACAAATTCCTGCAAATAACAATTGAGTGTTTTGTTTTGATTATCAATATGTTTTAACAAGTATCTAGCTGGCAGAAGTAAAATCACTTGAGGGAAAAAGTGAATTTCTTTCAGTACATATGAAGGTGTCACATAGACCAGCAGTAGCCCTCAGAACCATGGTGTCAGTTGCTGTCTTTTTGTTTTATCTTTTTTTGTTGTTGTTGTTGTTGTTGTTGTTGTTGTTGTTGTTTTGAGACAGGGTTTCTCTGTGTAGTCCTGGCTGTCCTGAAACTCACTTGGTAGACTAGGCTAGCCTCAAACTGACAGAGATCCGCCTGCCTCTGCTTCCCGAGTGCTGAGATTAAGGGCGTGCGCCACCACCACGCAGTCAGGTGCTGTCTTTTATAACATCTCTTGCCATTGATACACAATCTTAAGTAATAAGGACTTCAGAGGAAGAAAAGCTCAGGGACGTTCGGTATGTGATTAAGTGTCAACCACGTGCTGGAATGAAGCAGAGGACAAATGTTTATCCAATTAGCCGATTCCATGAGCCCCATGCTTTCCACTGTCTCAACATTGCCTCCACTAAGAATCCTCAGATGGAAGACACACTCACATCTCCCTGCTTTTACTGCTGCATACACTCTTCTGGAACACAACACACAACACACAACAACCGGTAGGTCTTAACTCTGTGCTCAAGATGAGGAGGAAATAGCCCCAGGGAGGTCGCCCAAGAGCACCCAGCTTAGCAGGCTGCCTGTGGACTGCCTCTTTCTCCCCTTTCTCATTTCGCACATCACCATTTCCTCATACCCAACCTTCCCGGGCATGAACACAGAACAGCCTCTCTCCTGTCTAGAACATTCTCTGTATCCCTTTAACACAATCATCATCATAGATCATTTACAAAGTAAATAAGGTAGCCATCATCTGGAAATACATCGGTGTCCCCAAAAAACAAATACATGAAGAGCAAGTCAGGAGCCAAGCAACAGCGTAACCTCACCGAATACGTTTTCAACTCTTCTTGTTGGAGCATGTAGTTTTCATTTGGTTGGCTTATGAATTTCACCCTAAAGATTAATTTGGCTCGCTATAAAGAGCATAAGAATTAATATTCAGTCAAGATATGAATCTTTCTTCATTTTCATTTTAGTGGAAATCAATTTGTTAAACTACTGTTGAGTGCAATTTGTTAGCCGTTCCCTCCCACTTTCCTGCTCCAGTTGAGGTATTTGAAAACATCGGTGTGAACGCTTTCCGTCAATACTCCCAGATTTATATAGCCGTCTTACGGTAACTGCTAGCTCTGAAAGCGTTATGAATTAAGCCTTGTGATACTAGATTTTATTGGTCTTATGCAACAGAGAAGAGATCATTTTTTTTTAAAGCTCACTACAAGTTTTGTCTCTAGAGGGCGGAATACAGAAATGACCTCTAGGTAGAAAGCAAGCCACCAAAAACCTGGTCATGGCCTCTATCAGAACTTTCATTAATGATGACATAATGCCTGACATAAACAATAGGGGTGATAATTCATAATCTTTCATTATTCAGGCCTCGGTAACAAAGGCAAGGCAGAGCTGAATAGCTCACAACACACAGCCAAAAAGCAAAGAGAGAGAGAAAAGGGAGTCTCAGGAAAAGAGAGAGAGCTCCCAGAGACACATCTCCCAGGCTCTAGTGACCCACTAGGCCCCCTAAAGTTTCCAGAACCTTCCAAGACAGTATCGCCAACTGGGGTCTGTAGGAGATGTTTCATACTCAAACAAGACCATAGCCCTCTGATCTACAGGCATGTCCGTGTTGTCTGTAGTTCATTTCCCAAAATGGTCATTAGGCAGAATACTGCACTAGCTCTGAACCAGGACTTCAACTAGCTCTCCACCCAGCTCTCTGTCTCTCCTCATCCCCCCCCTCTCCCTGACCACAATGACTGATAGCACAGAGAACCACAAACAACTTGAACACAGAGATGTACTGTCATAGTGCGAAGGGTCTGAGTTAAACGTGTCTGAAAAAGTCTTCTCCCTAAAGATGCCACAGAGGTGTCTGACCCAGGCCTCTCCTCTAGGTTCTGGTGGCTTTCTGGCAATCTTTGGTGATCCTTGGCTATGGTCACGTCATCCCAAGCTCTGCCTCTACATTCATACGTAAGTCTCCCTGTTTGTACATTCATACCTAAAGTCCCCCCCCCCTTTTTTTTTATAAGAACACCAATTGCAATGGTCTATTTTCTCCACTAATGAAATAACCAAGATATGGGAACATTATAAAGGAAGTGGCTTACTTAGCTCACAATTCTGAATGCTAAAAGGACCTGGGCAGGCACTGGCTAAAGCCAGGTGAAGCCCTTCCTGGGTGCCTTGCCTAGTACTAAAAGCAATATTAGGAGCAACCAATATGGAAGAAAAAACCACGCCACAAAGTCAAACCCAAGAAAACCCACTCAGGACTCAGGCTCACTCTCAAAGCCTAGGGATTCCTGTCCCCCTCTCCCACCTCCCACCCCCCCCCACCCCCGCCTCCGGAGATTCCATTCATCTGTTTAAGGGCAGCTACATCCTCAAGTTCCCAAACCTTTCACACCACGCTTGGCACTAAACATCACTTAAGAAACTTTGGAGGCCACACGTGAATCGTACCACTCTACCACCCATCTTGCTAGATTTGGAACATACCACAGACCACTGTGACTTTCTCTTAACTAACTACACTGACAAAACTGCTTTCAAAGGATGTCTCATTCTGGGCCTTGTGGTTTCAACCCATGAGCACAACCCAAGTTCACAATCCCTCAGTGTGTGCATGTCCTACCATCTCCCCTCTTACAGGTGAAACCACAGAATAATAACACCTACTCAGGCTTGTTCTTCCCTATCACAGAGTCTCACTGGAATACTCTTGCTTGCTTTCTCAATCTACCGTAAACTCTTTACTCTCTCTAGTGTGAGTTTACATCCAGAGCCTTGTATGTGCCAGATTAAGTGCCCTTCCATGTGGCTATACCCCAGTTCCCTAGGCTGGCACTGTGTTCTTAACAAGATTGTCAGTAACTATGACTTGGCATATTGTCTTACCTTTCATTCCGATTTTGCTAAATGTCTCCAAACCTGCAGAAACCAAATCCACTCCTCCTTCAGAAAATGCTCCCTCTCTTGGTGTCAGTTTCATTCTCTTCAGCCTCTTCTCTTCCTGTTTCCAGGTCGCTCTGCAGCATCCTCTGATGGCTGTCTGGGAATCTGTCCCATACCACTGGTCTTCATCCACCGACCCAAACTCATGCCATTAACCGCCATCTTCATGCTGACTCCCAGAGTCCGGGAGTCTGACATCCATCTCTCTCTCTATAGATAGATAGATAGATAGATAGATAGATAGATAGATAGATAGATAGATAGATATAGTTATAGTTATAGTTATAGTTATTGACAATCTTGCTAAGAACACATAGTGCCAGTCCAGAGAGCTGGGGTACAGCAACATGGTAGAGAACTTGACATGAAATCCAAAGTACCTAAAGTGAAACCTTCTTTCTCCTTTTCCTTTACACTTAATAATGACCACCATGACCTAGACCACTAGGTGACTAGTGGTCACCATGCCTTCTCAGCCCCTGACCCTAAACAGAAAGTCACATTGAACACATCTTCCAATAAAAGGCCTTGGGAACAAAACAGAAAAAGGAAAGCAATAAATGAACTTGGGAGGTTGGTAAGAGAGTTTCCTTGGTAAAGTGTTTGCCCCACAGGCGCGGCCCAACTTTGATCCCTAGAACCCACATTAAAAGGGTAAAGAGCTAGCCGGGGTGGTGTGTGTTTATAATCCCAGTCCTAAAGAGACAAAGACAAGCAGATCCTGGTTTCAGGACCAGTCAGATGAACCTCCTTAGTGAGGGACCTTGTCTCAAGAAAACATAGCCAGCATCTAAGGAACATTGTCCAAGCCTGTCCTCTGGGCTCTACATGAATGCACACACAATTATGCGCCCATCTGTTCACATGCTCCTACACTATCTGTGTACCTGGACACACACATGCACACACGCGCGCGCGCACGCGCGCGCGCGCACACACACACACACACACACACACACGCGCGCGCACACACACACACGCGCGCACACACACAGAGAAAAGGCCCTGGGAACGCGAGGCACATTTTAGCACAGGACTTGGCGAGAACTCTGAATAACTGAAAATCTGGGTTATCCATACAAAGTGTCCTAGTTTCATTTCCATTGCTTCAATAAAACCCACTGACAAAAGGCAGCTTAGAGGATAAAGGGGTTTATTTCAGCTTAAATTCCCGTCACAGGCCATCGCTGTGGGGAAGTCAAGGCAAGAGCTTCAAACAGTGATGTCACATCTACAGTTGGGAGTGGAGAACACTGGCCGCAAACATGCTGACCTGCTCGCTTGCTCCTCTCTCACACAGTTCAGGACCCCTGGCTGGGGAGTGGTGCCACCCACAGTGGACTGTGTCTTCCTACAGCAACTAAGTAAAGCCACCCCACAAAGACAAGCGCCTCTCCCCCGTGGACCCAAGGTAGATTGATCGCTTCTTGGGATTCTCTTCTGAGGTGATTGTGGGCCCTATAGACAATTGAAGCTAACATCACACAGGACTAACAATACACAAAAGTTCTCAAGGCTACAGGAGGCCCGGGAGGCAATGTTTCATCCTAACTTTTAGGAGCCCACCACGTGCTGGTGTAATCCCAGGACAGACTAAGAAGAAAAAGAGTACAGAACGGGAATTCCTCCTCTGCCCAGTGCCTGGTCCCTAAGCCTCTGCGCCTCTTCCCTGACACAGGGCACCATGAAGCATGTCACATACTAACAGTGCTATGGTCCTTAGGAGCCCAACGGAAATGTTTTAGTTTCTTTACGAATCAGAAGAGAAAAGAATCCAGTCTGGATTAGACTGGTGTATACAACCTTCCTGTTCTGTTCTCTTTCTCTGGTTACAAAGACGTATGTAAATTAATTCACACTGCAGCACTAAAGAGTGACCATTTAACTGGGTAACCATCCAAGGAAAATTTGCTTCCAATGTGTCAAAAACCAAAGAGAACATCCTTAATTGTTTTTTTTCCCAGCTGAATCTTCTTCTTCTTTTTTTTTTTTAAAAAAGTGTAGAGAGAACATGTGTAGAAGTTTTAGAGAACTTCAAAACAATGAGAGAAATGAAAATCACCTATAATGTCAGGGAAAGTCACTACAAATACCTTGATTTTTTTCAATATTCTTATGTGTGTGTATCCATACTCTCTTAAACAGTTTTATTAACATATAACCAAAGTTATGATCATCTTTGGTTACTTACAGTTTTTATGTATAACAAGTAAATTCCTATCACAGTAAATAACTTTGATTATTCACCCAATAATTTATATTTCTGTATAAAGACTTTTGTCTATAGTTCCAATTATTTACTTGGCATAAATGCATTTAAGTCCCATCCCCAGGACCACAGTTTAAAAAGAAACCACCTTTTAGTGAAACTGTAACCTGACACCACGGCTCCTCCAAGGGCTGGCAGCTGTAAAACTGATAAGCACAAACAAAGGAGAGGAGTAAGGCTGAAAGCCTTGGGGGCATTCCCAAAGTAGTATCCCCAGCAAACAAAGAGGCTTTCACTGAAGAAAGCCAGCACCTTCCTGCAGAAAAGACGCCGAGAAATGAGCTCTTGAGCTGCCTTATTTTATTTTCTTACAAGTCGTTAGTGATCATCCACACACACTCATGGGATGGAGGTCAGAGAACAACTCACAGGAATCGACTCTCTCCATTCATCCTGTGGGTTCTGGGGATCGAACTCATATTGTCAGGCTTGGCAGCAAGTACCTTTAGCTACAGAGCCATTTCACTGGCTTGGCGGGTGCGTTCTGGGTCTTGTTCAGTTCAAAGTCATGTTTCTTCATACACTGCATGTTCAAAACCTGGTAGAAGTGAAGTCTTCTGGGCAGTAAATTTTGTAATGTAAAAAGTAAAGTTGACTCTAGATCAACCCAAAAGGGTCGGTCAGAATGACCATGGGATTTTTGACTGACTCTGTGTAAACTCTAGATGCGGGGATCTATGTGAAACAAAAAGCAACACACGAGGGACATTTATAGTCACTTGGGAGTCCGGCAGTGCTGGCACATGACTTTAATCCCAACACTTGGGAGGCAGAGGCAGGCCAACCTGGTCTACAAGAGCTACTTCCAGGACAGGGTCCAAAAACTACAGAGAAACCCTGTCTCGAAAAACAGATAGTCACTTGGGTGTGTCACAGTCTTTTCTTCAGACACGGGTGATTTCTCTCTTTCAAAAGCCTTACCACCTTTAGGTTATGCTCTATGAGAGCAGGGAGCTTGCTCCGCGACCTTGTGGTCATCCTCGCCTGATGCTAGATTCCGCCCAGGCACTGTTTTAATATCTGTAACTTCACAGTGTCGTTTTAACATTTGCTGGCCTCAGGCTCCACTTAAATACAACTGTTGATTACTCTTTACCTTTCTTGTCAGATGAAGGGAGAGCAACAGAGAGAGGCAGAGACAGGGGAGAGGTCAGGGAAGGACACTGAACAGACTCCAGAGCAGAGTCAACCCAACCTAACCTGAGTTTTCAGCAGCTGAAGAATGTCAAATTCCATCAGTCTCTGTTGACTGCACTGAGACCTCGGTACATTTATTGATGTCACGTCTGGTCCTTCCCATTTAGTGTCAATATACAACCTTTAATCAATATTATGCTTTATATCTTAAAGTCCAAAGAATGTAGGTAAAGTTGTTATGCGTTTGTAACTACATATAAGTTGATTAGTAGGTAAAGCTCTTGTCTGTCACGTGTAAGGCCTTGGGTCCAGTCGCCAGCATCTGCCAAAAGAAAGGAAAAGAGCATGTAAAACTTCTCTGCACGTAGACCCTCACACCCCAAGTCATTCCTAGACAGACGACCCTTCCTATTCTAGGACCTGGCTCCCTTCAACAGTCACAGAATGGAGGTGTGGCTCTGTTGGAGTAGGTGTGGTCTTGTTGGAGGAAGTGTGTCACTGTGGGGGTGGACTTTGAGTTCTCATATAAGCTCAACACCCTGTGTCAGTTCATCTCCTGATGCCTGCAAGATGTAGCGTTCTCAGCTCCTTCTCTAGCACCATGTCTGCTTGCATGCCACCATGTCCCATCAGGATGATAATGGACTTAACCTCTGGAACTGTAATGAGCCACCCCAATGAAATGTTTTCCTTTATAAGAGTTGCCATGGTCATGGTGTCTCTTCACCGTTAATGTAGAAACCCACACTAATACAGCGTGGAAGCTGCCAGAACAGCTCCGGGCTCAGCTCTGCCACTCCTTCACTTTGCAATGCTAAACAACTTTGCTCTCCGTGGAATGAGTGAAGCAATACCGAGCTTTGGGCTGCTTGGGATTTAAGGGGTGAATGGAGAAAGGAATGTAGCTTGGTGGTGAGCATTTGCCTGGCACACATGAGGCCCTGGGTCTATCCCCGGCACCACACACATAAACTGAAAAAGAAATAAATCGAGTGAGTGCAAGCAAAATGCCTGACTTGGAACCTAGCAAGAAGTGGAAGCCTGTGAGTAACGGCCACTAAAGGTTTTTTATTCTTTTTCATGAGTGCACATGTGCACACATGTGTTGTGTATTCGTGTATGTGTTTGTAGGCATATGAGCACACAAATACAAGTAGGTGCACATGTACATGTGTGGGGTGTGTGTAGTGTGTATGCCAGTATGTGTTTTATGTATATAAACACACAAATATGAGTAGGTGCACATGTACATGTTCGGGAGGCATGTGTAGTGTGTATCCATGTGTGTGTTTGTATCTGTATGAACAAACAAATACAAGTAGATGCATATACATGTGGGGGTTTGTGTGTGTAGTGTGCATGTGTTTGTATGTATATGAGCACACAAACATGAGTAGGTGCACATGTCTGTGAGGGGGGAATGAAGATCTGAGGCCACTCCCTGTTTTCTTAATTGCTCTCCACTTCATTCGCCTAGGCAGAGTCTCTCAACTGAAGCCCGAACTCTCTGATATGGGCAGTCTGTCTAAACCCCTGCTCTGGGGATCCCCTACTTCTGTCTTCCCACTGTTTGGATTCCAGTCAGATTGTCACACCCACCTAGCCTTTACCTGGGCTCTGGAGACCCCAAATACAGTCCTTATGCTTGTGCAGTCAGTGTTTTGCCCCCTAAGCATCCCCCCAGCTTTCTACTGAAGCTCCAAGTGTTAAAGGAGTTGCTTCTTTTTAAATAAATCATATCTGAAACCATGAAGCTCATATATAGTTGCTATTTAGTAAATGTCAGGCAACAATAAAGTGGTGCCTTTTCAGGATAAGAGTCATTAAGATTTTCTTACACTGATGTTAAAAACATCAGTCATTAGACACTCCCCCCACACACATATTTGTTTTCATAATGCAAAGGAGAAGAAGCAAAAAGGATGAGCTCTATTTGCAACCTATGACACGTTTTTAATCCTCCACTCTGCACTCCTCTTGATCACAACACCAGGTCCTGAAGATGGACACACACAGACACACACAGAGAGAGACGTACACACTCACATGCATACACACACAATACAGACATACACTCACACAATATACATACATGCAAACACACATGCATACACACTTCACAGAGAGACATATACAGATGCACATGCATGCACACACTACACAGGCACACACACAGAGAGATGTACACATTCACACACATATACAAACACACACAGTAATATACACACATACATTCACAGAGATATACACTCACACACAGAGACATACATACATACACACACACACACACACACACACACACACACACATATTTTGCTTTATTCTGGTTCAGTTTTTGAGACAGGTTCCACTCCTTCTATTTATCCAGGCAGGCCTTTAACTAACTACGTAACCCAGGCTGGCCTCAAACTCCAGATCCTCCTGACTCAACCTCCCAAGTGCCAGGATGACAGGCGCATGTCACTATGTGTGGCCAACACTCCACCTGTTAGATGAGTTTCTATTCTCACACAATTGACAGTGTTACAAAATTCTCTCTGCAGCCTTTACCCCTGCCTTGCCCTGCTTCCTTTGTGGTGGCACACAGAATCACACAGATCTCCAATGGCAATAGTATATTGATATACCAAAGTGAGGAATGCTACCAGCTAACCATTGCCACATTTTCCTAAGAGAGCACAATATATGGGATATTCATTTCCTATCACTGTCCACTCATTTTTATAAATGTCATATGAAAGAGTAATGGTAATTAGTTTTTATTTTTTTTAATATTTATTTATTTATTTATTATGTATACAATATTCTGTCTGTGTGTATGTCTGCAGGCTAGAAAAGGGCACCAGACCTCATTACAGATGGTTGTGAGTCACCATGTGGTTGCTGGGTATTGAACTCAGGACCTTTGGAAGAGTAGGCAATGCTCTTAACCACTGAGCCATCTCTCCAGCCCCGGTAATTAGTTTTTAAAGCGTGAGAATGAGGAAGCCAATATCTGAAGTAGATAAAAGTGAAGCCTTGAACACGGTGAGAAAATGGCAACCCTGCTAGTGACAACCACCCCAGCCTAACAACCAGGGTCACTGCCACTCCTGACAGCCTTGATAAAACATGTACAGAGTCTGTCACAGTTTAGTGAAGGCCTTCCAACCATCTACTGCACAAGATTAAAACTCAGCTTCAAGAGGTTGGTGAGATGGTCTGGTGGTTAGGAGCACCTGCTGCTCCTGCAGAGGACCGGGGTTCAGCTCCCAGCACCTACACTAACAGCTAACTAACAACTGTCTGTGACTCCAGTTCCAGAGACTCTGACTCCCCGTTTTGGCGTCCAAGGGCACATAACATACATAAAGACGAAATACTCACACAT
The DNA here is from genome assembly GCF_982192425.1 of Myodes glareolus. Classification (NCBI taxonomy): domain Eukaryota; kingdom Metazoa; phylum Chordata; class Mammalia; order Rodentia; family Cricetidae; genus Myodes; species Myodes glareolus. Next base: position 39,789,373 of record NC_142033.1, read on the forward strand.
AAAGTGAAAATCAAAATTAAAAAAAAAAAAAACACTCAACATTCACACATTGCCCAGATTATTCTGGTCATACCTGTCAATCTCTGGCGTCACAGCCACTTTCTCCTCCCACCTCCTGCCAGGCCATTTTCTTGTCGCCATGAAGCACTCCACAGCTACTTCAGTCCTCCTTGGATCCCTCGAGAACACAGACGTTGGCCCCTTGGTCCCCTCTCTCTAGTCTTCCCATACAAAGTCACATCGCTTCTCATACTTTGTCCAGGTCTGTGTTGAAATGCTATCTCTTTGGTCTCCCTGGCCGCCCTGTGGAAGTCTGGATGCTTCCACCTCCCTTCTTCTCTCTCCAGGTCCTGGTTGGTGTTTGTTGGTTTGTCAATGTCTCCATAAGACTGGCCTGTGGAGCATTTTCTCTTTTTAATACTTTTATTAATATTGATTTACATGCACGTGTGTCTGTCTGTATATGCGCATGTTTCTGAGGCTAGGGTCATCCTGTGGAGTCGGAGTTACAAGCAGCTGTCAGCTGACTGATGTGGGTGCTGGGAATTGAACTTAGGTCCTCTGCAAGAGCAGTGCATGTTCTTAACCACTGAGACATCTCTCCAGCCCCAGGGAGCATTTTCATAATTAGTGACTGATGTGGGAGGGAGGTGCCATCCCTGTGCAGGGGTCCTGGATAATACAAGAAAGCAGGCTGAGTAAGCCAGTAAGCAGCAGGCCTCCAAGGCAGTGGTTCTCAACCTGTAGGTCCTGACCCCTTTGACAAACCTCTATCTCCAGAAATATTTACATTATGATTCATAAGAGTAGCAAAGTTACAGTCATGAAGTAGCAACAAACATAACTTTAAGATTGGGATTCACCACAACATGAGGACTGTGTTACAGGGTGGCAGCATGAGGAAGAGTGAGAGCCCCTGCTAAGGCTTCTGCTTCAGTTCATGCTCCGACTCTCTCGGTGATGGAGTAAGATGTGGAAGCACAGCTGAACTACACCCTGTCCTGCCCAAGTTGCTTTTGGTCATGGTGTTGTATTACAGCCATAGAGAGCTAATGAAAACAGTCCACTAGCAGTTTTCCTTCTCAGCAGGGACTGTCGTGACATGTCTTTCCATATATAAACTGCCCGTGCCTCCCAATTCAGTAAGACATAAATTTTATTTTTCCACCAATTCATGATACAGTGCCTACATAGTAAATACTTATTAAATATGTTGGGTGAATAGGTATTGAGTAAAAGACCTATGCTGTGGAAGAACACACACACACACACACACACACACACACACACACAAAAACCTCAAGCAAAAAATAAAAACCTTCTAAAGAAAGTTCAAATATGCCAGACATGGGAAGAAGAGGCAGGTGGATCTCTATGAGTTTGAGGACAGCCTGGTCTACAAAGAGAGTTCTGGAACAGTCAGTGGGACAATGGTCTTATACCCTGTCACTTGTATTGTTTAATAAAACACTGATTGACCAGTAGCCAGACAGGAAGTACAGATGGGTGACCAGGCAGGAAGTAGAGGCAGAGTAACAAGAACAAGAGAATTCTGTGAAGAGGAAAGGCTGAGTCTGAAGTCATCACCCAGACACAGAGGAAGCAAGATGAGAATGCCTCGCTGATAAAAGGTACCAAGCCACATGACTGACACAGACAGGAATTATGGGTTAACATAGGATGTAAGAGTTAATAAGCCTGAGCTAATAGGCCAACTGGTTTATGATTAATGTAGGCCTCTGTGTGTTTCTTTGGGACTGAATGGCTGTGGGACTACAGGGCTACTACACAGGAAAACCCTCTCTTGAAAAACAAAACAACAATTAAAAAAATAAAGGTTCAAATACTTATGCTTATTATGATGCTGCATGCCAGGCCCAATGTTCAACCTCCATCTGGAAGTTCTAGTTACCTCATTCTTAGTTATTTTCTCTCCCACCTATACTTTACAATGCAGGATTTCTCTTCCATATACATTTAGTGGCTTTGTGTGGGCTAGTCTGGCCTGTCATCAGCAGCATGAAACTAGTCCACTTTGAAAAACACACCTAAATGTTTTCTCTCATTTGTGGTTCCTAGATTTTATAGAGATATAAAATTGTGTGTGCATGCATGGCACGAAAGTAGGAGTAAAACTGCCTAGGGAACAAAGGAGGCTAAAAGGAGAGGTGGATGGGCAAGAAAAGATGGGAAATATGCCAAGCAGACGATAAAAACTTATATCAACTTCTAACATATATACCTGACCTTAAAAACACGAAACACTTAAACAAAGGACTGCAGTTGGCAAATGATTTAAATAAACCAAACAAAGGAGCTTGGGGCGGGAGAACTGTCTGTATTCTGTCAATCATGTATTTTAATAAAACGCTGATTGGCCAGGCAGGAAGTAGAGGCGGGTCAACCAGATAGGAGTAGAGGCGGGGCAATGAGAATAGGAGAAGGCTAGAGAGGAGGAAGCTCCCTCCACCACTCCTGCACAGACCACCGAAGAGACAGGATGTAACCTGCCTAGCTGAGAAAGGTACTGAGCCCTGTGGCTAACGTAGATAAGGATAATGGGGCAACAAAAGTTGTAAGAGCTAATAAGTAGCCTGACCTAATGGGCCAATCAGCTTTATAACTTATAGAGATCTCTGTGTGATTGATTTTCTCTGGGACTTGCTGGCTGTGGGGTACCGGGCGGGGACAGATACCCCAACAAGCCGGCCTTCATGTTACAGGAGCTAGACACCACAGTACTTAAGTCTATAACCAGAGAGAGAGAGAGAGAGAGAGAGAGAGAGAGAGAGAGAGAGAGAGAGAGAGAGAGCAGGTAAACAGGTGTGGAGGAAAGAGAGAGAGAAAAATACATATATAGATCAGACACCCAAACCCTCTGCTGAGAGAGTCTTGTCATTCTCTTAACTCAAGTTTTGTCAGAGCAGGAAACAGGTCCCAGAAAATGACACAGGCTATTTTGGACATTACTTCAACTCACGGCTGACACTGCAGCCTACCTGCTGGAGCTTTCTATTCTGAGTGACAGTTGGCTGTGTTATAGAACTCTTGCTCTTAGAAGAGTGGGTGTCTTCTCTGAATGACTGTCCCTCAGCCTTTCCTGTCACTCCCTCAGAGATGCTATCCCTGCCTCCTTTCTCCCAGCCCAGGAGACTTCCACCCTCCCCACCCCACACAGCCTCAGGAAGTCTGGACTACGCCTTTGCTATCCCTCATTCCCTGGGATCACTGTGTATCTTTAGCTGACTAATAGCTGTCTCCCCTACTAGACTATAAGCAAGCTCTGGAAGGGCAGGTGCCATGCTTCGTGGCTCCCTGTTGTATTATTCCCATCCTCTAGCATGACGTCAATGCTCAACCTGAGCTTCGTGGCTCCCTGTTTTATTCCCATCCTCTAGCATGATGTCAATGCTCAATCTAAAAAATAAACAAATGGGTGAAACGTGAATCATGTGCCGATAGGTAGTTTGCATGCATGTGTGTACATGGTGTGCCTGTGTGTGTCTGTGCACATGTGTGCACACGTTCCCATGTGGTACTCACTGGAGCAGGGTGCCCCCTCTATCACTCTCTGCCTTGCTGTCTTGAAACAGTTTCTCGCTGAATTGGAAGCTTCCAGCAGCTAGCCTGCCAGCAAACTCTTGGGACTCACTCCTCAGTGCTGGGATCACAGGCACATTCACTCAAGCACAGCTTTTTTTTTTAACCCAGCTTTTTATGAAGTGTTGGGGATTCAAACTCAGGCCCTCATGCTTGAAGGGCAAGTACTCTTACCCACTGAGCCATCTCACCACTCCCAACCATGGCTATCTGTAAAAGACCAGGCTTATTGAAGGAACAGTGTCCCCTACACAAGATAAAAACAGTGACTCTTTGGAATAAGACATGATCATGTTCCCATCCCATGCTCCCTCAGCCAATCATTCAAATTCTTCACAGTAACACCTACATGGGTCAGGAAGCTCACGCATCTCAGGCTCGAGGTCCAAGCCAAATTGACCTTGCGACTTCTGAAACTTTGATAGGAATAAGACAAATTAGGCCAACTGTCATTCCAAAGTTGCAACCAGACACTAAACAAACAAAATAGCAAAACTCAAAGAAATAAATTTTAAAAAAAAGCACTGCTTGTCAATGCCCAGAGGCACTGGGCCATCTCTCGACATGTTACTTCTTCCTGGCACCAGGAAAGCCAGAGCCTTGGGAGAATCAAAGGCAGCAACGCTGACATAGACACCATCTTGGATGTGTATGACCACCGATGAGGGTGGTCTCTGTCACACATCTCAGCTAGGAAGAACCAAAGCAGGAGAAAGACCATGGCAGCCAGTAAACTGTCTACAGCTGGCATGGAGACCGCAGGACTTGCCTTGGGGGACTCCGAGGAGTATCTGTTAGGGCTGCTTCAGGGCCAGTGAGGACACAGACATGAAATCTGCGTTCCTAATGTTGTGACTTCCCTTGTATCTGCAAGGGAGTGATTGACAACTTTTAGACACCAGCATACATTAATCCCAAGAAGAAGCAAGACAATGGGAAGTTCAGAAAATAATGAGTATGGAGGGAGGGAGAGAATCTGGACAGTTGGGAAAAAAAAGTCCTCCCTGAGACAGAGAGCACATGAGAATCACCCCACAGGCACCAAGTGTCAAAAAGAGCAAGAACTGAACAGTAAAAGCCATGACAGCAGGGAACAGGCCTGACGGCGGCCAGCAACACCACAGGCTTGGAAGCTTGCCCAATCCTTGCTTAATCCCCTGCGAAATTTTTTCTCCACAGAAATACATATTTAAGTCCACAATGGGGATGAAGACTCAAAGAGATTTTATGTTACAGTCTCTTTACGAAAGGCCATCTATTCCATTAGTAAGCAGACATCTGTATTTATCTAGGAAGGGTTCCCTGGTCATGGTCATTTGACCTGGAGGAAATTGCTTCTGGTTCATTCATTCAACAAATATTTATCAAGTAAGGCACTGTTCTAGGTGCTTGGGCTACTGCAGCAATCAAAACCGTGTACTTTCTGGAGTTGCCACGCTAGGGAGGACAGGCCAACAGCTCACAAGGATTGTAGGATGTGGTGAAAGCAGGCAGGAGCTCTGGGCACTTGGGGCTGTGTCAGGGCGGGTCTCACTGAGAAGGTGACACCTGATCTCTTTCTGGAGTTGACACTGAGAAGCTAAGGACAGACTGAACAGAGCTGGAGAGGGGAGTGGTGTGCCTCAAAGGAGAGGCCCAAGCAGAGCGGTCAGAAAATAGAGAACGTGAACTCCTTGGTTTTTCCAGAAAGAGTCACACAGGATGGTGCACGGTGAAGACAGAGGGTGAGATCAAGGACGGACGGAAATGTGCCTGTGCTGCGTAGGGTGTGGCCTGAGTAAGAAAGGAAAAGCCACACTTGAGCAGAGAAGGGATGTGACCCAAGGCACTTCATTAAACCCTGGTGGTGGTGCTATAGGCCTTGGAAGCTATGCAATGAAGCTCCAGACTTCCAAAATGAGAACCAGGTGTAGTGGCGCATACCTTCAATCCCAGCACTTGGGAGGCAGAGGCAGGAGGATCTCTATGAGTTCGAGAACAATTGGTCTACATAGTGTGCTCCAGGACAGCCAGGGCTACATAGTTTAAAAAAAAAAAAAAGACTTCCAAAATGCTCCCCCACACCCACCACTCACCTTCAGCATTCCCACTGAAGTTTTCAAAGCTGAGCTGGGAGGTCATTTTTCAAAATGCACAAGTAGCACTTCTGTCCCCTAAATATACTAAAGAGATGGCCAGACGGCACAGATAAAAAAGAGGATCTCTCTCTTCCCAACATGAGGTTGCACATGGATCTTAGGAGCTACAGACCCTGGGCTGCGGCAGGATACTTCACACTGTGAACCCCGAGATTTCGTGATTTACTGGAAAGCCTGTTTCTCAGTTGTGGTGTGGCTCAGCCCTAGCACACACCCTTTAATCCAAGAGCTTTCTGCTTGAAATAAATAAATAAAGTCAACCATAGGTCAAGAGGTGGCGAAAGCAACCAGTCTACAGGAAGTGAACATGGGATTATACTAAAGAGAGAGAGAGAGAGCTGGAGGGAGTCAGGAGGACAGACAGAAAAACACAGGAAGTAGAGGGGAAGGACACTGGGTTTGAGAGGTGTTGGTGGAGGCTTCCGGGACGTCAGCAGAGGAGGACAGTCAGTTGGTTGGTTTCTCTGCTCTCTGAGCTAGCCGGCTATCACCCCAACATCTGGTTCCCGAGTCTTTATTGGTAAAATCAAACAACTGAGATCTAGTTAAAAATAATACTGAACCATATTCAGAAATCAGTTAGTTGCAGTCCGGCTGGAAGCTGGGGGGTGGGGCTACACAAAAGCAGGAAGGGAGAAGAAATAAATGAGATGAAGAGGCCTAACGATTCCCAGATTGAATCATCTTGTCAGGATAGAGGCAAGGCCCAGAGCTCTAGAACAAGTCCTTCTCTCAAAAATAAACCAAAGCCCAGGTAAAACTTCACAAAGCTGTAGACCAAAACTATCGAAGGTATCTGCCAGAGACAACAAAGAAAAAACAAGGAAGAGAATTTCCATGGACAAAGAGGCTGTCAAAGGGAGTATGGAAGACGTGCCAGGGAGTCTGGCCTGCTGCTGCTGCTGGCTTCCTGGGCCGCTGTCCTGAGTGATCGGGCAATGTAAATAAAACACTCCACACTGTTCAACACTCAAAAAGGCCAGTTCCCTGTCCACACCCCTAACCACCACTATCATTTTTAGGAAGAAAGAAAAAATGGGGGGTAGGGGACTTTCCTTAGACAAACTGTATGATAGAATTCTTTACTTGTTAAGCATGTAAACACCATACCAAAAAAAAAAAGAAAAAAAAAAGAAGGAAGGGAAGGGAAGGGAAGGGAAAGGAAGGGAAAGAAAGGGAGGAAAAACGAAAGAAAGAAAAAAGAAAGAAGAAGGAGAAGGAGAAGGAGAAGAAGAAAGAAAGAAAGAAAGAAAGAAAGAAAGAAAGAAAGAAAGAAAAAAAGAAAGAAAAAAGAAAGAGCAGCAAGATGCACGTAAGTCTGTGTTGATAGTCACCATCTGTGGGTAGAAGTATTATGGGTAACGTTTTCGCTGTTGACTGTATTTTCCTTTTTGCCTTTTCCACAGTGAACCTGGACTATTTAAGGCTTCTTTTTAAAGGCAGAGAAGTGTAACGCGGTAGGGAAGTTCCTAGGACAAACTGCTCACTTTTCAGGAAGTCTCCGTGAAGTTACTTCATGACGTAGACTACGTGCACCTAGGCACACCTGGAAGCGGTTCCTGGACCCCTGTTCAGGTAGGCAACCTGCCTGGGGGTTTGGAATATACAGCAGTCAGCCAGCACATCACTCAAACCCTAAGTGGACCGGTTTGAGCACAGCCCAGGTTTGGAGATCAGAATGTATCTTCTAATCTCCTTAACAAAATATGCTAAGCCCTCTGCTGTTCCATCATAAACTGCCAATAAAACCATGTCAAATCTGCCTACCTACCTACCAGCTAAGGGACTGTTCTCTTGCTCTGGGAAACCCGACTAACACAGCGGGGTTCACTGAGGACACTTGTTACCAAGTACCCAGCTCTAGCATCAATCACCAAGCAGTGGATCCCATCCTCACTGCTTTGTCCTAAAGACGCCTACCCAGTTTGCTTTTCCTTCCGCGCCATGCTGCTCTCTGTGTAGCCAACTCACTTTTCCTGCCTGCTGGACGGCCTGGTGTATACACCGAGGCATCGAATGACGGTAAACCTATTATCAACCCAGGGCTCCCTTAGATCATCTCACCCAGCACCGGTTGTTGCTAGACAGGCTCATGGAATTCCCTAGCAACGGAACATAAATAAAGAAATGAGCCCTGGCAAAGGGGCACTGGGCCACTGCAGGGTGGGGAGGGAGGGAGGGAGGGAGGGAGTCCGCAGCTCAGGGAAGAAGAACATTTTCTGTGCCACCTCAAAGACCCTGGCACCTGACAGAAGAGCAACGTGAAAAATATGCAGAGTGTCGTCTCTCACCGTAGGAATTACCAAAGAAGCTAAAAACGGCAACACGCCCTGCATAATCTCTAACCTCAGGGGACAGGGAAACAGAATCGCTGTGTCAATCTCATTTCCTTGTTAGGCGCATTATCATAAGTGGGGGCCTCTCGTTCCGAACACCACACTTCACTAGCATTTACTGGACTCGGCCTTCTGAAATATTCAATTCCATAGTAATTTTATTTTTTGCGTTTGATCTTTACTGTTTTACCCATTTATCCATAAACATGAGCTACTGAACCAATTTGAAATTAAATCGCTAAGGTTAAAGCCTCAGGCCATCCAGACAGGCTCACATAAGAAGCCCAGAAAGGACACTGTGGACCTGAGGAATGGCAGGTGTTAGTCTCCATCTTTTGGATACTTTGGTGTGAGATCACCTGCTGGCGATCCATGCCTTCATTTACCTTGCTCCTCCGGTTTCTGGAGGGAGACTAAGGGACGGTCTGTGTTCCCCTGGGAGGGGACAGCAGAGGAGGTCTGGTGTTAACTTTGTAAGCCCTCCGTTCTTGTCAAAGCCTTATCCCACAGGACACTTCCGTGAAAGGGGCTTGTTAGAACAACCCGGCAAAGCGGCACTTTTCATCACTTGACTAATTTTAAAAGGAGCTCATTCAACCAATTTTGGCAACTGAACTATTTTCTGAAATCCAGAATAGCAAAAACCAGTGTAGGGTGGATGCCATTCATTTACTGAAACACTGCCAGCCAGCGAGGCAAAGGAAGACGTGGGTGGATCCTGGGTGGCCTCCCCCACCCTCCCTGTGTCCGTTCCCCTTGGGCAAGGTGTCAGGACAGCAGGCAATCACAGACTGTTCTTCCCATACAAGAGTGAGTCTGGAGAGATCATTCTGGTGACATGAGAAAAATGGATGCAGTGGCATGCCTAACCCATCGAGGGTTATACCACCCACCCAGGATATCACACACAGGGGCGGGATGGAAATCTTCATCCAGGGAGCTGGGTCCAAAGTTTCAGTACTTTGTGTGGCTTGTGGAGGGGCCAGCGGCACATGGTGACGTCGGGAGTCCTATGATACACACCGGGACGTAATCTGAATCCATCAATGTGGAGCAGGGGAGGGAAGAGCTAATCTTTACAAAGTGCTCCATGTGCTGGGCACTGACCACATTCCTCAGAACAATGCCGCCAAGTGAACACTAGTATTGTCCCCTTCACAGAGGTGGGGAAACCAGCTCAGTGACACAAGAACGCAATCCTGGCAACAGACGGTGTGGCTGCAGAAGGCCTGGCCCCTAACCTCTGTGGAACTGCTTCTCACGAGAGTTCACAATTCACAACCTCCAAATTCCAGACTTCCCACTGGACTTCACTCCCCTACAACTTGCAAAGGAGATGTCAGCGGCGGGGGCATGCTCTCAACATTACTCCATAGAAAAACAAATTGGAAGTAGTTCTGTGACATCCAGAACACCTATGCTAGCTTCAACTCTGAAAGACCTGTGTCCTCATACGTTCACCGGTCAGGCTCTCTAAGACAGAAGTAATATCTCTGAGTCTGTCTTTATCTTTTGAGTCCACAGATGACCATCAGGGAAAAGCCTGGACACCCAAGTGGGGTGAAATGAGGTTTTTCATTAAAGGCAAGGAAAGCTAAGAAAGGCTACTGCCACACGCTCCAGCAAAGGCACGGCCTGGGTGACAGGCCAGAGTGTAGACAGCATAGTCTGTGTGCGCTGCCGCATCTGGACAAACTGGTCTGGACCAATCCCTCCGAACTCCTCCACCTGGAACAAGAGAGAGGAAAACCAGAATTCATCTGGCCGCCACTTTTGACACCCATGGCCTTTGTCCCTTCATTCTGCCTTACAACTTCACAGAAGGCTGTCTAGCTCCTTGGCTTAGGGTACATTTTTCTCACCCCTGGAAAAGTTTTTTATTCAAGTTTGAAGGAGAAACACTTCATTTCCTTTCTCTCAAAGATACAAGAGTGAGCAGGTGCTTTTGTCTACCCAGCATTCCTTGCTGAGGAAATGGTACTTTCCCATATGCAGTTCCAAGGCTGTCCTGAGGACCCCAGCTTACCCATGAAATGATTTCAGCCAATAATGAAAAGTTCCAGGATGGCACGGGGCAGCTATCTTTCTGTTGCGAATCGGAGTTGCTGGAAACCATCTACTGAGAGGTGAGAATTAGATGAAGAGGAAGAACTCTGCAATCAGTGAGCCTGTCTTCAATCCCAAGGACGTCTTCCTTCCTTCTGTAGAGACCATGGGAATGGAAGGACCCAATAAGTGCCCTCTGCCTTCAATCCAGTTTGACCGGAATTTTTGTCCCTCACAACCAAGTGTGATAATATGAGGGTTGGAAAGTTTAAATTGCTGCCTTGACCTCCCACGGAAGGTGCCCACCTGTGCGGAATGCATAGCCCTCTCGTAGCAAGGTCTCCGCTTCCTTTATACCAATAAACATGCTGCCTTGGAGCCTCAGATCTCTGCATTGAGTTCATTTCTTTCTTTTGGAATTCATCCCTAGCACAGAGATAGGGAAAATGTGATCGCGCTCTGTCTGCAGGAACTTTGTCCCCAGAGATGTGTATTTCGGCACAAATGACAATGTGCATCCTGGGCGCCTCGTGATCACCCTATACCATGATGTGTACAATGCTGCTACTTCAAGCAGTGGTTCTGAAAATAACTCTCCAGTCAGGCATGGTTGCTCACACCTAAAACCACAGCACTCAGAAGGGTGAGGCAGGGGGCTGGCAATGGCCATGAGTTTGAGGCACCCTAGGCTATGTAGTGCACACCAGAACAGCCAGTCAGACTAATGAGGTTTTTTGTTTGTTTGTTTGTTTGTTTAAGATTTATTTATTTACTATGTATACAGTGTTCTGCCTGCATGTATGCCTGCAGGCCAGAAGAGGGCACCAGATTTCATTATAGATGGTTGTGAGTCACCTTTTGGTTGCTGGGAATTGAACTCAGGTTCTTTGGAAAAGCAGCCAGTGCTCTTAACCTCTGAGCCATCTCTCCAGTCACCAGAGATTTTTGTTTTGTTTTGTTGAGACAGGTCTCATTCTGTAGCCCAGGATAACTCAAACGCATGGCAACCCACCTTAGCCTTACCAACTATTAGGATTATAGGCGTGAGTCACTATACCTAGCTTTCTAGAGAGATTTTTAAACTACCAATGCCAAGGTCTCATCCCAGAGATATGATTTTAATCTAGAGAAGAGGTCCAATTATCAATAATAATAGTAATAACCTCATATTATTATTATTAAATAATAATAATAATTTCCAAAAATCTTCCCCAGACATTTAGACTGGCTGATTCATATTTTTTAAATTTATTTTATGTGCACTGGTGTTTTGCCTGCATGTACGTCTGTGTGGAGGTGTCAGATCTTGGAGTTACAGACAGTTGTGAGCTGCCATGTGGGTGTTGGGAACTGAATCCAGGTCCCCTGGAGGAATAGTCAGTGCCCTTAACCACTGAATCATTTTCCAGTCCCAATTCACTATATTTGAGCTTATCTTTAGTGATTTTTCTAAGTGTCAACACTACAGTGACTTTGCTGCCTGTGATGTTCGATGGCGAGGCTAGAAAAGAGCAGGAAACTGCCTGTCCTTAGCATTCCCTGCAGTGTTGCTGGATGTGTGGTGATGTCTGTGTATAGAGCACACACACCGACCTTGTGTTCTGTGGCCTACTGAGAACTCGTAGCTGTGCCCACACTGTGTGTGCCTAAGACCTTGTCACCATCACCTCTGCTGTCACAATGGTAAGGAGAGACCTTAAGCCTTAAACCCAGAAGTCTGAGTGGCAAGAAACAGTAAATCACTATTTTTCTAAATATTTATTTATTTGAGTGTGTGAGGACAGCTTGCAATTCATGCAGTCAACACCAGCTGCCTAACAAGGACAGAGAAGAGATTTAAAAGAAAGCAACATATTCCTAACCCAGAAGACAGACCCAAAGCATCCAGACAGTGAAAAAAAAATTACTTAGAAAAAATGTATTTATTTATTTATTTATTAAAAATTTCCACCTCCTCCCCGCCTCCCTTTTCCCTCCTCCTCCCCCCTCCCCCCTCCCTCTCTGGTCCTAAGAGCAGTCAGGATTCCCTGCCCCGTGGGAAGTCCAAGGTCCTCCCCCCTCCATCCAGGTCTATAAAGGTGAGCATCCAAACAAACCAGGCTCTCACAAAGTCAGTCCATGCAGTAGAATCAAAACCCACACTGATGAATATCTTGCGTATCACCATAGAACCTTCATCTGGCGATGGATGGAGATAGAGACAGAGACCCACATTGGAGTACTGGACTGAGCTCCCAAAGTCCGAATGAAGAGCAGAAGGAGGGAGAACATGAGCAAGGAAGTCAGGACCACGAGGGGTGCGTCCACCCACTGAGACGGTGGGACTGACCTAATGGGAGCTCACCAAGGCCAGCTGGACAGGGACTGATGGAGCATGTGATCAAACTGGACCTTCTGAATGTGGCTGTCAAATATTAATTTTTTGCAATAAAAACATTTTTCCATTGGTTTCCAAAGCCAAAAGAAATATGATTGTTCATAACAGCTTTGTTAGGAAGCCATGAAATACCTCAGGCAACCAGAAAAATTCAGTTGCTCTCTGGGCCAGGGGACAAATGGCACAGAATAATTTATATATTCTATATGTTGTTGCAAAACCTAAAGTTGCTAATATCTAGGACTGTATTTTACCATTTCACTTCAGGGTCCTCTCCGTGGAAAGCCAAAGTCCTCTGTTACTGTGAAGTTAAACCTTGGCTTAAACACTAAGACTGAGCATGACCTGGTCATCCAATTACAATACAGTCCTCAGGCAGGGAGAGAGCTAGCAAACAGAATGGAAACTGATCTTGCCATGGTAACTTAAGAACTGGATCACACTCATTTTGTCACTCTGCTTTCTAGCTTCTAACCTCTCCTTTCTCGTCCCCTCCTGGGCTTCAACATCCCATTTGCTTTTCTTAAATATCCAAAACACTTAATATTTCTGTCCATGGTGATTTCTGCTCTCTGGATAGGGGGATTTTTCTTTAAGAATTGAAGGGAAAAGCCAGGTGGTGGTGGTACACATCATTAATCCCAGCACTTGGGAGGCAAAGACAGGTGGATCTCTGTGAGTTCAAGGCCAGCCTGGTCTACAAAGCAAGTTCCAGGACAGGCTCCAAAGCTACAGAGAAACCTTGTCTGCTTTAAAAAAGAAAGAAAGAAAGAAAGAAAGAAAGAAAGAAAGAAAGAAAGAAAGAAGGAAAGAAAGAAAGAAGGAAAGAAAGGAAAGAAACAAAAAAATGAAGGGAAGTAAAGAATAAGAGACTAAAAGGTTAAATTTACAAAACTTCACAAGGGACGCTGGCTACTTGGATTAAATAGAAGAATTTTCAGTTAAACTCTTCAAATTTGCTGTGAGTGTGGAGAAATCTCTTCAACTCTTTGCTCTTCAGTCCTCTTTGCTCCAAGGGAAATGATGCTTGCATTGTAATATTGGGAGTGTTCATAGATGAGACAATCCATCACCAAGACTCGATCAGGCAATGGTGGTCAATGCGGACACTTCGGAATCTGGTAAGAAATAGATATCCTGCGCACAGCTGATGGTTGGGGCCATGTGGACTAGCAAGGAACAGACTCCACCAGAATGAACAAACACCAAGAACAGAACAGGCAGGAGGAACACTGAGGCAGACTGCTCATAACAGTTCAGGAGCACGCAGGTCAACCCTGCATCAGGTGGTCTCCTGTCCTCACGAGAACCTGAGCCATAGGCTCCTTTATATCCACCTCAGTTGGGGTCTTTGACTTATTTATGAGTTTTCATGAGTCTAGAATACTATTTGTGAAAAGAAACAGTAACTCGATTTTTAAGAATGACTGCCTTAGGGGCTGGAGAGGTGGCTCAGAGGTTAAGAGCACTGACTGCTCTTCCAGAGGTCCTGAGTTTAATTCCCAGCAACCACATGGTGGCTCACAACCATCTGTAATGAGATCTGGTGCCCTCTAGTGGCTTATAGGATATATGTAGGCACAATACTGTATACATAATAAATAAATAAATCTTTAAAAAAAATAAAAAAGAATGACTGCCTTATATACTCTTATATACTCTTTCAAAGGGTATCACTTTCCTGAGCAGGCTCCACTGACCTTCCTTTACCTAAAGGAAAGGAATCTACCACAGACCTCCTTTGGAAGAGAGGATGAGGAGAAGATTGAGTCTACCTGAGTAATCCTAAGGGTCAACAAGCAGGAGAAACAAATAAGAATGTAGACCAGGCTGGCCTCGAATTCACAGAGATCTGCCTGCCTCTGCCTCCCGAGTTCTGGATTAAAGGTGTGCGCCACCACCGCCCGGCTAGAGAATATTTAAGTTCAAAACAAAGACCATCTTTCCCCTGCTCAGAGCAGTGTACAGTAGAACGCATGCTTCTCAAATATACGCTGCCTGTGTCCTCCTCCTTCCAGCAGGACTACTGCCACTCTGTCCCGTGACATCTTACCACTTCCTTCGATGGCTTCCACAGGTCTGCGGTCATTCCCTTGCACAGTGAGCTCAGCAGGCCTCCACCACGCGCAAGGCACTATTCCACAGGCTGTGGACTCAGCAAGCCTCCAGCAAGGGGATTACAACCTCCTCACAAGAGCATGGTAGAGCGTGACAGACAATGACCATGCTAGATAGGAAGGGAGATGGGTGTGTGGGTGCAGGGAAGGATCACAGCTGTAAGCCTAGTGAAGGCCTCACCAAGCATGGATACCACAGTCTACGGGAAATATGGAAGAGGCTCTGCAGACACCCTGGGAAAGAGCATTTCGGGTAAACACCTCTATCTTATTCAGAAAGGCCCGTGAGACTGGTGTGGGGACAGGAACAGAGAGGGGAGAAGGAATGAGCTCTGAGAGGCAAGGGGTGGCAGCCACGGATCATAAGGACCTAAGTCAGCAACTGCAGCTCTGGATTTCACCCTGGAGAGGGGGAAGACAATGGAGGGGACACTGGAAGCTGATTAGATGTGTGGGGTTTTTGTCTTGTTTTGCCTTTGAGACAGAGTCTCACCACAGGGTCTTACTATGTAGTGCTGGTTTTCGTGGAACTCCCTCTGTAGACCTTGAACTCTCAGAGATCTGGCTGCCTCTGCCTCTCCCCTCCAGTGCTGGGATCAAAGGCGTGCACCAACACACCCGGCAGAAGCACAGTTATATTTTTTTAAAAATCCATAGCTTCTGGTTTGAAAACGAACTGCCTCTCTCGCCCATCAGATCCTGTAAAAGTAAGAAGGCACAGTGAAGCCCCTCAACAACCCACTCTTAGCCACTTAGCCCCAGAGAATAAAATTTACCTCCACATAAAAGTCCCGCACGACTGTTCAGAGCAGCCGTACGTGCTGTCGCCTCAAGCTGCTAACCGTCATAACATCCCTCAAAAGAGGACCGACTAAAAGCCTGGGCTACCTCCACACCACAGCCTACTACTCAGCCGTAAAAAGGAGCAAACTACCAGTGCATGCAACAAACACGGGTGGGTCTCAGGATGTTAAACTAAGTGACAAACCTCAAAAGGGCGTGTGTGTGTGTGTGTGTGTGTGTGTGTGTGTGTGTGTGTGTGTGTGATGCAAAGTACATGGCTAGAGGAACACAACGTGTGCTCCTTGCAAAAAGTAGATGAAAGTTATTTCTTTCTGGAATTTCTTTATGCCATTTTTTCAACCTCCTGTGAATCTAAAATAATCTTAAAAATACTTCTTTTGTTTTTTTTTAAGCATTGCAGAAAAAAGTACTGTGTTTCATTGGGACACTGTCGGGTACAATGACACTCATTTTTGTAGTTTCCTGTTGGTACTCTCTCACTGTCTTTCACTGTTTTGTTTCTAACTTTTCAAGCTTGGATAACTGCTAGACATCAGAAAAGGTTCCCTCCTTTGCCCACGTCCCCTGGAAAATGAATCTACTACACATTCATTAACCTTCCTTTATTCTATACTAGTATGTAATTTCCTTTGAAATCATGAGGTGGAATTTAACTTAGTCCACGCTACCAAGTCCAAGCCAGATAACATCTTTAACATGCTTCTTTGTGCGTCTGTATAAGAATCACAGTTGTACCTTTCCTGTAAATTAGCTTTTAAAAACATAAACCCGACGGTCCTGTCACTCCCCAGCTTCACTCTCTCCTGAGTTCTCAAGGTCCCGCTGCAGTTAGAATGAGCCCTGTTCTCTGCTCAGCCTCCATCTGTTCTCACCCCCCACCCCCTACATTTGCCTGACCTCTTTCTGGCCTTCCTTCTGCTCCTCAAATCACCCCACCCAATGGCTGTTGTACCTGTTGTCCTTTGCCTTGGATTGTTCTTATGAACTGTTTTTTTCCCATGTGAGCTATCAGCCATTTATCAAACTAACATCGGTTGTCTTAGGGATTCCACTGCTGTGATAAAGCACCATGACCAAACACAACCTGGAGAGGAAAGGGTTTACTTGGCTTATACTTCCACGCCATATTCCATCATTAAAGGAAGTAAAGCAGGAATTTCAGGCAGGAATCTGAAGGCAGGAACTGATGTAAAAGCCATGGAAGTGTGCTCCTTACTGGTTTGCTCAGCCTGCTTTCTTACAGTACCTAGAACCACAAGCTTAGGGCTGTGGCAGTGCCCACAGTGAGCTGGGTCATCCAACATCAGTCTATAATCTAGAAAATGCACCTTATAAAAGCATTTTCTCAGTTGGGACTCCCTCCTTCAAAACTACTCCTCTATCTTGTGTTCAGCTGACACAAAACTAACCAGAAAACAGGTCTGGGGTGTAGCTCAGGTGACAGAGTACTTACCTAGCAAACACAAAGCCCTGAGTTTGATTTCCCCACCACTACAAAATGCACAGCCATAAACCCAGCACTTGAGAGGTACAGGCCTCACAGCCATAATCCCAGCACTTGAGAGGTACAGGCAGGAGAGACAGATGTTCAAGGTCATGGTCATCCTCTACCACAAAGCAAGTCTGAGGTTCCCTGGACTACACGAGAGAAAGAAAGCATATGAATGAGAACACTCTTACCTACTTTTTTCAATGATTATGTCTCTCAACAAATATTTTTAAGTTGGTGACTTGATGTGGGATTCCCTTTGTATGCTGTGAATACCACTGGTTAATAAAGAAGCAGCTGTGGGCCTGTGATAGGGCAGAATAGAGCTAGGTGGGGGGTGGGGAGAACTAAACTGAATGCTTGGAGAAAGAAGGTGGAGTCAGAGAGAAGCCATGGATCTGCCAGAGGAGAAAGATGTGAGTCAGAACCTTGCTGGTAGGCTGCGAGTCTCATAGTAAAATATAAAATAATAGAAATGGGTTGATTTGATATGTAAGAACTTGCTAGAAATACACTAGAGTCATTGGCCAAGCAGTGTTTCAAATAATATAGTTTCTGTGATTATTTTGGGAGTTCCTTTGGGAAATAAACAAACGGCCTCCCTACAAGGAATTGGTGCCCCATGTGGCCAACTAAATCCCCTTAAAACCTGAGAGTGTTTGGGAAGGAATTCTAGACACACAAATAAACAGAATTTAACACAGCTTCTTGCTCTGTTTGCGGGTGGTGTGCCACAGCTCCTTTAAGAGAGGTCTTCCTGAATCAGCAGTACGGGGTAGGGGGGGCTGCCCAGTTTCTAAACTGCGGCTTCTAGGGCCATGCTGCCAGCCTGAACTCTAAAATGGTATGAGCAGTGTGCTATAAACTGCTTAATGGCACAACATAGACCCCTTGGTGTGCGTGGCTTGCAGAGGCAGTGAACATGCCTCCAACAAGTGGGACTGGGCAGAGCAAGCAGGCAGGGCCATGTTGGCCCTAGCCACACCCACTTAGCTTTAAAGGGGGGGGCACTTCTGGTCATAAAATAATTACAGATACATAATAAAGACAGATTCAGATAAAAAAAAGAGACCTTTAAATGGGTCAGAGTATTGGATAAACATACGTAGGTTTGGGAGAGAAGAAAAAGAGTATAGAGAGTTATAAAAAGAAGTAAATGGTTTTTTAAAAAATAAATCAAAGTCTTTAAAGAGACAGTAAACTTGCAGAAAAAGTAAGAAGAATAAAGAAAAATAAAAGACACATAAAAATGGAATATACACAGAGAGTCTGAATTATGTATATTATTGTGTTTTCTTTGAATTTTTGACTGTGAAGGAGCTAAGGACAGAGAGACATTTCATTGTACAGGCTGCTAAGCTAAACCCATATATATATAAGTTTTCTTGACTTCAAAATATGGGTCTAAGGATACATTGTTTTGGAAAAGAGGCTCTTTAAAAAAAAACTAACTTTGCCCAATAAAAAGCAGGAAGCAATTTGCAGAGAACTATGTCCAAAATTTGTTTATAAATGTTTGTTTGTATTTAAAGGGGGATATGATATAGAGATGAATATTTTGCATTGGTATAGATCTTGGGCTATCAATGCAAATCTAAGATGAATTTTGTTATATGTGTGTTTCTGCTCTTGATTAAGGTATTGTGTTTGGGCAGCTCATTTAAAAATGTAATATATAATTAAGAAATATAGACTAATAGAAAGTCATCTATAATAGTTAAGCTTGTAGTCATGTTAGTTAGGTTTTCTAGATGTATGGAGATATATTTCAGTTTGATAGGTAGTCTTCAAATCTTTCAGAGACCTTCAGAATATGGCATTTAAAATGTTTTAAGGGCTTAAGACTTTACATGACAATGAAACACATCTGCTCCTGTTATTTCGAGAGGATGATGGGCATCAAAGAGGCTCCTTATGGAGTTGGTTAGCCATTTGGGCAATAAACTGCTCTTTCCTGGACTGCTTAATGTTATGCTGTATGAGCTGGACATGCAAGACCCACAGAGAAATGACTGCTAAAGTTCCTCAAAGAAGGTGAGACAGTCCTTCAGGGTTGCTGCTTCATTAAAGAGACTGCCAGACATTCTGCAGGCCACAGAAGAAAGTGACCGACAAACTGCCAATACAGGCAGAACTGTCTTTGAAATTTCCTGCTTCATAGAAAAGTCTGCCAAATACTATGGGCCTGTAGCTGAAGATTGGATGCTCCAAAGGTATAGAACTTTGGGTGACTGTCCAGGCAGGGAGATGTTTCTGTCAATTCTAGAGTTTTAGAAACTGCTTACAATGCATTTCCTGTTTACTTAGGTAATATTATATCCTCTGGAGTCTTTGATGGAGTTGAAGAATAGATAGTTATAATGATAGTTTTCCTTACTTGTGATAAAAGATATCATAAAAGTAGATATAAATATTGTAACTATAATTCTTACTTGATACCTGTTTTGTTATATGTAATTTTACTATATTAAAGTTAAAACCTTCCTTTTTATTTAAACAGAAAAGTGGAAGTAATCTGGGATTTCCCTCTGTATGCTGTGAATACCACTGGTTAATAAAGAAGCTGTTTTGGGCCTGTGATAGGGTAGAGCAGAGCTGGGGGGTGGGAACTAAACTGAATGCTGGAAGAAAGAAAGTGGAGTCAAGAGTCATGGAGCTTCCAGACAAGAAAGATGTGAGCCACCAGTCGGAACCTTGCTGTTAGACCACGAGCCTCATGGTAAAATATAAAATAATATAAATGGGTTAATTTAATATGTAATAACTTGCTAGGAATACGCTAGAGTCATTGGCCAGGCAGTGTTTCAAATAATATAGCTTCTGTGTGATTATTTTGGGAGTTGGGGCAGCCAGGAAACAAACAAGCAGCCTCCCTACAAAAGTGACTAATTTTTTATCTGCTCCTTGTTCTCCCAGGATACCCTGGAATCTCTTGCACTATTATATCCCTCAGAACCCGTAAAGACACCTAACACATAGCATACACACAATAAATACTCTGGACTAATGCCTGGGTGAATGGCTGATGCATTCAGAGATAGTGAGATCTCCATCATTGGTAGTCAAGCATGGTTCGTACAACCACGTATCCAAGTTGTTAGAAACTGCAGACATGGGTTCAGGTGACTACATCATTCCCTTCTAGGCCTGTGTGTCTATGATTCTGCAGCCACCACGCCCTTTGGCTATGTGATAAGCAAGGCGAGGGCATATTCCTCAGTCACTCTCCATGGAACGACAGTACGCACACTCCTGTGCCTGCTGCAGCAGCATCTCAGCATTAAAATGTTGAAGCTAATCAGACATTTAATTTCAAAGTGGAAGGTCATTATCTTGTCACAAAATTTTATTCCAATTACTTTTTTTTTCTATTATACGAAATGAATTAAAAGTAGCACAAAACATTGGGAGATCAAACAGTCAATCAGAAGCTCATTAAATATCATTGAAATTGGTGCAATAAAAAGCATTTCCCATGGCTGAGTTATTATTTAAAAGCTATGTTCTGGATGGCTCAAGGAATTGAGATGCTGCCAATCAAAAATTTACCCTGTCCATAGATAGCCTCTCGGCTTCCACCGTCTCTTATTTTTGAGTTAAGAGTAAGCATCTAAAAAGATTTAAAGCATGTATCCATCCTATCTGTCTCTGTACAGTCCCCAAGAGCAGACAGCAGCAAAGTCATTGTCTGATGACTTCAACAACAGAGTGGACAAGACGTCTGCTGAGTGCTACTTACAAAGGACTTTGCAAGTGCTCGGCTCTATTATGTTTGTATCAAAGAGTTGTAAGGCAGCAGCTGGCGTTCAAGGGAAAAAGGAAACAGCCCATTCTTAGCCAAAGACAAGTGACCACGGCCCAGGACGTAGACTCGGGCTTCTCTGAACAACATGCTCCATGGTAGACGAGGCCTTCTGCACAGTCACAGAACCAGGAAGGTGATAAACAGTTACATCTTCAAAAGCAGTAGACAACTGGAGAAGCTGCCGCAAGGCCGGAAGTGCTCTCTATGGGTTGAGATGTTAGAATGTTCTTAAGAGTGGGCGGAAGCCAAAGGTCCATGAAGGTCAGTGACATACTGTGGGAACTTAACCTGGTCGCCAGGATGTTAGGCCAGAAACAGAGGCTAAAGTACATGGCTGTTAAGAAGCCTAGGAGGCTCAGAGCACTCTCGGCCCTGACTGCCCATCAGTCCACAATCACAGAGTTCTAACCAGCCAAGGGCAAGCAGCCTGAGGATCTTTAACTCAGTAGACGCTTCCTTTACAGGGAGCTCTGCTGCACGCATGCACACACAGTTCTGAGTTCAGGGGGAGGAGTGGTCCTAAGTCTGAAGGAGTATATAGCTCCACACTCGGGAGTCAGTGTCCGTTCTATTCTCTAAAGGATAATTATCAAGAACGTTACTTTTTTTTTTCTTTCCCTCTTTTTCTCCTGATTACCAAGGACAGGACTTGGGAGGGCCTGTCATGACTCTCTCATCTCCGTGGCCTAAGCATCTGGATTACAGTGCTCTCTCTCAGCTGCGAAGACCATTTCCTGCGATGCAGGTGAGGGAGCGGCCTGTGTGAGGATAGGAAAGGTGACCACCTCAGATTCCTGGCATTTTTCTTCTTCAAGACCTTTCATAGAAAGCAAAGCTAAGAGCCGGGCAGTGGTGGCACACGCCTTTAATCCCAGCATTGGGGAGGCAGAGGCACGTGGGTCTCTGTGAGTTTGAAGCCAGCCTGGTCTACAAGAGCTAGTTCCAGGACAGGCTCTGAAGCTACAGAGAAACCCTGTCTTGAGAAACAAAAAACAAAAAACAAACAAACAAACAAAACAAAGCTAAGCCACTGTCTTAATTCATTCCTGTGATGGTATACTAGGATTCCAGAGATGCGGAGTTTATAGACACTGTAATTTGTTAGGCTTATAGCTCTGGAGACTGGGGAGTTCAAGGGTGCAGGCCTAATGGTTAGAACCTCCCTCCTATGTTATAACATGGCAGACAGCATGGTATGGGTAAGGGAGAGTCACAGATGTCCTGGAAGCCTCTAGTCCTCCACATTTATACCATCCACGAGGGGCAGCCCTGAGGACCTAGTCACCTCTCATTATGTCCTACTTCTAAACAGCGTCACACTGCGGATTGTTTCCATGACGTGATATTGGGAGACACACTCACGCCATTAGTACTCTGCCCCTGTCCTCCACAAGGCACATTATCTTCATACACAAATTACAACTGTCCACCTCAAAAGCCCCCCAAGGTCTAAACTCATTCCAGTGCCCAGCCCAAAGTCCAAGAGTGGCATCTAAATCAGCTACTTTAACTCCTCCCGGACTGCTTCTCCAGTGGGGAGCCAGTGGACTCAAACACATTATCGACTTCCAAAATGCCAATATCTGCACACCCAGCCTTCAGTAATCCTAGTACTTGGGAGGCTGAGGCAGGGGATCACTTCAAAGTTTAGCCAAGACCCTGCTACACAGGGACTTCAGAGCCACCCTAGGCTACAGTGAGACCCTATCTCAAAATCACAAAGATGGTGGAATGGGGTTTGGTAAAATCTGAAGACTCCAGAATAGCCACCTACCACCTCCTATATGCCCTCAGGGTTTGGGTCCCCAAAGTATCAGGTACCCACTCCTCAGCTTCTGCTGGGATCAACTTATTCAGCTTTCCAAGGATGAGACGGGACATCAATGACTCTACAGTTTGGGGGACTTTAAAAGCACCTTATTCCCAGACCTACAGAAGGCACTGCCCTAGTTGGGGCTCTGTGTGGTAACCCTGCCCCTCTGACCAGTCTCTGCCTGAAGTCCCAAACTATCCAACATACCTTTGACAGTTGGTCCCACTCAGTTGCACGCTGAGTCAGCACACACAGCTACTTGGGAAGCTTACCACTTCCGCCCTTCTGAGCTAACCTAGTCCAGCTTGAGACACACCCAGAGTAGCCCAGGAATGCTGCGCCAGAATGCAGAAGCCTTCCAAGGTGGCTCTGGGCAGCACATGCCTTTCTTTAAACCTCACCTTCAAAGTCCTGGCTTGTCTCAAAGATCCCAGACAGTTAAGGCCACTGTCTCATTATCCTGATGAATAGATCCCAAGCACCGGAACCTGAATAATCTCCTAAGCAAAGGGCCACTGGCTATTCCCACAGTACTCTCTCCTGGGCATGCTTTTTCACTCTTACCATGCCAGGCTGCAAATCTCCCCATCTTTCCGCTCTGCATCCCCTTTAATTATAAATTCCATCTTTAAATCATTTCTCTAGTCTCTCGGCCAAAAGAAGCTGTGCAGCCCTCTGAAGGGTTTGCAACTGCGTAGCTATTTATCCTGCCAGACACCGTACTTCATTGTTCTTTATGGAGAAGTTTTGCCTTCCACGCACTCCTTAGGCAGAGTTCTGGAGAGCCGAGATGGCCTTTTTTTTTAAAAAAAAAAAAATAGGGTGTATGGATATGTATTACAGGTCAGGCCTCTTGATTGTCCCTCCCAAATGAGTGACAGATTAGGGGGATAACACTGGGATTACAGGTGTGAGCCCCCAAACCCCACTTTTCTAGCACAGAACAAAACCGCTGAACCACTGCCAGCATTCCACTCTTCTCTCTACCGTTCCGAGTTCTCACCAGACTCACCATTAATAGCATTCGTAGCAATCTAGGCCTTTCACATTTATTCTCCCAAATTCTTGAGTACTTTGTAATGGGATTGCTGTTGCAATGACTGTCTTCTGTTTACCCATACAAGGTATGACAGAATACCACGCACTAAGCAATTGGTAAAGAATGGAAATTGAGAGGATTTTATTTTTTGCTTCGTTTTGTTTTTTGTTCCTGTTTTGTTTTGCTTTTGCCATTCCAGAAGCCGAGACATCCAGGGTTGATGGGCATCAACTGCTTAGAGCCTTTTTGCTGTAACACGCAACACAGTGTGACAGAGGCATCACCCACAGGAGCACCCAAGAATTCAAACTCACATTCCTGTGCTCTTGTGTAACAGGCGTCAACCCAAGCTTGAGGACACAGCCCTCATGTGGGAAACGCCTGGCCGTAGGCCCCACCCCCCTACACTGCGGCAGTGGGGACTAAGTTTCCAACATGGATGTTTCGAGATGATCCCAACCAAAGCAACCTCTCATTTGAGTGTTTGCATTTGCAGAAATGGCCACTTTGGGGGGAAATGATAAACGGTGGTCCCTTTAGTTAGGAAAACACGGAGTATGGTTGCCAGTTTCTCAAGGTGTTTGAGTGGAAAGGATGACATAATACTTAGGGGCTGGAGAGATGGCTGAGTGGTGAAGAGAGCTAGCTGTTCTTGCAGAGGACTCAGGTTCGAGTCCCAGCACCCACAAGATGACTCACAACCATTGGTGACACTAGTTCCAGCTCCCCGGGCCAGAGGTATCCATGCAGTGCATGTTCACACATGCAGATGAAACACTCGTACAAATGAAATTAATAACTCTAAAATAAATAAATCAATCTACGTAGAAGAGATAGCTTCACCACCCCCAGGTACAAGAAATCATTTCTTTACCAGAGGGCTGAAGGTTTTTCTCCCCACCAAGCCCTATCCTCATCACACCCCCCCCCAACTTCTTTCCAAAAGCTAGGAGTTCCTGGCAAATTATTGGGGAGTAAAGTGGGAGGGAAAGGTTTCCGTGCAAAATTCAGAACGGCTCTCTAGCCGGGAATGCGCGGGGAGGCTTGCTATCATTTATTTCCTCCACGTATCATTCAGTTTCATCTGTCGCCCGACCCAGAAGTCACTCCCCCATTCCTCACTTCTGCGCCTAAGAAACATCTGCCTGGCACCTCACTCCTCCACCAGCCTTCCATTATTTCTCAACTGTCCCTCTCTCTTTCTTCCTGGTGATCCACGTGTCCTCATTTAGCAGTTTTCAGAAGCCAGGGAGAAGAAACGTTGCAAATAATGTTAAATATGATTAATATCTTGAATTCCTTGAAATATGACATGCATGAGTTACAATGAAACCTCTTTTATTTCCCCATGAAATGCTTTTGCATAATGAGAAAGAAAATGTCCTCTATGCCCTAATCAGCCCTGACAGTTCCTGGACTCCCAAATACTTTTATTTATGGCATTATTTATTTCATCTCTAATAAATGGAGGAGGTGCACAGCAGTATCTGAGGAGCTTACAGGGCAGAGGAGGACAGTGGGGGGGTGTGGGGGGGACACAGGCTCTGAAACAGCAAGGAAGAACTCTTCTGAAGGAAGAGAGACCTGGGAAACGGGAGGTCAAAGACTTGGACCCCAGAAGAAAATGGGTCACTTTGCCAAGACTAAAACGATAGCTCTGAATAAGAAAGTAACTCCGGATTGGAGAGATGAGGGTCATCTATCAAGGACCTGGATAATGATGAAGGAGGCTGGAACCCAAGCTTGGGAGGAGGGGATGCTGGGGCTGGAGTAGGCCTAAATAAAGGAGGCTTCCTTTGAGATAGTAAGGAATGACTGGCAGACGCCAGACCCCTTCCTCATATTTTAAGGACCTTATGGGGCTCCTCCTGCAAACTACTGGGGATCTTCCTTCATTCAAACAAGTATTGAGACCCTGTGCTCCCCAGAACCCCTATCTTGGTTGCGCCAGCCGGAACAAACAACGTAGGAAGTGAGATCCCAGGCCACCTTGGTCTTGCAAAGTATACGCATAAATAATAATAATGTTCAAAGCAATCATCAGCCCCGAGGGAAGCGTGAGGTCATTTTGTTCCCTTTAATTGCACCGTCTACTAGCTATTTTAAATTCTGAAGACCTGCCTGCATCCATGCAACTCACTCACAAGCTCCTCTGCGTGAATTTGGATAATGCCCTTTAATCTTGCGGAGCCTCAGTTTTCAAATCTGTAGAATGGAGAGAAGCAATGGCGTCCCTCTGCTCTCTCCCAGCCCCCTATGGAGAACAAGCGAAACGGTGTGCATGCTCAGGGCCCTGAGCGCTTTCAGGTTCAGTCGCCAAACCTGGGACAGCAAGACCCTAAGGCAGGCCTCCCAGCAGCCCGTGCCAAGACTTTCAAGACGTTATTTTCCGAAGGGGGGGGGGGGAGGTGGTGTAACCTCCTTCTAGAAGAACTTACCGTCCCACCCTTGCACTCCGGCGACCCCGCCCTAACTTCTAGGTACCACCCCCTTCGTGCACTCCGAGAGTTGGGAGGTCACGCAGGAGGGCGCCGGGAACTCATTTGCAAAGCTCGGACCCGGCCGGCGAGCACGGCCGCCTCTCGTCCACAGCAGAGAGACCGGGGAGCCCACCTCTTCCACCTGTCCCCACCAGGACGCCCTCCAGGTTCCGTCCCCCACCCCACCCCCGCCGCCCCCCCACCCCCCGTCCCGCCACCGGGTCCCCTCGGGCCGCGGCCTCCCCTCCCCTCCCCCCACGACCCTGTCCGAGGCGCCGATCGCGCGGGCCGCCCCGGCGCCAGGCCCCGCCCCGCCCCCATCATCATTAGCAGATATTACCCTAAACACTTGCTCCTTACCTCCTTTCTCCCTCCAGGCATTGGCGAGGCGGGCTGTCAATCAGCGCTGGGCGGCAGCCCCCCGCGCGGGGGCTCGGAGATGCCAGGCTCGGCGACAGGCGGCGGCAGCGGCGGCGGCCACCACGGCGCAGACACACGCCTTCCCGCCGGCGCGCGCCGGGGTAGATCGGGCGGCCGGGCGGCCGAGCCACCCCTGGAGCCGCGCGCGGGGCGGGCAGGGCCTCCGGCTCGGCATGGAGCCCGAGATGCAGGCGGCGGAGGAGGGGCCCAGCGCGCCCCGCATCTACAAGCAGCGCGGCCCCTACAGCGTCCTCAAGACGTTCCCCAGCCGGCGGCCGGCGCTGGCCAAGCGCTACGACAGACCCACGCTGCTGGAGCTGCCGCCCGCGCGGCCGTCCCCGCTGCCGCCGCCGCCGCCGCCGCCCTTCGCGCCGCTCGCCGCCGTGCCCATCAGCAGCAGCGAGCCGCCGCCGCCGCCGTTCCCGACGCAGCCGTCCTACCCGGCCGGGGCAGGCCGGGCCCCCGCCGCCGCCGCCGCCTCGTCGTCGTCGCCGTCCTGCACGCCCGCCGCGCCCCCCAGCCACCCGAGGACTCCGGCGCCGCCGCCCACGGCCCCCGCCGCCTCGTCGTCGTCGTCCTTCGCCGCCGTCGTCAGGTACGGCCCGGGCCCGGCCAGCGGCGCGGGCAGCAGCAGCGCGGGTAGCGACGGCGTCAGCTTGGAGCTCAGTGCAGGTACCGACTCCCCGGCTGCAACTTTGCGGTGGCGTGAGGACTGGGGGATCGGAGCGGGGCAGGGTGGGGGGATCCCGGGAGGCCGTGCACGCGGGTGCCGGTGGGCCTTGGGAGTGTGCTGCTACTCGGGCAGTAGTAACTTCTGGAAGATTCCCGGCGCCGCCGCGGCCCGGGCTTCCGACGGCGCGCGCGCCTAACAGGTGGCTCCGGGGCGCGGGCTCCGGGAGGGCGGAGGGGGGGCGGTGCAGGGATCGCAGGCCCTGGGCGGGGTACTGAAGAGGGGACAGTCCCCGGGACAGCGGCCTGAGGTCACTCCAGGAGACGCCCATTTTATTCCCCGCCACTCCACTTTTTCCTCACGCCACATTTCCCTTTCCCGCTCGCTGCCAGCTCGCCCTTCTAGGCGCTTCTGTGCCCCGGGAGGGCCTGCCCTTCGCCCTTTGAAGGTCCCCTCTCCTCTCCAGCGGTCCCGGGCCACTTGGGCTCCTCCGGGGGTCTCTGCGTTTCTTTTTCTCTGTGCGCTCCAGTTTTGATGGCGCGCACCCCTCACTTTATCCGTGGCGCAGACACGTAGGTCTTCTCCACTCCGGGTCGGCCGTGGACCTGGTGCTCAACTGGGTTGGGGCGGGGAGGAGGGGGGTGAAGTTTTTTTGGAGGGGCGGGGGATCGCTCCTCCAGACTTGAATTCGAGGGCATCCACGGAGCAGAGTTACAATCTCCACCCACCTGGTCCGTGGTTTCTCTGTCACTGAGTCGCGTGGGGATCGCCCACCCAAAGATCGAGATTGCTATCTCACCAGGGAGCGGGAGAGCTCCGAGCAAGGCCTGCACCCTCTCTGCTCCCAGAGGAAGGACATGCAGCCACGTTTATGGTTCATCAGAGCTAAAGTCCCTGCTCAGGCCTCTCAGGGCACTTAAGATCCTCCCAACTTCCGAATGTCAGCAAATCTAAGACTGTTTGTGTGTGTGTGTGTGTGTGTGTGTGTGTGTGTGTGTGTGTGTGTGTGTGTGTGTTTCGTTCCTAGTGACAGTAGACGGGCATTGTCTCTGAAGGAGTTATAGATGCTCATGCTAAGAGCCCTGCCATTTGTCAATATTTTGACATGTGAAGGATTGGTTTGGAGAAAGAAAATCTAATTACAGGTTATAGTGAAGCCTTGTTCCTGCCATGTCCCCCAATGCCTTGGAGATGTTAGAGATTCTGTGTTGGGGTTCTTACATGGCTTCCTTACTGCTTCTGAGGTGATTTTTTTTTTTTTACCCTACTGCCCTTGCCCTTATGTCCCACTGTGTTTTTATATTCATTGTTAGGACCTCCCCAGCTTTCTTGTCCTGTTTGGTTTTTGTTTTCGAATCGGGGGCTTGCCTTATCTCAGTCGAGCTTGGAACTTGTTATTTAGGGGCTCTCTCTCAGGCCTCAGTCTCGATACTGCTTGAGTGTGCCTGTTACTCCAGCTCAGCGTTTTCTCTATGTTGTTTTTCGGCAGTTTGGGTCCTTTCCCCATTGCCCATAGTTGACTCTTTTGTATAATGTCGGTTCCACCCACATCTTCTGGGCTGAAGCCCTTACCTGCCTGGTCCAGTCCTTTGACGAGCACTTTCTTCAGACTGCTGTGCTCCAGTCTCTGCTTCCTCCAGAACCTCATCCATCTGCTCCTTCCTTACCATTTTCATCCACTTTCTGCTCTTCCCCGCCATGGTCTCGGTACTCTCTCCTTCAGCCTCCGCCTTTCATTCTCCTTTCCATGGCCGCTTTTGTTCTGGAAGTATCTCTGTCATCTTCATTTGGAGTTTTTTGGGTTTGGTTTTTTTCCTCCCCTCAGTATTTTTTTTTTTCTAGTATCCTATTTTAAGTTTGTCTCTATCACAAGTTAGAGGCCATTGCCACTGAATCTAAAGATAGGAAGGGGCTTTTTTCTTCTTCTTTCAAACTTTCCCATATAACCAGGTTTCTCCAGGCTGTTCTGATCAGGGTTTTTTGGGGTGAGGAGGGTTAATTGTTGCTTTTTGTTTGTTAGTGCGGACCCTAGGGTAAGGCCACTGGGATGGTAAGGTCACTGGGTGCCTACCTAGTGGTATTGGAAATCTGAGAACTGGATGGTAGGTTTCTTCTACGTGTCCCAGAGAGCGTTCTGGATGCAGAACGCTCATTATTATTATTAAGGTAATAGTAATCACTAGTGGACAGACCATCTCTCAACAGGCACAGTGACGTGTGTGGCCATCAGAGGGACAGTCACATGGAGAGCCAATTGGTTCTTTGAGGGGCTAATGGTGCCACTTGGAGCCAATGAGCTTGTGTGCTCACCAGGGCCTTCTGAACACATGGGGCGGGGCAGGTGGGGCTTTGCCTGTTGCTCTCACGGCGGTGTGGCTGTGGTGGGCCTTCAGGGCCACCTTGTCGGCTGAAAGTTGTCAAACATCGGTGTGATGAGTGAGCTCAGGATGGAAGAGGTACAGCAGGCTGTCCAGGTAAATGCGGTGAAAAGATGGAAGGTTAAGTGAATCTTATTTGCCATTAGATGCTACAAGCCATTGAGAAAAGAAATACGTGATTAAAATAGATTTCTCGAAATTCGTATAAAATCTCGTGAAGAGTATAATTTTCCTTAAAAGGGGTAATACACCATGGTTTTAAAAGCATATTTTTCCTCTGTGGGAGGCTTAGAGTTAAAACCCACGTAGATCTTGATATGCAGCCTAAATTTGGCATCAGGAAATGGGAAATTGCATCTTTAAGCAGAGTACAATCAAAAATGAATTACAATAAATCCTATATAATTGCATAGGTCATTCTCTTTAATGAGATTTTATTAACCTGACTGTCAAGCTTTTGAGTCAGGCAGATATTTTATCTTCTTCAACTGATAAAAGTGTCAGCCATAAACCACCATATAAATATTCATAAATCTACACATCTGTGGCAGCCTATCAGCATCATTCTTTTGGACATTAAAAGCATTCTAATTACTTTCTGTCTAGCAGAGCTGAAATGCTGCCTGTTATAGTATGTGCTTGGCAGGCATGATTGCTTTTGTTTGCCATCACAAATAGCAGCATCCTATTTTATATACCGATGGTCCAGGAAATATTCAGGGATTGACTGAGCAGGATGAATATTAGGAAGCGCCACCTGCTTTTGATAGCACCGAGTATATTAACTCATCTGTTAATTTTTGACACATCATTGATTTATTTATTTAGAAAAATTGCATCCTGTTTTGCTGTGTTGACGTTTGCCATTATGGGAAAAAAAATTGGCTGGCTTTTTTTTTTTTAAGGCATCCTTCATTGATTTAAGACGAGGGTGCTGTTTTCCAAGACGCTTTAATTTTCTAACTTCTGTCTCCTGTACCATACCATGTAGGCCTCTTAAAAACGAAGTTAATCTTTTAAGGGGAGCCTCTATTTTGAACTAGTTGGAAGTCCTTCGGTAGATGTAATGGGTGGGTAACATAATAGGTCACTAAAAATTTCCTACTACATCTTTAATATTAACATATTTTACCCTTGACTGAGCTAAAATCAAAAGGTTGCCGCTAATCTTCAGTGCTGTGATCTCCCTCCCAGAGACGGAATTCTCTTGAGGGGTGGGCTGGGCTGGGCACATTCTGAGCACAGCTTGCCCCACGCAGGCCATCAGAGTAGAGAAGAGGCAATGTTTGAGTGCCTGCTTCCCATCCCGTTCTTAGTCACTTATCAAATTGAGGATGGATTAAAACCACATAGGTGCAGAAGAATTTCAAGAAATGAAAATCTTAATTAAAAAAATAGTAATAGCCATGAGTTTAGACTTGAGAAGCAGGGTGGGCACAATACACAGCGCGGTTTCATCTCTCAGTCGGCGCAGAATAAAGCATGCTAAGTCAGTGGTCATTCAGAGGACTTTGAAATTGTGATTTATTAACTTGTGGGGAAGTTAGGGATAGGTTGTTTTTAAAGTCCTTTTGTAGGCTGTAGATTTTTGTATTTCTCTGCTGTCCCCTGCGTGTGGGGCACTCTATGACAAGAGGTTTTAAAAAAAAGTTAAGAAAAATCCATGTTTATGTTTTGCTCAGTTAAGACAGTCGTATTCATAGGAAACAGAACATTTCTTCATCTCTTAGTGGAAAGGGGCTTGCACAGTTCCTGCGTATCTGACTGTAGTCTGTCCAGAAAGCTAAAGTATTGCTGATTGTGGTGCATATGAAATGGAAGAATTGCACACACACACACACACCCAGTGCAGTGGGGATATTTTTATCACACTCTTTTGTATTTTGGTGTTAAAATATACTGCCCAGATATTTCAAGGTTTTGAAAAGAGGGAAAATTCAGCCTTACACGTCTACAGTTGCCGTTCTTCTATAGATCAGCTCTGAGAGCAAATTCAGAGAGATGCCTTTTCAAGTCAGGCAAGAACTGTTCGGTGATCATTGCAATTCTCTGATGCTCTGAGTGCACTTTAATAGATTATCTTTATAATGTAGTATATTACATAATGATTTTTTTTCTCAGCATGCTATGAGTTTATCCTTCAATTAAGAAAACAAATCATGCTTGTCTCTAAGTCAGATTTTTTTCCTCTTGAAATCTATGCTGTAATGTGATTCATCAATGTGATTAACGCTGCCCGGTGTTTGGTAGGACACTGAACAAGTGTCTTTGAGCAGCTCTTTCTACACAGTTCCATTTAAGCCTTCTGCGGCCGTCCCTTTTGTCAAGGTTATGTTAGAGGTGTGTGGGCTGTAAGTCGGTGGGCCTGCGTGGTTAAAATGCACGTAGTAAATACAACTTAAGGTCTTGTGTGAGATTATAGGATTAAATTGATGACAACCGCTCCTGGGCTAGAATGGAGCATTCCCAGTCAATACCGTCCTTTGATTTCACTAATGAAAGAACAAAATAATGAAGTAAAATAACGAGAGTGGAATACCTCTCCACTTGGGAGGTTCAGCGCTTCACCTCCTAGTGTGGTGTATGTCAGTAAAGAAATGGCACCCAGGGATCTGTAGGACTTAGGTACAGATCACGACTCCGCACCCTCATCAGTGACCAGGTTTGTGTTCAGGGTTTTAAACTGACCCATGGTGTTCTTCTGTCAACTCTCTGGTATTTTCACGGAGACGGTCCACACTTCTGAGCTTTTAACTCAGGTGAGAGGGAACCTTCCGAGAGGTTTGTGGAAGGATTCCTGGGTCTTGACCTTGTCACGGGAGAATCTCAGGAAGGGCAGGGTAGTGTTGCCCTTGGGAACTGGAAGTAGACTGGAGAGATGGTCCATTGGGTGGTAAGTGGGAGGACCTCAGTTCAGGTCTGTAGAGCCCAGGGAAAGGCAAGTGCTGTAACCCGTCTGTAATCCCAGCACCCCTGTATAACAAGATAGACAGCAACAGGAGGACTTTCGGGTGGTCTTGGGGGAGGCTCGTATATGCAGCAATGACAGTGTTCAAACACGCTAAAAGTGCTGGCGTCTGAGATAGCCTCTGACCTTTGTGGGGGGCAGAGGTCAATGTTGGGTGTCTTCAGTTGTCCCCTCCTGTTTTGAGAACTCATGGGTACATACAAATATGATGACATCTACCCCCCATTACCTCCTCCCAGCTCCTGCCTGTATCCTGACCCTGTGTGTATCTCCCCACTAAATGTCTTCTTTTTAAATAACACACTAAGTCCAGTATCGGGGTCCATATGTGCATGGCTCACTGGAGAATGGGCAGTGTACTAGTGTCCACCCCCCAAAATTATTCTGTCAGCTATCAGCTGCCGATAGCTCCTCAGTTAAGGATGGGGCTCTTGAGTCAGGCCGCTCCTATACAGCAGCCACCCCATTTTCTTGACGCAGGACCCCTTACCTGGCACTTACTGTTTAGTTAATATTGGTTGGTCAGTAAACTCCAGGTATCTTCCTGTCTGTGCACCCCCGATGCTGGGACTGTAGGCATGTGCTGCCCCTGGCTTTTAATGTAGGTGCTCGAAATGGAACCCAGCTCCTCATGCTTGTGCAGCAAGCTCTTCAGTCGTGAGCTAGCACCCCAGCCTTTCCCTTGTTTTTAAACACGGTCTCACTGATTAGACCTTAGGCTAGGCTGGCAGGCCAGGGAGCCCCGGGGCAACCCTCTGTCTCAGTCTCCCAGTGCTGGGATTGCAAGCATGTACCCCCACATCCATCTTTTTATATGGGTGCTGGAGGTGGAGCGTGGGTCCTTGTGTTTGCATGACAATCACTTCACCTATTGGTCTGTTTGATCGGTGGGTATCTATTGAGCCATTCTTCAGTGGCTATATTGGAAGCACTAATAGCCTGACTCTCCTGGACAGAAAAGTTTTAGCTCAGAATTCCCCAGAATGGTAGCATTGTTCAGACTTGGGGGATGGGATACTTCATGTGTATTGGGGGCACTGCTGGGGTTTCTTTATGTCTTCCAATTAAGTAATTGACACAGGACATTTGAACCGCCCTTTCCCAGTACCTGCTTACTTCATAAAAATGTGCTAAGAAGAAGAAAGCATGGCAGAACATTGACTATAGAATGGGATTCTCTGTCGTCCATGTCCCATGTTGTCTCCCCTCCCCCTCCACGGCCCCATTTTTCCTGAGGAGGGACCTCACTGTGAAACCCAGGCTGGTCTTCCACTCCTGGGTTTAAATGTTCGGCCTCCCAAGTAGCTGGGGCAGCATCTGTACCACAGCTCATGGACAACACAGAATTGTGTTTTCATTCACCATACATGCCGAGTGTCTTGAGGCTTTCTATTACATCCGTTGTCTCTACCCCAAAGAAGATCTCAAGCATCTCACTATTCTTCACTTGAAAGAACCTTATTTTTCTTTCCCTGACCAAATAAAACAAAAATATCTAGCCAGTGTCTTCAGAGAAAGCCAGTAGCAAGCTACGTTTTTATGATAAATAAGAATTTCTAGCCCCTGAACAATTTTCCAGTGTTTTGTTTGTGGCCATTAATCTGGGTAAGGGGAAGAAGAAATCTGAAGAGCCTGAACAGTGTCACTCGGTGCCAGTGAGGTCCATCTCTGTGGCAGCAAGCAGGGGGAGGAGCCACCTGTTTCCGCACGTTAAGACGCATTGGACAACATTATAATGCTTTCAGGATTTGGGAGAGATTTTCCCTTTGTCTCTAGCAAGGTGGTTGGTGTCTCTTCACTTTTACTTTCCGCTGCTTGACAGTGTGCTTAGATCAGGTGTGGGGCTTCATGGCACCCACGCTTTCTGCCCCTGTAGAAGACATGACAGTCCAGTGTCAATGACTCTGAGAAGAGGGAGTCCCTTTTCAGATGGTGCTGCCCCATCGCTCTACTCTGGCAAGAACTCCAGATTAGGAAGACTTGAGTGCGGGTGCCGGGTGACAGTCTGTGTCACACTCACCCTCTTGCTGTACAGCCTTGTGTTACCTTAGGTTTCTAGGGAGCTCTTCACAGGGACTAATCTCTCCTCTCCAGCGTGCATCCGTGAGCTGCGTGGTTGTAGCAGGGATTGTATCAGCTGATGAATAGCAAGGGCAGGAGGGCACTCCAGAAATAGCAGTAATGATTGCAGGAAGGCCTCCTATCAATGAGGAACCGAGTCTGCAGTGGCTGGCTCAATTCATTAGAGTGAAGATATTAATGAAGCCAAAGGTGTGAGCTCAGCCCTGTGCAGGCCAGAGAGGGACATCTCCATACGGTTCCCAGCCTTTTCTCAGAATTAGGGGTTGGAGCGGCCCGGGGACCTATTGGTCACAGAACAATAGGGAGCTGTGTGTCCTTTCTGTGGTGGGTTCACTGGGCCTTTTGTGTGGGAAGGTTAAGCCGGAAATGGAGGGCCTTGCTTCTTCCATGCCTGGCTGTTGGTCACTGATGTCTCCTTCTCGTTTCATTCCAGAGAGCCGGATGATCTTGGATGCCTTTGCCCAGCAGTGCAGTCGTGTTCTTAGTCTCTTAAATTGTGGAGGAAAACTTCTGGACTCCAACCATTCTCAGTCCATGATTTCTTGCGTCAAGCAGGAAGGCTCTAGTTATAACGAAAGGCAGGACCAGTGTCACATTGCAAAAGGGGTCCAGAGCCAGACCCCTGACAACATAGACATAGAAATGCAATATATGCAAAGAAAACAACAGACTTCTGCCTTTCTGAGAGTGTTCACTGACTCGCTCCAAAATTACCTGCTCTCGGGGAGCTTCCCGACACCGAACACCTCATCAGTCAGTGAGTATGGCCACCTGGCTGATGTGGACCCTCTCTCAACCTCCCCGGTGCATACATTAGGCGGCTGGACCTCCCCGGCGACGTCTGAGTCCCACGGCCACCCATCCTCCTCTACGCTGCCAGAGGAGGAGGAAGAGGAGGAAGAGGAAGGCTACTGTCCTCGATGCCAGGAGCTGGAGCAGGAGGTTATCTCCTTGCAGCAAGAAAACGAAGAGCTCAGAAGGAAGTTAGAAAGCATTCCAGGTACGCAGCCACACTTGGGGCCGACAGCGGCTGCTCAGGTGTGTGTGTGTGTGTGTGTGCAGCCTCGGTGATGGGGATTGGGCCAGGATGTTGCAAAGTTGGGAAAGCCAGGCGTGTAAGATGTCCTTGGATTACCCAATCCAGGCAGACATTCCAGGACAAGCGCTAACCTGTCTTGTCTGTGTTAAGCTGCGCGGTTTTTAGGTCCAGCCCGGAGCCCACGGATGTCTCTATCGGTCCATAAGTAGTTCCTTGGCATGCAGTGCCGTGGCATTGCTGTGCGTCACCTGTTGGGAATCCAAGAGTCCTTGGAAAGCGGTCTGTATTTAACAGGACCTTCGTAGCCCCTGGTGCAGATGTGAATGAAGCCATCTTTGCATGAGCAACACTCGGTCCTGAGGAAAGGACAGGGCCTTTTCTGTCCCGCTCTTTCTCCGGCCTCGCTTGGCAACTATGTTTCAGCTCGCTGTCTCTTCAGTGTCCAGCCCCCTCCTCCCAAAGTTAACTTAGAAACTGTAAACTAATAGGTCAGAGATAAACCGTCAATTAAGCTGTTTGTGCCCCTGGTGTGAGGCAGTCCCTAACTCTTAAACACCTTCCACTTTCTTAGCAGTAGAGTTGGAATTTTCTTAGGACAGGACCTCTGGATTTTTGCTGTTACTGCTATTTCCTCTGCTGTTAAGGGACGTTTACATGGACTGTAGAGATGACTCTACCCTGGCTGCTCTTCCAGAGGACTTGAATTCCCAGCGCCCACAAGGCAGCTCACAGTTGTCTGTAACTCCAGCTCCAAGGGATCTGACACCCTCACACAGATACACATACAGGCAGACCAGTGCATGGAATAAAAACAAATCATTTCAAAGGTCTTTTTAAAAAGGAAAAGTACTCATTTCCCTTGTGTTCTTGAGTTCATCCCTGTGTGAGTGGGATTGACAGCAGGATCATTAGCTAGAACAAGACCTGTTTTCATCACTGGCCCTTCAGAGACGATAAAGGCAGGGCCACATCCCCACAGTCATCACATTTATGCTAGCTATGTACGTAAATAGAAATTGTTCTTCTGTTTAAGCCTGGCTCTGTGTGTGTGTGTGTGTGTGTGTGTGTGTGTGTGTGTGTGTGTACGTGCGCACGCGCCATGTTATTGGTAGTTCATGTAAAAATGGGGAAACGCTCAAAAAAAAAAAAAGCATAGGACGGAAAATCAGAAACAGATTTGCCCAACCAGAGCCACATATGGTGATCCATACCTGTATTAACAGATCTTGGGAGGCGAGCCAGTAGGATCAGGAGTTCAGGGTCATCCTTGGCTACAGGAATCTGAGGCCAGCATGAGCTACATGAAACCTATCTCAAAAACAAACACATGCGTAGAGTTGCCAAATTAAAAATCCCTTCCCATGTTTCATTGAGAGGTTGGGCTCAGAATGTCATGGAACCTGACTCTGTGTGTGTCGAAAGGACAGACAAGAGAAGTAAATCTGTGTTGTGTGCTTCAGCCAGGCTGTCAGGCCTTCGGGACACCCTAGGCGAACCTAGAAAACTGGTTAGGCCACGCTGTTTCTTGTCTGCCCACGTCAGGGAGAGGTGGTCACAGCTAACACACTGGGGTTTTCCATTCTGCCAGCCCTGCCTGCAGATATGGCCCATTCAGTGTAAGTTTACCTCCCGCATTTATCTTATTCCCATTCCTCCTCAGGGCAGGGAGAGATAGGCGGCTGCAGAGACTGACACTCGGAACCGTAGCCGGCAGCTTCTGCTGGTTTCCTAGCCGCTCTTAGCAGCCCTCCGTGGACTCTTCCTGTGTAACACGTTCCACAGTGTAGGACGAGGTGACACAGATGTCCAGAATATTACTAATTCCGAGTCCTAAATACGTGGAAGTGTTCCTGACATATCATATATGTGAGATTCAGCCAGGCCGGTGTCAGGAATAACTCACGGGTGGCCTGATCTAGTCACTGAACTTCCCAGAAAGGTGAAAATGCTGTACTCTCTTGAGCACTCTTGATCAGATCTTGAATGACACTGATTGAAGTAGTCTAATGATCAGTAGAGCTACTGTGGGTACCCCCGGCTTGTTGAGGAGCTTTCCGTGAACCTTGAACCGACAGCCATTTCACATAGGACTGTGGTTGCATTAAACACATCTGGAGGGCTGGGCATGGCTGCACATATCAGTACCAGCACTGCAGCAGAAGCAGGAGGGTCAGGTGGTCAGGACCATCTTCAGCTACATAGCAAGTTCGAGGCTATCATGGTCTACGTGAGACCCCGT
Organism: Myodes glareolus; assembly: GCF_982192425.1. Lineage (NCBI taxonomy): Eukaryota > Metazoa > Chordata > Mammalia > Rodentia > Cricetidae > Myodes > Myodes glareolus. The sequence continues at coordinate 39,827,213 of NC_142033.1, forward strand.
CTTCATTATGTCTGGAAACCCAGCAATACACAAGAAGATTCAAGGGATGAGTTATGCACAGATGAAAACCATGTAAAATGGAAAACACCCACGCTAGTTAGTGATTACCTGTCAGATGTCACTGTCAAAGGGAAGAGATTGAAGGTGTCACCTGAAGATGGGCATTTGACCAAAGGACAAAGGGCAGCATGGTCCTCTTGCCTTTCTCCAAGCCTTCTTTGGGTGAACAAGTTGGGGGATCATTCAAGAATCCATTCTTGACTCTTAGTGACTGAAGTTTTAGGAAAAATTGCCCCTAGACACCCACTTAAAGAAAAATACAGTAAGGGATAGGCTGGTTCCGTGTGTGTTACCAGGCAGTAACTGTATTTGTCCCTGCTCTCTAATGGGCTCAGGGCACCCCACTCTCCTAGAGACAGTGCATTCCCATAGGAAGATCTGGGGTTGTCTTGTAGCATCTACCCTATTGGACAGTCAGTTTGTGGCAGCCGGACAGCCAGGACAGCCAGGTACAAAGAAGAAGGCAGTGTCCAGAAGTCAGGAGAGAGAATTTTAGGAAGACTGAGATCAATTGACTAAGTGCTGCAGACCACCCGATGGGAACCCAAATGTCTTCAGGTTCTACTGAAGGTACTGCCGGGAACATGATTATAGGTTCCTGCTTCATTTTCTCCCCTGAAGTAAAGCCTGGTGCATATGTGAACTAAAGGGGGCTAGCCCGTCAGGCCACGAGGAAAATGATTCACTTGGGTGATCACAAGAGGAAGGGAAGGTGTTAGCTCTAACCTAAAGCAGGTTGGGGAGGGCCTTCTCCTAGCGCTGTGTGTTGCTGGTGAGGTGTCTGCTAGCCTTAAACTGAGAGGCAATCTTACTCTCAGAGGTCCTTTCGGAGGTCAACAGTTCACCTCAAGGAAGTGACTTTGGCACTTTTCCTTTTGTATTGGATCATTCTGCTAGAAATTGGGAAGTTTATCAAATTTCTTCAATTTTTTTAGTAAGAGATGAAAACAGGCTAAAAAGAAGCAGCTAAAATAAATGAATAAATAAAGCTACTTGGACCAGGAGTATAGTTCTTGGGAAGTAATTAGAAAGCAGTAGTGGTTGGAGTTTCTCAATGGGGGTGGTCAGGTGGGGTATCGTCTAGTGAGCTCCCTTCCAGTCACAATAATTGAGAACGTTCATAGGGAATGACTATAGATATTAAAATAAGAACCTATGGGGGATTTGTTTGTTTGGGTTGTGTGTGTGTGTGTGTGTGTGTGTGTGTGTGTGTGTGTGTTTTAGACAGGGTCTCCTGGTTTTCAGGCTGGCTACCAGTTCACCGTGTAGCTACTGATAGATTTGAACTCCTTCCTGCTGCCTCTGAAGTAGTAGGGGTGGTTACAGGGTTGTTTGCTCCTCTGCCCAATTGTATGTGGTGCTTTAAATTAATGTATTTACTGGCACAGTTCTCCTTGTATATCCCTGGCTGGCCACTTGCTCTGTAGACCAGACTGGCCTTAAACTCAAAGATTTGCCTACTCAAGTGTGCTGGGATTAAAAGGTGTGTGCCACCATGCCTGGTTTTCTGTTTTTGTTCTCTGCATATTTGGTTTTTTAAGACTCCACACATAGGCTAGATCAGACAGGGGCTGGAGAGATGGCTCCGCCGTGAAGAACACTCGCTGCTCCTGCAGACGACCCCGGTGTGGTTCCCGGCGCCCACGTGGCGGCTCACAACCAAATGTAACTGCTGTTCCAGGGGATTGAACTCCCTGTTCTGGCCTTCATGGGCACCAGGAACACATGTGATACACACAATGAAGGCAAACGCATACAAAATAAAAATTAAGAGCAGACTGTATCGGACATGAATAATACTCCACTTTCCTTGGCCTCTTTTTCTGTTGCTGTAAATTCATGTCATTCCCATGTGTCAGTGAACACAGAGTGCCTGTCTTCACAGGTGGTGATTTCATCTGCATCGTGAGGACAGTAGTCATCCTCACCAACAGTAAACTAGGATTGCCTTTTTCCATCGTCAGACACAGTTGTTATCTTTTGGCTTTATGATGCCTGTTCCAAGGGTTCAGAGATGGCCTGACGGTGGGTTCGAGTTTTGCTTTCCTTGTTAATGATCTCTGAGCACCTATCATTGACTGCATTTTGGATATTTTTAAGTCTTTGGCGAAATATGTATTGTGTACCCACCTGCCCATCCTCTTTGAAACAGTCTCTCTTCTGATCCTCAACCCTCCAATTCCTGAGATAATATATGATATATACGTACTGCTGTGTCTGGCTCTTGCCTGTGTTGTGTGGAAGGGTGGGATGGAGAAGAGAGAGAGGGAGGGTCCCTCACTGGCCTGGAGTTCATATTTAGGCTAGGCTGGCCAGTCCACCAGCCCAGGGCTCCTTCTTAGGACCCCGTATCTAGCCCTTTACGTATCTAGCCCTTTACATGGGTGCCAGAACTGGAGCCAGGTCCTCGTGTCTGTAAGGAAAACGTTTTATTGGCTGAGCTACCTTCCTCTGGTAGGAATTTACAGTTTCTGCTCTTATATTTAGGGCTCCTCTGTAGTTTTTAATATTTATGGTCTTATATGAATTAGTGGTTGAGTTTTGTTTATGATACAAGTTTTCAGTCTTAATTTCTTTTGCATGTGAAAATTCAGTTTCCGGGGCTGGAGAGATGGCTCAGAAGTTAAGAACACTTGGTGCTCTTGCAGAGAACCCAGGTTCAGTTCCCAGCACCCACGTTGAGGTAGCTCACAACTGTCTGTAAATCCATTTCCCGGGGCCCAACCCCCTCCGGAGCAGCAGCAGCCGGTACAGACATCGCAGCACGCATGTCCTTATTCACCCAGGTGCATACACATGCACAAAATAAAAGTAAATAAATCTTAGAAAAATACAAAAGAAAATTTAGTTTTTCCCAGTATTAATACTGTTAGTATTTCTATTAAAAAAATCTCTACTTCTGCCAGGCATGATGGAACACATCTTTAATTCCAACCCTGGAGAAGCAGAGGCAAATGGACCTCTTTTAGTTCAAGGCCAGCCTGATTTACATAGAGAGATCCAGGCCAGCCCAGGCTTCATAGTGAGATCCTGTCTTTATATGAAAAAAAGAAAAACCTACTTTCATCTTTTTGAGACAAGGTCTTAGTATATATAGCCGTGAAATTTCTGATCTTTCTGCCTCCCCTTGCCGATGGCTAGGTCTATAGGCACATTGCACCCGGCAGAAGTTCTATCATTTTGGTTTATTCTAACTGTGGGCCCCCATCCGCCATCCTCTTCATCTCACAGACAAGGAAGTTGGGGCACAGATGGGAGAGCAGCTGTGGGTGAAGATTTACATTGTCCAAGCTTTCTGACTTGGTGTCCAGCCTGCAGAGTCCTCACTGTCAGGGTAGCTGTACCGTCTGATCGCCACGTGATCCTGAATTAGCCAATGGGTTAGTGAGCACCGTGGTGGCTTTACTTCTGGCAGAAGCCCAGAGCTCAGGCCTCTGAGAGCCTCCCGCACACTGCCTCCAGCTAGTAAGTGTAGCCTTGCTTCTTCCATGCTCTGGGTGTCGGCACTTCAGCACTACAGTGGAAGGCCATTTTAAAAACGACTTCCCAAACAGAAATATAAGGAACATTTGTAAATAAACCGTGACCAAGGCCCCTGTTTCCAACATAAGAACTGAAGCAAGGCGATCGCGGCTGGGACATCTGTCAGACGACTCAAATTCCAAACTTCATTGTGCAAGTCTGCGGATGGCTTGCAAAAGTTCTGGTTTGGGGAGTTCCACGCATACCTTAGCAAGCACACAAACTTGTGAATACAGAATCCAAGAGGGAGCCGGGAATCCCTGAGCTGCAGATACAGAGCTAACCCCACTAGTTCCCTGTATCCTTAAACAGTGCTACCAGTTAGGAGTGCATCCTGCGCTTCTGAGAGTGGCCGCAGCTGTCGACTCATGGCGCTTGCTAGCTGTGACTCTGACGGTCCTTTCCCCGGTCTGAGCTGTGACTCTGACGGTCCTTTCCCCGGTCTGAGCTGTGACTCTGACGGTCCTTTCCCCGGTCTGAGCTGTGACTCTGACGGTCCTTTCCCCGGTCTGAGCTGTGACTCTGACGGTCCTTTCCCCGGTCTGAGCTGTGACTCTGACGGTCCTTTCCCCGGTCTGAGCTGTGACTCTGACGGTCCTTTCCCCGGTCTGAGCTGTGACTCTGACGGTCCTTTCCCCGGTCTGAGCTGTGACTCTGATGGTCCTTTCCCCCGGTCTGAGCCTCGCTCTCCCCTTCTCTAAAGCACAGCTAACAATGTTATAGGAATATTAAGTGTTAAATTCAGTAAGCCTCCCCTTGAACACTTAGTATTACCGCTAAGAAAAATTGTTCCTGAGGCTGGAGAGATGGCTCGGCAGTTGAGAGCACTCACTTCTCTTCCAGAGGACCCAGATGCAATTCCCAAAACCCACATGGTGACCCACAAACTCCAGTTCCAGGGCGTCCAGGATCCTCTTCTAACCTACGTAGGCACCAGGCGTGCACATGGTGTACATACACACAAGCAGGCAAAACACTCATACAGATACGTTAAATCCTAGAAGAAGAAAGAAAACTCGTTTCTAGATGTTGGTGGTAGAGCATGCCTGTAATCCAGATGTCTAAAAGGCTGAGGCAGGAGAGTCCAAGACTCTTGTGGGATGTGTAGCAAATTCCCACCTTAACCAAAAAGAAAGAAAAGTTTAATGTTTGTGTGCCGCACAGTGCAGAGACCGGAAGTGTTTTCCAGAGGGTAAGCAGTGTCTGACTTCAGAAAGAAGCCAGCGAGCCTCAGGTTTGTGTCAGCAACTTACAGTCAGTCTTCACTTCTGGGGTCCTGTTTGAGGGGCATTGGGTTCTGTGACTACCTGTGTAGCTGAAGGTGATGACGTTGAATTCCTGGCCCTCCTGCCTGCTCCTCACATGTGTTGAGATTACAGGCCAGGCACCACTGTACTTGGCTTCCTTCCCTCCTGAACAGCTTTGGAGACTTCTCAAATCTCAGTGTCCACAGTATTCCAAGTGTCCAACCTCGTCAAACAGTTGTGACTTTTGGGCAACCAGACACTTTATATGACCCCAGTTCTTCCTGCCCCCAAAATATGCTGTCCTCTTGAGAAGTTTCTATGCATTCTTCAGTACCCAGTTGAAGCAAGACACTCCTGTGAGAGCCTTCCTAACCTCCCAGCAGGCACGTGCACAGTGCATACCTCTGTTCAAGTTGTTTTTGAGCCTGTGTTTACCCTGAGTAGTCTCCTGATGTCCTGATAAGGTGAACACCGTGCTGAAGGGCAGGGCCAAAGCCTGTCGTCTTGAAGTCGTAGTTCCTGTTGAAACCGGGCCTTGTCTTTATCTGAAGTCCAACTGGGCGACTGGAGGAGACGAAAACTTAATGCTGATCATTTGGTTTGAGGCGTTTCTCTTCGGGAGCTTATTATACGTTACTGAAATAGATACAGTTAGGCTACATGAAGATTATTAAACAGATTGCTGGGATTGTCATCAATAAAAGAATTCAACTTTCTTATAAAACTATTGAGTAATATTTCGAGAAGTTTGAAGTCTTTGACTAACAAGATAGATTAAATAGTGCTTGAGGAAAAGCGATAAACGGACCAAGATTTTGTCTGGGTGTGGTAGTGCAGGCCTGCGAACCAGTCCTTCAGGAAGCTGAGGCAAGAGGATGGTGAGCCCCAGGCCTACCTGGGCCACGTGGCTAATAATACCGGTATACTAAAATTATTAGCTGGAGACCCACTCAGCCTTAATATGGGAAAACCAACACTGCAGCAGTTTCTTTAGGAAAGGCCTGCATGGGAGTGGCTTACCCAGTATGGGCACTGAGGAGGTCACTGGACTGCCTTCCCATGCAGTGATCCAGTCGGTCCTCATAGGAACTCTGTCGTAGGTAATTAGTGCAGTTTCAGAGGCGTGAGCCCAGGAGCTCAGAGGTAGTGTAGCTTGCTCAGGATCTCGCCGGCAATGTCGGCACATTTGAAACAGTAGTACCGAACATTTACTGTAGCAGTATGGTCTGCTTTGGTCTTCCACTGTGGTAAGGACCCTGAGTGGGTATTTGGCTCTTTCCCCCATGTAGATGAAGCAGCCTTAGAAATTAGGGGTAAGGCAGGGGTCTCTTTCCTGTTAAAGCATCCCATGTCCGTGTTTTCATTCCTCAGATTATGTGATGAGCATTGTAATCCCATGTTGTTCCTTAGAGGGAGGAGCACTGGAAACACCAGTGTTGGGATGGACACTAGATACATCTTGGCCTCTCTTGTAATTACCCTCTGGTTTTATGAGACAGGGTGCTGCTGTGCAGCTCAGCTTGGCCCTGTAAGCTTGTGAACTGTAAAGGTCTCCCCATTTCCCAGTGCTGCATTGTAGAAGTGCGCTACTACACACAGTCTCTCCTTCCAGTAGACACTTCTGTATCAGCCGATTGCATAGGGAAACAAAGGAAACCTGCCCAGGGGCCACAGTTTCTACCCCAACAGAGTGGTTTGCTTAAATTCTTAATTGGCCAAGGATGCAATTCCGTTTACAGCCTCTGGGGGAGTAATTGGCTCCTTAGGACCCTATTGTTATTTCCATAACTATGAGTCCGGACCTCTCTCTCCACTTTTTAGAGGCCATAGAAACCCAAGGCAACCCTGAATGCACAGAACCTTCCAGAGCACGCTGGTTCCCATCTGCAAGTGCTATGTCCCCGTGTGGGAATTCTGGAATCCCGCTGTTTCTATGAGCTGTCCGTTGTCAGACAGAAAGTGGCTTTCCCATAGTTTCCTGACTGGAGCCTGCTTAGTTCCTGGACTGGCCTTAGGGTATAGCCGTGAGGCAGGCTGCTCTAATTCAGGCCTGCCTTAGTCCACCAGCCTCTGTTGTGATTGACTGATAAGGGCTTGGATGGCTTGGTTTGGTTTAGAGGGGGTTATTTTGTTGTACGGTTTTGGTTTTGGTTTTGGTTTTCCACAGAAAACGGTTCACTTGTTTCTACAGTTTCCGTGTGTAAGTCTAGGCAAGTGTCCAAAAGGGTACTAGCCAAGACATCTGGAGGAGGGGACATCCAGAGCCCAGGAAATCTACAGGTGATTGCAAATATTTTAAACTGAAAAATGATTGTGTGTGTGTGTGTGTGTGTGTGTGTTAGGCACTCTGCGTATGCACTATGCATTCATGTGCCTGTAGAGGAGAGGACATTGGGTCCCCTGGAGCCAGAGTTAACACCAGTCGTGAGATGCCCCAGATGAGTGCTATGACCTAACCTGAGTCCTCTGCAAGAGCAGCAAGTGCTCTGAGTCTGAGCACCTCTCCACCCCGACTTTAGCTCTTAGAGAGTTGGTTAGTTGAGTATGTCCCCAGAGTCCCCGGCCTTCAGCTTTGTCGCCAGTGTCGTTCTCAGGACCCATGCGCCATAGCGCTTCCGTGCTGGTTCATGTACATTCAAGGCCCCAACACTGCATGTCAGAGAGCCAAGGGACAGCAGCTACTTTGGTGGTTTTTAGACAGCAGTTGGTGTTAAGTTATGCCCACTATAGGAAGATTTTAAAACACACCTTGAGTGTCTCTCTTGCCCAAATGCTTGGAACCAGAACCACTGTGCCATTTTTCCCCTTCAGAGTTGAGGATATTTGCATCTATATAATGAGATCTTGAGGGTGAAGCCTAAGTTTAAGCATGCCATATAGTCGTGTTTCGTACATATGTTATATACATAGTATAATTCAGTTAGGTTTACTTTTATGAAAAATTTTAGCATGCCTGTGTTTTAGCTGCAACTATCATGAAGTCAGGTGTGGTATTTTCCACTTGTGACATCATGTTGGCTCTAGAAAGTTTCAGATTTGGGGACAGCTTGAATTTGAGGTAAAGGATACTCACCCTGTACCGCTTTCAATGAGAATGACAAAGTAATCAACAAGAATGACTAGCATAATCCCTCAGCTGAAATAAATCACTGTTAATAACACTTAATTCTTTTCTATTCTTTAAATGTACATATCTTTAACATCATTAAAGTTAGACTAAATTTTCTGTTTTATGAATTGCTTTGTAAGTATTTTGTGCTTCAATTTGGAATTCCTTAATCACAACGCAAAAATATGGGTCAAAGGATGTTCATTCAAATCCTACTTAGTGAGAATTGTAAATTTTACTATAATTCTCATGCCAAACAAGGGTTGTACTATATGCACGTCACGGGACATGTCCATTCCTGTCTCAGCTTTGCTGCCTTTAGGGAGAGAGAGAAAGAGAGAGAGAGAGAGAGAGAGAGAGAGAGAGAGAGAGAGAGAGAGAGCGAGCGAGCGCCAGTATATAGCCCAGGCTAGCCTGCACCTCACTCACCTCCTTGTGCATCTGTCCCCAGAATTTGGATTAAAGGTACGCAACACCATGACGGGCTCTTATACTCTTTCATCAGTTGATACTGAATGCCAGAGGTACACCCTCAGCACAGCATAACAAAGCGGGGTGAACAGTAGGAGTACCTGACATTTTCCCCTAATAATTAATTTTCTTATAAAATTTTTTCGTGCGCTATATGTTGATCATTTCTTCTCCCCCAACTTCTCCCAGAATCTCCCCAATTTTTGTATTCTCATTCTTTTTCCCCAAAAAGTCAGTAAATAAATAATCAGAACAAACAAGCAAAAGACCAATAGAACAAAAACAAAATGAGACGGAAAATCCATTTAAAAGACATGGAATTTGTTTTGTGTTGGTACCTGCTCCTGGCCCAGGGGCCTGTCCTGGGTGTGGTTGATATTACCCCCCCCCCCCCCCCGACATTCAACTCCATTGGAGAAAACTGATTTTTCCTTTCGTGGGTATAAATGGTTTTTCCTGGTGTTCGACCCCACATTGAGAACTGACTAACATGTGCCCTCGCTGTTCCTCCCCACAGTGCCCTGCCAGACCGTCCTAGATTACCTAAAGACAGTGCTGCTGCACCACAACCAGCTCCTGCCGCAGCCCGCGGACCAGCCCACCGAGGTAGGAGTTGCCTCTGGGAAGAGGGGCTTGCAGATGGAATTCCCTCAGGTGAAGCCTGCTTCCAGCTTCCAGTCTCTGTGGAGCGGATTGACTGACCAAGCACGTTGCTGACTGGGGGAGTTCGTGGGTCTGTTACTGTGGGCACGTATTCTGTGGATTTAATTTACAAAGGTTCGTCTGCACCTCAAAAGGAAGGGGGAACAGCACCTTCAATTGCAAAGGCGAGTCTTCCCCATTCCTTTGGAGCACAGAAGTGGGAAATGAAGATAACACCCATCATGCCTTCCGGTGGAGCCCTGCTCTCCTTGGGCCTGCTCTCCCTGGGGTTTCGACATTCTGTCCCAGACAATGCACACAAGCTGTTTTCTTTCTCAGAGCCACAGTAGAAGCAACCAGTCTCCCATGTATAGGACAGTGGGCTCCTGACGCTGGGGTGTTTGAACACACTACAGTTTCACAAATTTTCAAAGCTCAGACTTGATACGTTACTGCCTTTGCATTTTTAGACTTTTTTTGAGTCCCCCTTCCTCCCTTCTTTCATCTCAGCTTCCGAAGCACCCTCTGCAGCGTTTCCATGTCACGCCGCCACACAGCTCGTAAACTCCCCTCATCCCCATTAGCACCGTAGTGCCTCTGGGATTCTGCGAACCCTAGAATCTCAGTTCATGCTTTCCAAATGATGACTCATTTTTAAATGATTAAACATGTCTAAGAACTGTTTGTATGATCTCCTCTGTTTTCATTTCCTTCCCACCCTATAACCTCGCTACCCTCACCATTTCTGAGTGATCTGCAGGAAACCCCGCAGCTCACCCACCCCCACCTCCATGCCTCTCCTGGGTGTCTGGTCCAGGAGCCCTTTCCAAGCCCGATCCCTCCTTGTGTCAGCGCTGTCTCCTGGCCCCTGCCCTTCATGCTCATGACTTTCGTCCATTGTTCCTGGTTTGTTGCCTTCCGTCTTGTTCTCTACAGTCTCAGTTTATGGTGCCCTTCCTCCTCTACATCCTCACCTCCCCCTTCTCTGCCATTTGAAGGCTGAAAGGTCCCACTGCATCACTATTCACTGCCCGGGCTGTCTGGGGATGTCCACACCCTCTTCACTCTGCACAGACTGCTCCAGTACCCAGCCTGTCCTTGCACCCAGGTGGAGCTCCAGCCCCGGCACTGGGTTACTTCTTACTCCCAACCTTCCATGTTAGTTTTCCCCTTTCTGGTTACTCTTGGCGCCTCTTACCTCTCTCTTTGCACAAAACAAAGTTCTTTCTAAATTCAAGACCAAGCCTATATTAAAATCCGTAATTGAAGACTGTGTTTGTCTGAAACACACGTGAAATGTACTTTCTCTAGGAAGTGTCTCTGATTGTTCCTCCCTGCCTGTGGCTAACTGAAGTGCATAGTCCACCTTCCAAAATAGAAGGGGGGATGAGGAGGACAGTTTCGCTGAGAAAGTACAAGTGGGGTGCCCCAGCATCCACCTAGAAGGCCTGGTGTGCTTTATGGCACAGCAGAGGTGGGGCAGGCTTGCTAACCTGTCAGCCTGTGAACTCCAGGTTCAGTGAGAGGCCCTGTCTCAAAAACAGAAGTGGTGCACATCTGTAAGGTTTTATAGGGAACCCCAGCATTGAACCCTGCCCTCCATGTGTCTAGGCATAAGAGTGCATTCATACCCCTCCCCAACAAATCAGTAAGGACAGAGGGAGGATTGCCTGTGTTCCTTGGATAGGGCTATTTAAACTTCATTGCCTGTCATCATCATTATTACTATACTATTTTTATTGTCATTTCAGGCACCTGAGAATTTTCTCATTTTTATTATTTATCACATTTTATTCCTTTTAACTATGCTAAAGCAGGATTATAACTCTCATCTATAACCCACAGGGCATCCTGAGTTATGTTTGGGGTTGTAAATTACTGGTTCTCTTTATTCTGTTTCTTGATGAAAATTACCTCCAAATGGTAATTCTGCATTTTATGAGACCCATGTTTTATGTTGATCCGCTGTGGTTTGGATTGCACAGGACTCTTCTAAGATTTTCTCAAAGATCTGAAAAATACCTGTCTTGGATTGCTAGCTCCCTAGTCACAGACACAGTTTAGGGGCACAACTCAGTATTAAGGGACGAACGGAAAATTCAGCCTTGCCCCATCCCACCCCACTTAAGAATTGTGACCCTTTGGAAAAGGGTACAGTGTCAGTGAACCAGCCATAGCTTTCCTTAGGTCAGCACCCCAGCCCCAGGGAAACAGGTATATAGGATGGTGATGATGCAGTAGTCTTGAGAAAATAAACAATTCCAGAAGTAGCTGTAAAGTTTTCTTCTAAGGTTGAGGATGAATGTGTTCACAGGAACGGAGCTGACTGTAAGGGGGGGTGTTTTGTTTTCATGTATGTATGGGGTCCGTGTGTTTACACAGTCCCCTCAGACCCTGGAACGGGAATTACAAATGGTTCCGAGCTACCATGTGAATTGAACCCAGCCTTCTGGAAGAACGATCAGTATTCTTAACATTTGAGCCATCTCTCCAGTGCCAGGCCCCTCCCTGTCCTTTACCCCCACTGGAATTGTACTACCCGGGGCAGTGCCTTAGACTGCTCATTAATTGGCCAGTAAATAGTGCAGCCGTTATTAAAGGACTTCTGTAAAAAGTTTTTAAAAGGAATGGTTCTGAGCCAGTTTGGAGTCTACCCACCTCAAGTTCCACTGACTGCCTGGGTTGAAAGGTCATTCGGTGGAGATCCACTAAGCCCCTTCCTCTCTGTCCATGAGAAGCAGTGAGTTATTTTCCCTCCTGCATCAGCCATGAAGTTCAGGTAGGAATCTGTGTTGTACAGCCTGGCTCCCCATTCCTTCCTCCGTGCACTGCCCCAGACTGTACTCTCACACCTCCCTTAAGGGCCGCTGAAAGAACCTGTGAACCCTGGACCCCTGATTTCTTATCACACATGTGCACAAGGTCCCAGAGCCAAGGGCCGTGTATGCTGTCACCTGTTGACTACCTACAGCCACTCCAACAAGTTCAGGTAGCTTTCTCAAGTTAGTAGGACATAGAACCCAGGTCATTTTAAAGCTAACCCGTCTGTAAATTCAGTGCATAAATCATAACCACCACTTCTTTTCTTAAAGGAAACCATGTCCCAGCGTCCCCTTCAGGACAGTGCTGAAGAAAGGACTGCCTGTGTGTACTGTTGAGTGGCTGTGTCCTAATCCAATGCAGTCCTCGTGATCCTGCTGGCTTTCATACCAGTACCTTCCCCATGCTTAACTAAGCAAGCAGGTTTGAAATAAAACCCTGGCGGACCCAAACAGTGCCAGATTTATAACCTGTAGTAAATTTTCAGAGTTGTAAAACTGAATGAGTTTCCCTTTTTTAAATTTTGTACACCTTAATTACTGGGGAAGAAGTACATTAAAACTGAGATCATGGGTTAATTAATTTTTCCTGGACTGTAGAATTTTATGGACAGCCAGAACTAAAGTAATGGTAACGTGGGTGCAGTTGACTAAACATGGCTCATAAGTGTTGCAGAAGTCCCCGTAATTAGTCCCACTGCAGCTATTTAGCTTGGGAATTTTACAGCAGACATAAATTATGAAGTGAAAAGTAAGATTTTTGAGTTGACACATTGGTATTTGCAGAAGCTACAATTTGAGAAAAGCTGTTTTGCATTATTTTTTTTTCTGTTCCCTCCTTTTAAACCCATTCTTTTCATGTTTTCACTGTTACACAATGACAGTCATGTGTTAGGTGCCTTAAACACAAGTAATGCCTATTAAAATAGACTGTCGGCAGCGTTTCTCAAGAACTTAACTGGCAGCCGGAGGATGAAGGGACCTGTTTGATCCCACTCTTCAAAGTCGTTTTTGCATATTTAATAGATTGAAAGGGAAAGTTACGGGTTATATTTAAAGAGTGTTCCCTGTCATTGGATCTTGACACATTTTAACCTACCTGTTAAAATGCGAGTCATAAATAGCTCCTCTTTCAAAGGTGTTCATTATACCTCATTGGCTCTTGTTATAGAAAATGCAAATGTAATTTGAAAAGTGCCCGTTCTGAGTGTGAGCAATTACTTGTGCTCTTCAATGCCCGGTTCATTGTCAGCGTAGCCACTTGGTTTAAAAGCGTGTTTGCCTTTGAAATGGAGATCATTTGGCTTCTGGCTGACTGGCTCAGTAGGTAATGAGAAAATATTTTCCTTTTCCAGGGAAGCAAGCAGCTGTTGAACAACTATCCTGTCTACATAACGAGCAAACAGTGGGACGAGGCTGTAAATTCTTCCAAGAAAGACGGGCGGCGGCTCCTCCGCTACCTCATCAGATTTGTTTTCACCACGGATGAGCTTAAGTACTCATGCGGCCTTGGGAAAAGGAAAAGGTCAGTTCAGTCAGGAGAGACAGGTCCCGAAAGACGCCCTCTGGATCCAGTTAAAGTCACGTGCCTCCGAGGTACTGCATCCTTCCCCTCAGTGTCCGCCATCCGTGATCCCATTTCACTGCATTGGCTGTGGCTCCCCACACAAGTGTTCAGCCGTTACTGTATTTTTATTTTTATTTTTTTCAATCTTTGCACCAAGACCTTCTAAGCTTCATGTGGCCCATCTACTTGGTATTGAAAAGCTCTGTGAACGATTCTTTGCTTTTGCCTCGTTTTCACATATTGGTACAAAGGCATCGCATAGCACCTCATGTTTCACGCTTTCAGTTCAGATTTTCTTTGCTGCCAGAGAAGGCCACCTTCAGCAAAACTGGAGCGTGGGGAGATATATACAGGGAGCGAAGATGGGCCGTTTTGTAGTTGGTAAAAAGGGTATCTTGCTTCCATGGGTCTCATCTGACTTGCTTCTTTAGATGCAAAGCATACCAGAAGTAGACTTTACCCATAAACCTTTTCAGGTTTTTTTGTTTTGTTTTGTTAGGAGAAAGGAAGGAAGGAAGGAAGGAAGGAAGGAAGGAAGGAAGGAAGGAAGGAAGGAAGGAAGGAAGGAAAAAAGAAAGAAAGAGCTTCTATGTTAAATTCTGCTGAGGTGACAGTTTTGTCAGTATTTTAGGTGATTGCTTTGTCTCCACAGTTACAGTCAGGCAAAGGTTGGGGAGCTATGAGTTGATGGAGCAGGTTCCAACCCAGACACAACACAGACAAGTAGAAGCATGGTAGGGCCACCAGAGCACTGTCTGTCCTGGAACACAGAGCAAAAAACTCACCAGAAGACCCTTCATAGTTCAGGACTAATTTTATTGACCAGAAAGGCATGGTGATTTAGTCTGGGTAGGAATCCAAATTTTTCCTATCTGGTGAGAAAGTCACAGTTTATTAGATGATAGATAGACACACAGACATTCAGTTAGAAAGACAGACAGACAGACAGAGATACCTAGATGCCACTTATCAGGCTTTGGTGATTGAGAGACTCGTCTCTGTGCTCCCCAGGATGCAGCCTCTCTTAGACATTGGAGCTCTGTAGCTCCTGCTGCCAGAGTACACATGTCCTGTTGGATAGCAGCTAGAGGTCTTTAGCTCACTCCACAGATTCTTGTTCACCATGAATGGAAGGGTACATGCTGGGCTCTCAACCATCCTAGATAATTCTGATGCAAGTGCCCTTCATGCTTGGGGAAGCCGCTGCCAATCATGAACTAGTATCAGTGCCATAAAGTGATCCTGTGGACCAATCCAAATATTCCACATACTTTGCATGACCAGCTGGTGGAAATTTCTAAAATCTAACTTCTTTAATGAATTGACCATAATTCCTTTTGGTCCCAACAACATCAAAGGTGATACAATTGCTCACCAAGAGGCAGTGTTGGGCTTGGGCTTCTTATTTGTGGAGCTAAAGTAATAAAAACTAGACGAGCTGTGTCCCTTCTGGGGAAATGATTCTCTGTAGGTAAAATGCTTGTTGAATGAGCTTGAGGGTCTGATTCATCCTCAGGATCCATATAGAAAGCTGAACAAAGAGCGGTTAAGGATGGCATTTACCTTTGTTTTCTACAGCATACATCCCTAGAGGGTTCGGGTGGCCTCTGCTCTTGCCGTGGGAGCTCTGGTGTGGGGTGGGTGGGTTGGAGTGAGGGGCACTGTGGTGGCATCGCACTGATCCTCCACGTAACCTTTCTGATAGTGCTCCTGGGAGAGGTGCGGCCTCTGTGTCCTCGTCCACCGAAAGACCACTGTTTCCGCTCTCCCTACTGCTGTTTGTATTCCTGCAGAGTTCATTAGGATGCACTGTACCTCCAACCCCGACTGGTGGATGCCCTCGGAGGAGCAGATCAACAAAGTGTTCAGCGATGCTGTGGGTCACGCCCGACAGGGCCGGGCAGTGGGAACTTTCCTGCACAACGGCGGCTCGTTCTACGAGGGCATGGATCACCAGGCGTCCCAGGATGAGGTCTTCAACAAGAGTTCGCAGGATGGATCTGGGGACTAGCGGACAGAATCCTCACCCTCCCAGTGGTGTTTTTGTGTGTTGTTTTGTTTTGTTAGGAGCTCCAGTTGTGAATGTCCATTTCCTTGTCACCCTAGGTACACAGCATGCCCTTCTGTCATACTTCACACATTCTCAGACCCTGCCCCCGCCACAGTTCCCAAACAGAAATCCACTTCGGGCTTTTCTGGGGTGTCTCTGGCACCTGCAGTAGATTTGGGGTATGTTATATCACCGAGGAAAGGTACAGTTGACATAAGTCATTACCAGCTAGACATTGAGGGTGTCTCCTGTCCCAAGTCTTCAGGTCAGCCTGGCCTCCTGAGCAGAGCTGGTCTCCTGGGAAGGTTCAGTTAGTGTTCCTGCACATGGGGGAAGGAAAGACACAGACTTGTTTTAAGGGACTAGCAACAAGCATTCTCTTACTTAATTCAACTAAGTTTTGTTTTTTTGATTTTCCAAAGACTTGAATTCAGCGTTCTCAGCAAAGACACAGGATAGGTGACCCTATAAGCGTTCATTCTTAATTAGAAGCCAGAGAACAGAGGCCGTGTCTGTAGGTGATTCAGTTGAGGTCATTCTCTTTTCCGTTATCTTCTAGACAGAACTCACTGTGTCGATCAGAAAGGCAGCCTGATTCTGCGGCTTACAAGCAGGACATTTTCTTTATATCTTTAGGAAACATCCAGAGATTCAGAACCGTTTTCCAATGCCTCCTTTCCTAAGTTCCTTGATGCACAGCTTCCATAGCCTTAAGTCAGCACAGTGCCAGTGGTGGGTTCAGTGAGAGGTCCCACCAGCCAGCTGTATGGTAAGACCAAACCCAGGCTGTGACCGATGGTATCTGCTGCTGATAGGGGTCTGGCATTGCAGACAGACATGCAGCTTCAAGGTCGATCTGACAACTGTGTGGTGGCTTGGTGGTGAGTTCTCTGAAATTTGAGGACCTTTCTGGACTGAGTGGCAGTTGAGAATGTATGACACTTCTGTTTCCCGTCGTCATGGATAAACTCGCCTCATCCAGCTGTGCCTCCCCTTTCCTCGCTAGCCCTCTGCAGTCTGAGGTCTCAGTTAACTGTTCTGCTTGCCTGGCTAATCTGTGGAATCCATATGTGAGAGTTATAGTGACCTGGGACCACTTCCCAGCAAAGGGTACAGAGGTGCTATAATTGTTTCTGACAAGGATTCAACTTTGGACATGAAAGACTCGCTTTACCAGACAAGTCAAGATTTTACTGTGTTCTTTGTGGAACCAGGAGCTAAATGGGCAGCCTTTGCTGAAGATCGTGAATGTCATCTCCGAACACAGGGAAGAGCTTTGAAAACGGGATAGAAATTCAGACTATCCATTTAGGAAAGGGGCTTTTGAGGAGGTCGGTTTTGTCAAAAATCACGTATCTTTTATATTCAATATCTAGCATCAGAGTTTGAACAAATTGGCTGAGCAGTTTAGAAGTAAAAAAAAAAAAATTGAGTAAATGAACTGTCATTTACAACAGGGGCGAGCAGGGCCTTTGGTATTTCTTAATGTGTGGTCCAAGGCCTGGACAATCTGTCCTCGGACATATCCAGTGCCATAAAACCTTGCGGGGAGCTTGCCGTCACCTCCTGCCTTTCCATCTTCCCTTCCTGCTGAACTTCAGTTCCTCTTCCTGCTGGGTACGTTGTCCTTGCCACAGCAGCCATGTCTGTCTGCTGCTTTTAAGGAATGCAGACTTGTAGGTTGCATCTTTTCCATGTAAGTTTGAGGAGTCTGCACACACCTTCCATGCATCATCCTGGAGCCTGCTGTGGTGCAGGTCTTCACTGAGGGTGAAGGAGCATTTGGGGCCCCAACTCTCTGGACCTTTAACACACCACAGCTGTGGAGCAGGGACAGGAACTTCCAGACTGGCCATTGCTTCTGCCACTTGAAAAGGCGCCCGTGCTAGGCTTGCCACCGCCTTTGCTCCTGAGCCACCGGCTCTCCGCCTCTTGTTCTCACTCCAAGTGAATGTCTGCTGTCAGCTGTTGCCCACAAGTCACCAGTTCTGAAACAGAACTGATACTGGCCATTGTGCACATGAGGAAACTAAGGACCACCGCGCTGACTTCCTCAGCATCTTCGGTTTCCCTGTGTGCCCTGGGCTTAGGACCTGCAGTCCTCAGCCCCTGTGTGACTGCTGTTTTCTTTAGCTTAGATCACTGCCTGATATGAGCAGGCAGCTACTTAGACCTGACTCAGTGCTTAGCTCTAGTGTGTCCATTTACGGCTACTACTACTCAGTAGTAAAGCTGCTCTTCAGGTCATGGTGGCTTCCTTTGTGGTCACCCGAGTGTTAAATCAGCTGCAAAAGGTGCCGTCTCTGGAAGGAATTCAGAGCTCACCCTTCATCAGGCTGCCCCCATTTCTCCACAAGCCTTTGATTTTATGTGTGAAGGTCTGAGAATGTTGCCCATGAGCTTGGTTTGATTTTCCACATCATTCTGGCAGTCCAGACGCATTGCTCTCCCAACACGAACCTTCGTCCTCTGTCAACTTGTAGAATTGCCCTGAGTCATTTAGTGTTGGTTTGAAGTAGACTTGAGTTAAAAACAGCTCCGATGCAGCTGTGCCGTGTTATTGGTGAGAAGGATGTGGTTGCCAGGCTGGCGTGACTAAATGTGATGTTTTTGTCAGTGATTAGGTAGGTCTGTCCAGTGTCCCGGCTATCAAGCTCCATGGTTAATAGTGAACATTGTCCTGGTGTATTTTTCTTTTTCCAAATTAAAATGCCTGCTTCTCACAGTGATTAACTCCCCAGGCACAGATCTTGCCAAGAGGAGGATGACCCTGGCATGACCCATCAGGGGCCGGGGACCAGGAGCCTGTAGAGGGGAGCGCTGATCTACAAGCATTTGATAAGGTTGCATTTCTCACCGGCCCTTTTGTGGGTGCAGTGTTCAGTCTGTCGTGGTATCCAGAGAACTGAAACATTTCAAATTGGAGCTTTTTTGCTTGAAAGCGTTTCTGCCAGGCCTTAATCCTGTTCCTCGTCCATCACAGCAGTTGGGGGACTTTGACCATGTGTTTAGAGGCTTTCCTGAAAAGGCCACAGAGAGCACAGGAGTGCAAGGGTGTCGTCATCTCTTGGTCAGGTGTGGAAGGATGCGTGTCACCACTGTAGTCGGGTGGTTCAGGTGTCACTCCTGACCAGTAGTGACCAGCACTGGGAGGATAAGGGGACGTGTATTTCCAGTTGTGTTTGACACAGCTACTCCATGGCATCCGGTTACGGTCACTGATAGCAATAGGATTTTATTATTTTCAGTCCGGTAATGATTCTTGAAATAGTAGATGTTTACACAAACTCTAAACAATAGCTCAAACTTAGGAATCTGCAGGTCTGTGATTTCTCCATACCCCTGCCATATAATGGCTTGTGCCTCTCTTCTGCAGCTGAGAAGTGGATGGAGCTCCATGGGAAGACGTGCACCATGTCCAGAACACAGACATTCATTGCCCTCATGAGTTCTGTGTTTTGGTTTGAGTTTTTTGTTGTTTTAGGGTTTTTCTTTGTCGTTGGTTTTTTTGTTTTGTTTTGCGGTGCAGGGAGTTAAATATTATTCAGTATTTACTCCAGACTAACCCTGACACCCCTGACTACCTCTTTAGTTTCTATATAGACCGGTTATCGGTTTTGGTTGAAAGGTCATTTTTTGTTGACTTAGAAAAGATTTTAAATATCTAGTTTCTTCAGTCAGTGCTGTACCATGTCACAGTACAGGTCTGTGTTCATCTGTGACAGCTTTCACATGCAGATTTGGAGAAATGTGATAGAAATGGTTTTGCACATACGGTATGAGTTTTGCTGGTGTGTGTTTAATGTGACGACACTTGCCAAAGCTGCTTGGCAAACACGTCAAGAAGGATGCTTGAGTCACAACTCTAATGCAAATGTGTCGAAACAGCAGTGTGTGTCAGTGTGGTGTATTTTTGTAAACATGGTGGTGGCTTCTTTCAGTCATATAAGTACTGGATAAAAATAACATTGAAACACTGGAGGAAAATGTCACTTAGCTGTTCACAAAGCTACTTGCATTATCAGCTGTGGCGTGTGTGTGTGTGTGTGTGTGTGTGTGTGTGTGTGTGTCTCTACAGGAGAGGGACAAATTGATTGTCATCAGCAATGTGGAGGACAAAAATAGTACCCATCACCACTTACTTTTTTAAAAGTAAAGTTTAAAGCTTTAGCTGATGCATTTACGCATTAGAGGCCACTTGTACTCTCCGTAGTATATTGAACCTTGGGAAATGCTGAGAACTGGAATTCTCACTTTTAATGACTGACTTTGTCAGTCTTGACTGTAGAAGGCAGTAAATCACCAAAAAACTTGGCTTCTGAGCTTCCATAACTGGCTGTGAGGACTGTGCTCTCCTTGGATCACAGTTTCTGAAATTGCAGTGAACGTACATCTGCTAGCGAGACCCATTTGTAAACCTGGGTCACTCTGGACAGTGGCACCCGTCCGGGTAGCCCATGCACCTCGACATGCTGCAAAACAGTTTGGTCCCGTCGGAGATCACTGCCATGGCCATAGTTAACTACAGCTACCTGAGTGTGACTCTCGATTCCCTGTGTGCTAGTTGCTTAGATAAGCACTTTAATGCATCCTTCACGGCTGCCCTCAGCTGTCACTGCCCAGGGTGCTCACTGGAGGTCACTTGGAGCTCAGGAAGCAGAATGGCCCCTTCTGTTTGCCCCCGTCAGGCATGGTTCTCAAAGTCTGCCAACACTTCAGAGTGAACGTTTTTGTTTTTTCTGATGCTGTCGAGGGAAAGCTGCCGTTTATATCTGCTTTGGAAGTCTGCAGGTGCTTAGATAACAGGTATGTGAAGCCCGGGCCTCCAGGCGTTCTCAGGGTGCTGGCATGAAGTCATGGCCTGTTTGACAACCTGTGAAGGAGACCAGAAACTCAAGGAAATGGACACATCGAAGTCTAGTTCCTTTCTATTTGTGTTCTAGGCCCCTGTGCAAAGATGCAAAGGCTTAAAAGAAAACTTGGCGTTTTGTTTTAAGACTAGATCCTCCTGGGGAACACCGGGTGACAGCACTGGGTGTTGGCCAGTGTTCCCGTCTCTGTGTGGCAGGTTTTGCAGCCTTCTGGTGACACAGTTTGGTGAGGCAGGAGGTTTAGCTGACACAGTCACTGTGCAGGCTGTAGAGGAGACTGGGTACAGAATATAGTGACCTGTTGATTTTGCCCCTGTAGTTTTAGCTTTAACATCTTTTGAGAGCATGCCAAAGCCACAAGGGGCCCGGCTTGTGCCTCTTGGGAGCAATCCCTGCTGGAGGGAACAGGGAACTTGGTCACTGTCCAGCCTGACCCTGCCCAGGCTAAGCCTTGCCTTCATGTCTCTCCTCTGCAGAATGGCGTGTTGCAGCTCCCGCTGGGGCCAGTTGCCTTTATTCTATTTTCTATGATGAATACTTGTGGAGAAACTGTGACAAATCCATTGATCCTAATATTTTTATTGTTGGAGTCTTGTGGCTTCTCTGAATAATTTCTATTTGATTGTACTGTGTGGAATTCATACACACTAGGGATATGTTAATAAAGCTAAAATGCATAGTATAATATAGAATAGCAAAAAATTTTGTGAACAATTTATATAGAAGAGTAAGTTGTTTTTTAAGTGTTAGGCCATTTCTTTTAGGAACCTAAAATGTTATAAGAGTTTTTTAAACATTCAATATTTTTAATTATAAGAGACATTTGTTACTAGAGCTAATTATTTCGGGTGTTCTAATTGGAATATTGATTTTTCTTACCTCATATACCTCTAGAATGCCACATGTTCTGTTGGGGATAAAATTGCACAATAAATGTCAAGTTATCTGTTAGATGTTTTAACTTGCGTTATTTTTTTCTTTTCGTCTGCGTGTATGGTAGGTATGCATATGTGTCTGCATCCTCATGTGTGGGGCGTACATGTGTGTGCATGTTGTATGCATTGTGGAATCCCAAGGTTTATCTTAAGAATCTTCCGCTGTGTCTCTGCTGTATTATTTTTGAGGTGAGGCTTTACAGTCAATTCCAGAGCACATTGGTAAGGCTAGTCATACTGGCCAGCTTGCTGTGGGCATCCCCTGCCCCTGCCTTCCAGACCTGGGATTACAGGCAAGCCACCACCCACACGGTATCTATGTTGAGGTCTAGGGCTCTAAACTCAGATCCTTTGGCTTGCAGTACAGGTGTTTCAGCCACTGCGCCATCTCCCCAGCCCCTGGCTTGCTGTATTGCCTCCTTTGCCAATTCATTATTACTGGTTGTTTGTTTGTGTGCTTTGCTTTTTAGTGTTTCTAGTTTCTTGTCTAGAGTCCTTTCCTCCCAAAGCTAAGGCTTTCCTGCTTGTCTCTAAATGCACGGAGATGTTCACTGCTCAACACCCAAGTAAAAGCCAGCAGGATGGCTTAGTGGGTAAAGGTGACTGCTGCCAAGCCTAAAAACAGCCAGAGTCTGATCCTCCAGATCTGCATGAAGGAGGGAGAGAGCTAACTCCACATGGTATCCTCCGACCTCCATGCATACCATAGCGTATGCGTATCCACACACATTGAATAAGTGGAATTTTAAAAAAATCCTATTGTCTGTAATGTCAGGGAGATAACCAGAAATTCATCTGACCTAGTAGGTGGGAGAGTGGGGAGGAAGTGACGTGTGATAAGAGTATGTGCCATCAGGAAGCCTTGTAAGCCGCTCCGAACCCATGGGTATTGCCTGTGTGTGGTGTTTGAACAGTGCGCTGAGCACAGAAGGAAATTGGCCAAAAAGGGGTGTGGCTGTGGCTCCCCGCTTTGAGTTACTGCAGAAAATATGTCTGGCATAACTATTACAGAAACGCAAATTTTAGCAAATGTTATTTCGTGAGCCAGATTATGCCCACAGCCAAAGTTTCACTTTCGGGGAAATACAAAGGTGTTTATTTTTGCCCTCAAGATTGAAACTTTTAGCCGATAATTTTGTCTGAAAAACAATGCCTCCGGCAAAATAGTTTTGTTTAGCATTAGAATGTTGGTTAGACATGGTTGGAAGTTACTCTCCGGCACGGGAAGGAGAAGCCTGATGAATTAACAGTGAGCTTACACGGCTCAAAATCCAGTGTAAATAAAGCCAGTACTGCGTGAGCAGTGAGCAGTAGAGAAGGAAACGAAACAATTGCCCTTATAGTAGCAGCAAAAGAATAGGAGACTTAAAACTTTAACAAAATAAATCCCTAACACTGCAAACGATAAAATAGGGACGTTTAAGACATAAATAATGGAAAGTTCAGTAAAGGCCGTTAGAATGCGGTGTCCCAGCCAGCACTCGAGAGGCAGTTGGATCTCTGTGCGGTTGAGGCCAGCCAGAGTGACCTACAGAGTGAGTTCCAGGATAGCCAAGGTTACACAGAGAAACCCTGCCTCGAAAAAAAAAAAATGCAGGGCTCCCAGCTCTGGTCCCTAAGGAATAGGCAGCTGCTGCCAGGCTAACTGCCAAGGACTCTCAGGATTCATGGGAACAGAAAGGTCCCAGATACCCAACAGGATGAAAGCTACGTTCACGGTAGTTGATGATTAATGAGCTGAAATGGTTCCTTGGAGGAAGAAGAGCCTTCAGCAGGTGTCACTCACACGGGGACAGCAGGATGGCCACCTCCTGCAGAGATGAAATGGGATCCCAGTATCTAGCCCCTGGAGGGAGCTCAGAGCTCCCCTCAAAGACATGCCCAGAACCTAGCCCACTTGGTGTTTGTGGATCCTCTCAAGTCGATGGCAACCATCACAGAACCCAAGAGCATCAAAATGGGCACACAGGTGTTCATAGTGTTAGGTATACAGTGGTTAAAGGTAGAAAGATTCCCGGTGCCCAAGCGGTGCTATCAACGTGTGTTCTCCATACAGTGGAGTTAAAGGCAGAGTGCTGACGGCATAGTACTACGTGAATGAACCTTCAGAATACAGAAAGTGAGCAAAGTCAAACACAAAAGACCAGCTAATATACAATTACACTTAAAAGCCCAGAATAGTCAAAAACCCAGAAAGGCACAGCTTAGAGGGTGCTTCTCGGGACACTTGACCTAACTGAGGAACCCGATGTAATCAATCCCTTCGAAACTGGTTATACCCTCAAGCAGTGTATTTGTCCAGAGCCCGATATGCCTGAGCAGTGGCATACTTTGTTCTTGGCAAACTGTAGTATAAGCCAATGGCTGAGCAACTGTTAAAGAAAACTGATAAGAATCTCCTAATGATGGGGGAAATCCCATGTTCCGCTGGGCAGCTTGTTTCCAAAGGTGAAATTGTGCTGAGAAGGGGGAATCGATCATAAGTCTGACTGTCAGACATGTCAAGGTTGACCAACGTGGTCATAGCCCTGCAGTTTCAGCATCTTTCCTGGACGGTATGGTGTGCTCCCAAATGCTGGCTGGGTCACTTTCTCCTCTCCCTCTCCCCTTTAAAATCTGTCGGTCAGACCTCACCCAGGCAGTCTTAGTGATACCATGCCTGGCGTTCAGCCGGCAGCTGCAGAAAACACCTAATTCCAGGACTTTAGTAGAGAGTGAGCGCAGGCTGGCCTGACTCAGAGCTGGGAGGGTGCCTGACCAGCTGGGAGGGGCAAGGCCAGCAGGGGACTGAAACCGGAGAGGGCTCCCTGCTAGGAAACATGATCTCCACACCATCTGAGGAGCATTGCAAGGAAGGAGCCAGATTGGGGATCAACTTGCTACCACCCTTTCCTTCCCATCTCTAACTGAACACATTGGAAACCACAGTGTGAATAACCACTGTATCCAGTCAGCCAGCCCCCACCCCGCACCCCCACACCCCCACACCCCCACCACAGGCAGGGAAGAGAGAAGACACTAGCAAGGATAAGAGGGCAAAGCAGGTGGCTGCTCCCGAGAGCTGCTTGGTCTTTAGACATTTGAATGGTTGACATTTATGGGTCATTAGGTCAAAAGTTCTGTGATCATTCTTTCATTCAGTCTTCCCAACCCACAAGGAAGTTCTGATGCCACATTGTGTGAATGAGAAAGCTGGTACTTGGAGAAGCTCCAGTGTGCAGAGCTGGGAGTCTGACTGCTTGGCTGCTCTTGTCTCAGCCCTCGGAGATATTCTCTTAAGACTTTCATCACTTGAGGTAAGGGGGGTGATGATAAAGCCGATGAAACACTACCTACCTGTAAGTCTCCCCAGCTCTGGCTGGTCCAACAAGAATGCATCTTGCTCTGTGACCCCCAAGGCTGGGCCTCAAAATCCCAAACATACTTGAATATTGCTGAGGTTAATGTTCGTAGGTAGTCTTGTGTTCATACCAGGAGGCCAAGGTAAGAACTGGCCTTCATGTTTAGGGTGGTTTGAGAGAAGATGATCCCCCAAAAGGAGTGGCACTATTAGGTGGTGTGGCTTTGTTGGAGTAGGTGTGGCCTTGTTGGAGGAAATGTGTTACTGTGGAGACGGGAGCTTTGAGGGCTCATATATGCTCGAGCCACTCCCAGTGTCTCAGACTACTTCCTGTTCCCTTGCATATCAAGATGTAGAACTCCCAGCTCCAGCACCATGTTTACCCGCATACCACCAGGTCACACCACAATGACAATAGACTTAAGCCTCTGAAAATGTAAGCCGCCCCAGTTAAATGCTGCTGTGGTCACAGTGTCTTCACAGCAATAGAAACCCTAAGACAATCCTAAAGAAATATGCCGTGCAACGTCGTGAGACCCTGCCTTTAAGGGGTTGGGAGTGAAGCAGAACTGGAGAGATGTTAAAAGTGCTTGTTCCTCTTGGAGGGAACCTGAGCTTGGTTCCCAGTACATACACCAGGTCACTCCCAGTCGCCTGCAACTCCAGCCCCAAGAGATCTGACATGCTCTTCTGGCCTCTGTGGGCACAGTATTCACTTTTACACACCTACTCGTGGGCACACGCATAAACCCACACTTTCTAAAAATAAAATCTTTTTAAATCCAAACATGGAGGAGCATATTTATAATCTGGGCACTGGGAAGGAAAAGTAGGTGACCCCCAGGGCTCACTGGCCAACCTAATCTACTTGGCAAGCTCCAAGCCAGTAAAAGACCCTGCCTGTCTCAAAACAAGACAACAGGCACCTGAAGAACAACATCCAAGTCTGACCACCGGTTTCCAGAGACACAGTGGAGACACTGTTTCCAGAGACATGCCCATAGATCATCAGGCTTGCATTGTCTTGCCAATTAAAAATGCAAGTTAGTTACAGGGGGTGGGGAGGCATGCTCGCTACTTTGATTTAAAAAGCAGGGTGGGATAAAACATGCCTGAAATAAAGTATCTTAATCCTTGTATTTAATAGTTGTCGATGTTTAACAGACTGGGTTAAATCATGGTTTCAAGTCACAGCTTTGATGTAAACATTCCTCCTCATCCTCACACACACAGGAATGGAGATTGGGCTTGTTTTATGGCATTTCCCTTCCCAGTTTCTGCTGTAAAAATAAATATTTGTCAAAACACGAGTGTTTAAGGATCCCACTGATGGGAAGGGGAGGTAGGGTGCACTCACATAGAGTTCTCACCTGGCATGCAGGGGGCCCTGAGTTTGAGCTCCAGCTCTGCATAACTGGCCTCATGCTACATGCCTGCAATCCAACACTCAGGAGATAGAGGCAAGAAGATCAGAAGCTCAACATCTTCCTCCCATTCTTGGCGAGTTCAAGGACAGCCTGTGCTAAAAAGACCCTGCTTCAATAACAGCATCACTAATGCAAGTGGAATAGAGTAGGTAGAAGCAGGAAGAACAAAAACAGTGGAGATGTACCATAGATGTTTCTGTTGATCGAGATTTTGTCTTAAAAGTGAGGCATAAGGCACTTTGACTTTCCATCCAACTGTAGAGAAAAACTCAGATCTTACTAAGATGGGGAACCAAGCAGTAAGGATGTCTTCTACGTTTTCTAGTCTGTCTTTGTAGGACTGTTTATGGATGAGAATGTATAAGTGTATGTGTTTATGTGGCTGTGTGTGGCTGCGTGTGTGTCTGTGAGAATTGTCTGCATGTGTGTTTGTGGATCTGTGTGAGTGTGCACCTGCGCATTGTATGTATATGTGTGCCTATGTTATATGTGTGGGTGTGTGTGTCTGTGTTTATATATGTGATTGTGTGTGTCTGTCTTGTGACTGTGTGTGTTTGGATATGTCTATAGCTATGTGTGTCTTGGTATGTATGAACATGTCTGTGTGAAAGTGTGTGTAAGTGTGTCTCTGTGTGGGTATGTCTGTATTTGTGTGTCTGCTGTCTGTATGTTGCTCTGTGTGACTGAATTATGTCTGGCTGAACTTGTCTGTGCGTGTGTGTGTATGTAAGAGAAAGAGGCTGCAATCTGTGTGTCTGACTGCACTCTGTGTGTGTGTGTGTGTGTGTGTGTGTGTGTGTGTGTGTGTATAGTGGTGTGTCTGTACTCCATGTATGTGTGTGTATATAGTGGTGTATCTGACTGCACTCTGTGTGCTTAGTGTGTGCTTAGTGGTCCCCTTTTGGTCTGAAAAAATAAAAAGAAGGCTATAACTAATATAAGAAATCTATATACAATAAGTACAATTATATATATAATATATGCAGGCAATAAATATATCAACAATGTCTAGTCATTTGCATTTGGCAAATTCAGATATCCTATCTTGGTGAATCCAAAGTCTTATACCTAATTTACTTTCTGTCATAACTTGCTTTGGTAAACTATAGCTATCTAATCTTCAACTCCCTCAGAGATCCAAGAAGGAAGTGATATTAACTGAATAAGCAGGAAGTGTAAGCAAGCGACTCCCAAAAAATGTGAATAATGACAGAAACAGCTGGCTGCCTGAAAGTCACCCAAAGTTCTTCTGCAAGAACTTTGCAGAAGAACACACAAACGCACACACACACACACAAGTTCAGCCAGACATAATTCAGTCACACAGAGCATACAGACAGCAGACACACAAATACAGACATGCCCACACAGAGACACACTTACACTTTCACACAGACACACAAACATGTTCATACATACCAAGACACACATAGCTATAGACACATATCCAAACACACAGACACCGTCACAAGACAGGAATTAGGGCTGGGATTAAAGGTGTGCATCACTATCATTAAAAGCATGCACCACCCAGTTTCTGTAGCAGCTACTGGGATTAAAGGTTTGGTGTGGTGTGTGTCATTATGGCTACTGAGATTAAAGGTATGTGTTCCCATAACCTGGTCTGTAAGGCTAATCAGTGGAACTGTTTTACTCTCAAGTCTTCAGGCAGTCTTTATTAAAATACAGGGAAATGCCAGTCCGTTGTGGTGTGTCTGGCTGCACTGTGCATGTCTACTGTTTGTGCCTATCTGTGCATCTATGTCTGTGTGATGATGCGCTCCCTATTCCAGCTGGCAATGCGGAGGCGCATTCAACTCAACTGCAAAACTGAAGAATTGTGTTGATTGTGGAATCTAGCATTTTCTGCTCATTATCTTTTTGTTTCTGATACATTTTGGGGGGTGTTTTTGTCTTCTGCAGCTCTAGAAGAACATCAGATCCCAAACTAGACACTTACTGTGTGGAATATGATCGTTAAAAATTGTCAAAGATTGGGGCCTTTCCTAACCCACCTTTCTCCTTAAGGAGACATAAATGGAGGCGTTCCGTGACCCCCCTGAACCTATGAGGACTCTAACTTTTCTAATAAGGAAGTGTGTAACGCTGGTGAAATGGAGGAAGGAAGCCGTTTCTTCTGAGCATCGTTAGCACCCAACCAGGAAATTATGCTGGAAGAGAAGTAGCACTCTTCTAATTCAAAACAATAATTACTATGACATGGGAGAACAAGACTCAGAAAATCCCAGAACCTGCCCAAGTTCATGCTATGTACTAAGCCGTACACTAGCTGAACCAAAGTAAAATGATTCAGCCTGTCCCTGAGAACCAGCTGACTAAACTTCTTTTTTTCTTTTCTTTTTTTTTTTTCTTATTATTTTTGAGACAGGATTTCTGTGTAGCTTTGGAACATGTCCTGGAACTCTCCTGCAGACTGACTCAAATTCACAGAGAGCTGGCTGTTTCTGCCTCCTGAGTGCTGGGATTAAAGGCAGGCACCACCACCACCTCACAAATTTCTCCTGAGTAGCTGTCATTTTTCCCTGGACCCCAGCACTCACGTGTCTGGGGTGCTTGAGCTCCACCACGGTCTGTCACTCACTCCTGTTCTTTGTAGTCATCTCTGAGGGGTTATTTTAACTGTGCTTTCTTCTAAGTGTATTCAAAAGTTGTACTAGTTGGATGCCGAAACTAACCTCAGAAGTGAGATCTCTCCCCACCCCTCCCTGCTACCTCCTCCCAACTCTTAAGTCACTAACAAAATCATCTCCAGCTGTTTGCGCAGTTCCTTCATGTGAGCCTGTCTTGTCAGTCATAATGTTGCTTTCCCACCAGGCTTCTGTTCCTGTGTCTGTAGCGATGAGGAGAGTCTGAGCTGTGGATAAGATAGAACCTAGGAACCTGCTTGGGAGGTGGTGGGTCTAGGCACACACACACAGACATGTGCCCATAGGCACACAGACAGACAGACAGACAGACACACACACACACACACACACACACGAGCCCTGGTTGAAAGTCTTGGAATGGAACAAGCCCTGAACCAAACCCTGTTATCCAAGAAGCTAGAGAGGAAGGAACTTGAGGGAGAAACAGCTGCTTCCAGCTGCTGAGGGTCTCCAGACTGGTTTGCTATGGAAGTCGCAGTCTCACTTGGCAAATATTATGAGACTAATTCTAACTTTGAGGGTCAAGTCCCTTTCCCTACCCACCCCCAAAATACACTGATTGTCCAAGGACTTCTGAGGTTTTTTTAAAGGCTTACCGCAGTCCCCATGTTAAGAACGCTATCAGAACCTTCACCGCACAGTGCCAGCTTTGGTTTTGGTTTGTTTGTTTTTCATGTTAGCACTTGAACCCACAGCCATACACACACACTAGGCAAATATTCAGCAACACCGCTTTTCCTTGGGACATTATCCTATGGCATTTAATGTCTCCCAGCCATGTCTGCAATATAGGAAGGCATCAGAGCCGAAGACAGCGTTCTTGAACATTACAATGGCACGCCCACAACGCTGTTTAGAACGAGGACATCAGAAAGACATGGCTGAGATGTTCCATAAGCAGAAACCCGACTAGTACATAGCAGTGTGCTATAATCATCAAGAGGAAGCAGTTTGGGGCTCCCCAAAAATCCTAAACTCTAAAGCATAGCCTGCTTCCAAATTTATGCCACACCTCAATCTCAGAGAACTGCTAGTATTAAAAAGTCCACCAAAAAAAAAAAAAAACACTTGCAAGGAAATGTCTTAAAGGGACAATTATTGCATGCTAGAAGCATCCTCATTTTGTTAGCAAGACAAGCTTGCCCATTTATATTGCAAGCAGGTGCCCACTGCAGACTGCCACCACCGCTCCCTGCGTGTTCCTCCTGGCCTCTGCTCCCTTCCGGAAAGCAGATGGGATTGTTCAGCTTTCCCTCTGGGCGGTGGTGACTGTCCTGTGAGCAGATGTCTCCATGGCCATTGCAGGCGGACCCCAACCAGCAACATGTTGGGGAGACTATTTAAAATTTTAAATCAGGCCACCAAATTGTGTGTGTGTGCCTGTGTGTGTTTGTCTATGTCTGTCCGTGTGTATGATCTTTAACATATACATATATATACATGCATATATATGTATATATATATTGCAAACAGCCATACAATAATCTAATTATTATACTATTATTATCTTTTTCTTCTAAATGTGGTCAAAATACATTGTATGCATGTATGAAATTCTCAAAGAAATAATAAAAACAGCATATTTAAAAGGTGACACATACTTCTGGTAAAAATAAATAAATAAAAAAACTACAGGGCTAGAGAGATGGCTCGGTGTTAAGAGCACTTGCTGCTCTTTCAAAGGACCAGAGTTCAATTCCCAGCACTGCTGTCAGGCAGCTCACAACTGCCTGGAGTTCCAGATGAGTACCTACATACATGTTCACATACATACATAAATTTTAAAAAATCTCTAAAAAAAATTATCCCTGCCCATTTTTAAAAATAGACAACCTAGAGTGTAGTTTATTTCTCCCATGGAGTCTATAAAGACCGTCATGTACTGAAAAGTAATCTTAATTCTTAAAAATAATTCTTAATGAGACTCTGACTCAAACAAGCAAACAAAACCACCCTCTGTGCTGGGCATGGTGGCAGACATCAGGTGGATCTCCACAAGTTCAAGGCCATCCTGGTCTACATAGTAAGCTCCAGAGAGCCAGGGCTACACGGTGAGACTCTGTGTTTAAAAAAAAAAAAAATCTTTCTTTTTCAATGTGAGAAAGGGTAAACAGCTTTAAAGACAATCGCAGCAGATGCCACTGGAGAGATGGCTCAGAGGCCAAGTGTCTTTGCTGCTCTTACCAAAGCCTGGATTGGTTCCCAGCACCCACACGGCAGCTCACAAGTCTCCCTAGCATTCCAGGGGATGCAATGTTCTCTTCTCTTTTGGAGCAGCAGTCATGCACATGGTAAACATAAACACGTGCAGGTGAATCACGTTTGTATTGGCGAATCAATCCCACACCAGTTATGTTTTAAGGGGTTATTTATTTTGGGGGGTAAAACTTACATACACCATAAACCGTCAGGAAGGGAGCCTAGTCGCTGGAGCAGGAGCCGGGAGCAGGAGCCGGGACCAAGCACCGGAACCAAGAGCCGGAACCAAGAGGGCCTGATCCGGATCTGCTTCTCTTTTTAAAAGAGAAATGTACCACGCCCCAGTGGGGGGGTATTTCAGCAGCTATTGGCTGACAGAGCGGAAGTCGCTCCCCGCTGCACTGTGGGCTCCTATTTCAGCGACTATTGGTTGAGGCAGCGGAAGTTACTCCCACAACACGTTTGCACATAGAATATAATAAATCTTCGTATTCGCATTTTTAATACAATATATTTTGATCCTATTTCCCTTCTGCAGCTCTTCCCAGATCCTCCCAACTCCCTACCCACCCAACTTTATGTTCTCTCTCAAAGAAACTGCAAAACCCAAAAATCAAAACAAGCACACAAAAACTAGTAAGACTTTCCCCCA
The DNA here is from genome assembly GCF_982192425.1 of Myodes glareolus. Classification (NCBI taxonomy): domain Eukaryota; kingdom Metazoa; phylum Chordata; class Mammalia; order Rodentia; family Cricetidae; genus Myodes; species Myodes glareolus. The sequence continues at coordinate 39,858,793 of NC_142033.1, forward strand.
AAAAAATCCCCAAACATAACAAAAAGGAAATAAAAATCCCCCCAAAACAAACACCATGGAGCTTGTTTTATGTTGGCCAGCTATTCCGGGGCGTGGGGCTTACCCTGGAGTGTGGTTGATACACTTAGTGACTCCACTAGAGTATACTAATTTTCCCTTTCCCATCACATAGCATTTGCAAAGAATTTCTTGGTTGGGGTGGAACCCTGTGTCCACTTCCCCCCCCCCCCAGTGCTTGTGGCCCATCTAGCCTGAACCTTTGCGAGTCTTGTGCGTGCTGCTGTAGTCTCTATGTTCCCAAGGGCACCGTGTCTGCTGTGCCTGGAAGATGCTGTTCTCTTGGCCTCTGTCTCTGACATTCCTTCTGACTCCGCTTTCGGAGCTCTTGTAGCCTTGGAGGGTTTTGACAAAGACATCCCATTTAGGACAGAGTGCTGTAAAGTCCCTCACTCTCTGCATAGCAACAGTTGTGGGTTTCCGTATTATCTCCCATCCACTGCAAGAAAGGGGCTTCTCTGATGAGGGCTGAATGATGCACTGATCCGTGGGTGTAGCAATATATCATTAGGAATCATTGTATTGCTGTGGTTCCTTAGCGCATGGTTCTCAACCTATGGGTCACTCCCCGCTTTGGCATTTAACCACCCTTTCACAGGAGTGGCCTAAATAGTCAGAAAACCCAGATACTTGCATTACCGTTTGTAACAGTAGCAAGATTACAGTTGTGGAGTAGCAACAAAAATAATTCTGTGGTTGGGGGTCACCACAACATGAGAATCTGTACTAAAGGGTCGCAGCCTTAGGAAGGTTGAGAACCACTGTTTTAGCAGAATAATAGCAGTAAGTTTTCCACTAGACCCAGGATCTATCTAGTTTCAGGTTCTTGGTCACTTTACAGTGTCAGGTATGTGTTCCAACTCATGAAGAGGGTCTTAAAGCTAATCAAAAAGCAACTGGCTACTCTCAAAACATTTGGGCCACTATTGTAGTGGTATGTCTTGCAGGCCCTTGTTGTACATCACTATGTTTGTAGCTGGGTGATAGTGATAATTACTTTTCTCCTCAAGTTCCAGAATAGCTTCTAGCACCATGAACAACAGTCAGTAGGGGTGAAGCTTCTCGTTTGGTGCCAGCTTACCTTCTCTGTAAGCGTTGTCTTCAGCAATATCACCTTCTGGACATTAACCAATAGCCTTGGCATGAATAAATCCAATGGGGGGCAAGAACTTTTTCCAACAAAGAGTACTGCAGCATGTAGTCATCCAACTTGTAAAAAAGAAATGTGTCTAAGCTCAGACCTTGCGATCCTTTGTTAACTTAGCTGCAGGGGGAACACAAAACAACAAACCTTCTAGACGATAACAAGAATCTATGTGTTCCTGGATCTGGCAATGACTTCTTAGATTGACAACAAAGATTATTTGTAAGAGACAGAATTGATAGCTGACTATTAAAATATTATGTTCCGTGAAAGATATTCTCAAGAGATGAATGGATCACGCTCTGCAGAAAATGTCTACCAATGTTAATTAGAATATACATGGAAATCCTAAAGAGCGGCTGACTAAAGGAGGACTCATTTCAAAAATGGGCCAAATATCTTAGCTGGCGACTCACCAGACACGTCACACAGATGCAGGGACAGCAGCGCAGCTCAGACGGTAGAGTGCACATCAAAGGTGTAAACAGCTAGACGGCAGGGTGCACGCCTAATGTGCACACAGCTCAGACGACAGGGTGCACGCCTAACATGCACACAGCTCAGACGGCAGGGTGCACGCCTAATGTGCACACACCTCAGACGGCAGGTGCATGCCTAACGTGCGCACGGCTCAGATGGTAGGGTGCATGTCAAAGGTGTACACAGCTAGACGGCAGGGTGCACATCTAAGGTGTTCACAGCTCAGGAGGCAGGGTGCATGCCCAAAATACATACAGCTCAGACAGCAGGGTGCATGCCCAACGTACACACAGCTCAGACGGTAGAGTGCATGTCTAACGTGCACACAGTCCTGGGTGTACACCCGTAAACACTGGGGAGATCAAGGCAGGGGGATTCAGAAGTTTCATATCAACCTTAGCTACCTTGAAAATTTAAGGTCAGCCTGGGCTACATGAGACCTTATCATAAAACAAAACAACAGAACCTTCTCCCCAAAGACCGCTGAGCTCCAGTCCACTGAATGTAGTTGAGGATGCAGTAATAGGAACACCACTCACTACTGATGAGAAAGTGAGACAGTTCTGCCATTTTGTAAATCAGTTTGACATTTTCTCAGAAAACTCCACACACCATGCAATCAATCAGCTCTCACCTTCCTTGTTAATTACCCCACTGGAGTTTTGTAATCCCAGGACAACTCACACACATGTTTGTGGCAGTTTTATTCCTAATTGCCTCAAGTTGGGGCAATCAAGCATCCCTTCAGTGACTGAGTGGATAGGAAGAAGCTGCAGTACATACAACAAAGGAAATAGGGTTGAGCTGCAGCGGGAATAAGCTGTGAAGTCACCAAAAGTCATGGCAGGAGCTGAAATACACATGCCGGGCCAAAGAAGACAGCCTTAGAAGGGTCTTCAACCATATGACATTCTGGAAAAGTCAAAACTAGAGAGACAGGAAAAGCATCAGTGGTTGTCTGGATCTGGGGAAGGGGAGGGATGAGTGGATGACTCACAGAGGACATTCGGGGCACTGCAATTACTGTGCCCGGAGCTGTGATAGAGGCGGGGCCTGTGACCTCAGCAACTTGGGGGGCTGAGGCAGGAGGACTGCAAGGCCAAAGTCAGGTTAGGGATATATCTTGATGGTGAGCTACTTGACTGGCATGGGCAAGACCCAAGGTTCAGTCCACAGCAGAAGGAAAGAAAGAAGGAAGGAAGGAAGGGAGGGAGGGAAGGGGGGAGGGAAGGTAGGAGGGAGGGAGGGAGAAGGGAGAGAGAAAAAAAGAGGGGAGAGAGAGGGAGAGAGGAAGGAAGAAGGGGGGAGGGAGGAAGGATGGGGAAGGGAGAGAGAGGGATGGAGGAAGGGAGGAGGGGGGAGGGAGGAAGACAAGGGGAAGAGAGGGTGAGTTGTGCTGGATACAGGTCATTATAAATTTGTCATCACGTGCAAGAGCAGACGTAGGCCCTAAAGTAAACTTACATGCATGTATATTATGTCAGTGTAGGTTAGTTAGTTGTAACAAGTGTTCCAGACCAGTGTGAGCTGTTGACAATGGGTTAAAGCCTTGTTAAATATGGGCAAGGTGGGGTGGGGTGGGTAGAGGAAAATAAAATAGTTATTTAATTTACTTAATTAACCCACAAATGCTCTAAAATAGCATTAATATATAAACAAATAACTTTGCTCCAAGCATACAGAAGTTTAAAGGCTGCTTTAATGGCTAACCCGCACTACCATTGCCAGCTTTGGGCCTGGTGACTGCATGACAGCCGAGCCTTTGATGTTTATGATGGAGCAAGAAACAGTTAGCCCTGCTGCATATGTTGTGGACAGTGACTAGCCGCAAGACCGCTCTCTGGGTGTGAGCAGGGCACAGGCAAGAGGACTTACAGCGTTCTGTAGTGTACATATGGGCAGTGTGTGTGTGTGTGTGTGTGTGTGTGTGTCTGTGCCCCTGTGTGTGTGTTATGGGCTATTCTATGATTGACAATGCACATCTTTAACCCCTGAAGTCTGCCTTATAATAAAGTCCACGGTCTCGTGAAGTGTGACATCCCACACTACCCCTGTCCTCATGAAGTGTGACATACCACACTGCTCTTCTATTCCCATCCCTGTCCTTTGTGCTACTGTTGCATATTTTAATTTTCCATGGTTTTTAAAATAGAATTTTAATTCAATTTCCTTGTGGTTAAAGAATTTATTTGGGCTCCCACCTACCCCTCCCTTACCACAAAATAAAGGGGAAATAAAAAATAAGAAAAAAGAAGCATATTTTGTGTGATTTAAGCCCTGTTAATTTTATTAAGACTTGTTTTTAGTCAAGCAGATGGTCTTTATTGGCAAACATTCCAATTGCCCTTCAGAAGACTGCTGATTTGGGTAGAAGGTGCTGTAAGTGTCAGATAAGGGTATTTGATGCCATTGTTCATGCCGGATATACTTTCTGATTTTTCTGACTACCTCTTATGCTGATTGTTGCATACAGGTGTCTTAGGGATTTTCTCTATTTCTCTTCTCTGTTCCACAACTTTTGCCCCATGTGTTTTGAGATTCTGCATTTATATATAAATATTTAGGATTATTTTGGCTTCTTGAAGAATTAACCCCCTTTTCATGATGATAATATTTATCCCTGATAATTTTTTAAAATAAACCCTTACAGATGCTACTATATGCATTCTGGATTTCTCTTTTCCCTACCTACCCCTACCCCAGAGGGGTTTTTGAGACACACTCTTGTGTGTCCCTGGATGGCCTCAAACACAGTATGTAGCACAGCTGGTGTTAAACTCCTCATTTTTTTGCCACCACCTCCCCAGTGCTAGATGTACAAGTATTTTTTGCCACCATGACCAGGCTTTCATTTTGAATGGAGCTAGGATAAGGTGAGTTACAGTAGTTTTTCTAGGCATCATATAATTGGAGCGTACTTCTGGTCTACTCTGATGATCTCAAGTGTTTAGACCATTTATATTTAGTGTGAATATCAACACAGTTCCATCTAAATCTCTCACATTGACATCAGCTTTCTATTAATACAATGCCCCTCCACTCTTTCTCCCCCCCACCTGAGACAGGGTTTCTCTGTGCCCTAGCTGTCCTGGAACTCTCTTTGTAAACCAGGCTGACCTCGAACTCACAGAGATTCATCTACCTTTGTCTCCCTAGTGCTGGGATTAAAAACGTGCATTGCCACCACCACCCAGTTCCAATTCCCTTTTTATTTAAAGTTTCTTCTTATCTGCTTTGTTTTGGATTGTATTTTTACTTATGGTTCCATTTGATCTTCTTTGTAGGCTTATTAGATATACCTCTTATTTTCTTTACCTTTTTTATTTTTTTAAATATTTATTTATTATATATACAATATTCTGTCTGTGTGTGTTAAGGGCTATTCTATGATTGACAATGCATATCTTTAACCCCTTGAAGTTTGCATTCTGGCTTTCTCTTTTCCCTACCTACCCCTACCCCAGAGAAGCTTTTTGAGTTTATGGGTTTACACTGTGTGTCTTCAACTTATCCCATTCTACATCCAAGGGCACAGATTTTCTCCTAGTGGCGGAGCAGCTATAAGTTGAAGTAACACATTTTGTTTTTGAGAATCACATGCAGCCCAGGCTGGTTCTCCTGCTTCTACCTCTCAAGTGCTGGGGTTACAAACATGAAGCACCATGCTTACTATATGTATGAAGCTAAAACACAGGACTTTTTTGTATGTTGGGCAAACACTCTACCAGGTGAGTTCTGTGCCCAGACCACTGTTCATTTTTATTAACAATGAATGCTTAAAATGAACCAAGATGATAAAATATTGAGATTGATTCTTGGACTTCTATAGGCAGGTGTAGATTACTCTTAAGCATAATTACCTTGAAGGAACAGGAACTTACTTAGATTTCTTCTTTACATTAATTTATTTGAGGGGAGAAGTGTCTCCGTGCCACTGTACACTGGGGAGATCTGGGAATCAAATTCAGGTTGTCAGTTCTGGTGGCAAGCGTCTTTACCCACTAAGCTATCAGACCATGGATTCATTTTAACCTGTGTTGAGGGAGTGGGGATCCCGCTGTGAAAAGAGCTAGTGAGCCACACACGCAGCATACACTTTACCAGCGTTCCTTCTTTTTTAACCCAAAATAATAACCTGCTTACTCATCCACCGTATTCATCAGTCTTAGATTCACTAGCTTTGACTGCCTCCAAAAAGAATCAAGTTTATCTTCAAAAGATGAAGCTCCCATCATTTCATCAAGCCTCTTTTTAAGAAGAAATGATCCCAGACACTCCCACCAACTGTCAAGCAGGTGCTCCAAACATACCGTGAAAATGGCAGCCTTGGTAGAGAAAGTTTTAAACAGCCATCGTGATGCACTATTGCAGCCGTCAGGCTTGGGAGGACCTGGGCAAGGAGAGTCACAGCGATGAGGCCAGCCTGAGCTATACAGTTAACTGCACAACAACATGGCATGTGTAACAAGACCTCGTCTCAATGAGACAATCATATGATATTTATTAAAAATGCCATTGACATTTTTTCAGTTCATACTTTGGAAGCTATTATCTCCCGAATAAGGGAGGTGAGCGTGCCTTCCCATTATGAGTTGGATTTGTTATTTTCTTTTATTTGTTTGTTTGTTTGTTTATTTATTATGGTTTTTCAAGACAGGGTCTCTCCATGGAACAGCCCTAGCTGTCCTGGAATTCATTTTGTAGACCTGGCTGGTCTCGAACTCACAGAGATTCACTTACCTCTGCCTCCTGAGTGCTGGGATTAAAGGCACTACCCAGCATGAGTTGGATCTTAACTGCCCCTTTTGGGAAAAACAAAACAAAGCAAAACCTCTCACATGTTGAAGGTTTGGTCCCTTCTACATTGGTGTTCAGAGGTGAACCCTCAGGAATGTGACCAGGTTATGTGTGTTTAATGAACTAAGCCACTTATGGGTCATGGCTTAATGGATTTGGGGTAACAAGAGAAGTGGGCAGAGCAGCTTTGCTCACCGTGGGTCTCCATCACCATAGTCTGCTCTTGGGTTTGTCTAACAACAGGCCCCAAAAAAATGGAACCAGCTCACTATGGACTCATACCTCTTAAATTGTGATCTGAAACTAATGTTCATTTCAGGTTGTCTACAAGATGCATTCCGTCACAGTGATACATGCCTAATGCGCACGCTTCCTAAACAAGAGAAGGCACATGGCTTTTCTTTCAAACAATGTTTCAGTCTTACAACCACATTCGCGATCTATATAGGACTCCTCGGGTTTACTGGAGAAGAGACACTCATGTATGCACAGGCTGGGTTATCTAGGCACGGGGCATCTAGTACTTACACTCCCACACACACAGGCTGGGTTATCTAGACACGGGGAATCTAGTCCTTGCTACTGTCCTCATGAAGAAAAAGTTAATTCTAGAATTCTGTCAGAATGTAAACGTCCGACAAGACTGCGGTGAAGTCTAGTTGGACTGGAGATGTCAGTTGAGAAAACTCCGCTCTAATCTGAAGACACTGCCAACCATTCAAGGCAGTTCTGTTGGGACATACATGTCCCAGGAGCCTCAGAGGAGGGAAGGGAGCTGGAGAGGTCCTGGAGAACCCTGGCCAGGCCCAGGCAGCGTGGGAGTCCCACTGACCAAATCAGGTGAAAAGCACCTGTGGAACTATTCACTTCGGAAAGTCTAGACGTTTTCCACTTGAGAATCGGCTGTGTCTGCATCACATGGAGCTGCCTGCGTGGCTTTAAATTGCTTCCCCCTGAGTTTACCAGCACCCTTTGCTTTCTTCTCCTATCACATCACGTTAAAGCTGCATCTGAAATTCAATAAGAAAAATGACAATGAAAACAGGCTTGGGGTTTCTCACATTTGTTTCATGTCTCTACTGAGAGTGGATGAATCACAATTCAGAATGCCAGCGAGAAGCCCCGTCTTGAAGCCACACTCGAAAGGAGACGAGTTAGATAGACGGAGCTAGGATAGACACTGCCAACGTTTCGAAGCGGGGCTGAGACTCCTACCCGTTGCCGTTCTCTGGATCCAACAGATGGGAGCCAGCAGCGTACATCTCTTCGGAGGTGAGGGACAATTTGTTTTCTTTAACACCAAGGGAGAGAGGCTCCGGGGGATAAAAATGCTTTCCCCTATTCCCTCTAGATAGAATAAGGTTGTATTAGCCTCGTCAGACTTGGCCAGCAAGAGAGGAGCAAGTATGCCTGGTTCCAAAAACACTGTTCCCAGGGTCAGAGCTTGCTGGGCGGGACTTTTCAGGTCAGATGGAATCAGCAAGGGAAAGGAGTTCAAATCAGGGCTCCCTTGGGCCTTAGCTTCATGATGCTCAAATGTTTTAAATTATCTCATGGTAAAAAAAAAATAATCTGTCGTTTTCTTAATAAAATTTTATTTACGAAATCTATAGACCTGAAAGTGGAAATTATCTATGTAAGACATTAATATTACATAAGAATACATTTCTTTTCAATCTTCTACGTACACACATTGGGATAATTTTCAATAACATATCTTGCATTTGTACTTGTGTTTAAAAAGGAATCAGAAAGACATCCGCTTGTGTATGTGTCTGTGACTGCATAAGCATACATGTAGGCAGGGGCCTGTGGGGGCCAAAAGACTGCATTTGGTCCCCAGAGACAGAAACTGATATTGTAATTCACCCACCGTGAGTGCTGTGAACCCAACTTGGATCCTCTGTAGAGCAGTGAGTGTTCCGAACTGGTGAGTCATCTCTCCAGTCCCAAATCTTAGGCATGTTCTAAAACTGAAAAAAACTCATACATATTCAAAAAAGCATTTCTTGGTGTCCCATTTAATTCCCAAACTTAGCCATAATGACCTACCTTGTGCATAGCCTCTGTCTTAATCACTCTGCCGTGTTACATTCTGCATGCCTACTGGTTACATGTAAAAGAAAAAAACACTTGTAAAGACTGTGACGTGGTTCTTCTCCCTTGTCTGTTGGAGTGATCACCTAAGGCTCTTGTGACATCTCAAATCATCCCAAGCTCCATGTATACCACCCTCCCCCTGGGAAAAAGATTGAAAATGAAGCGAAGCCTGGTGTTTTATGCTTATGACCCTAGCTCTTGGGAGGCTGGTGAATTGTGAGTTTCCGTCCAACCTGAGCTGGGCTATGGCACCTGTCTAATAAAACAAAAGAAGAAATGTAGTCAGGAATTATGCTGGTTTAGTAAAGTGATGGTCACAGGTTCTCCTTCAGGACCTAGGACTTCAATAGCCCTGGGGAGCTGGCTGGTTTCCAGCGTGAGAATGGTTTCTGTCTCGTTGAGTGAATATTCAGATCAATTAGAGAGCTGTTGGTTACCGCCAATAGTGTGCCACTATTGTACCTGTAGGTGATCATCCTATACTGGTCATCATTGTGGTTCATAGGCATCATAGCTGGGTAGGACCGTTGACTGTTTCCTTCCTTTGGAAGCTTGCATGGTGCCTTCTGGTACTAAAGCTAGCCCTCAGGGTGTAGGCTTTCAGGTCAGATTCAGCTCAGGGACCTCTGGGTTCTGGGTGTGAAGGACATGGCATTTTTCAGACTTACTTTCCACCTCTGGGAGACGGCCATGGGCAATAGTCTGTTTTGGGAGTCTTCTGGACATCCCTGAACAGCAATGTAAAAGGGGCCTTCTCATGCTGGTGCTGGGGTTTTTATTAGATATGCTATGGCTCTCAGGGGGAATTGTCAGTCCAGACAGGAAGATTTCATGTAAGCCACATATGTGTACAAAGTTTCCCATGTGTTATATATAATTTTAGGTAGATGGATATGATCCCACATGAGTTTTTCAGACATCCTGTTATTTTACCACCTCCCTCCTTATTCTGTACTTATCTTTTCCTCCCTTATCAATTAAAAGTCCACCTGTTTTTCCCATTTCTCCCTTCACATTTCTTGTACCTTGCTATTGTGCTCTATTACTCCTCTCCCACACCTCAAAGTCTCCCTTTTCCTCTCTGGATTCCGTAGTCACTCCAGGTTATATGCACACATCTAAAGACTTATAGCTAGGAGCCACAGGTGAGAGAGAGCCCGTGGAATTTGTCTCTCTGAGTCTGGTTACCTCCCTCGGTATGATCTTTCCTCACGCTGTCCAGTTGCACACAAATGTCATAATTTCATTTTTCTTTAACTGAAGAGTGTTTTATAGTGTAGCTGTACCACGTCTTCATCATCCACTTCATCGGCTGAGGGACACGTAGGTTGTTTCCATTCCCTAGCTATTGCGAACACAGTGGCAGGGAACATGGCTGGGCAAATGCATCCTTCTGCTCACTGATAAATGTAGCTTTCGCCTGTGGTGGTTTAAATGAAAATGGCCCCCATGGGCTCAGAGGGAGGGGCACGGCTAGGAGGTGTGACCTTATTGGAGTAGGTATGGCCTTGTTATAGGAAGTCTGTCACTAGGGATGGACTTTGAGGTTTCAGAAGCTCAAGCTGGATCCGGATGTAGAACTTTCAGCTACCTCTCCGGCACTGCGTCTGCCTGTATACTGCCATGTTTCTGGCCATGAGGATAATAGCCTCTGAACTGTAGCCCAGCCCCAGCTAAATACTTTCCTTGATAAGAGTTGCTGTCGTCATGGTATCTCTTCACAGCAATAGAAACCCCAACGAAGACATCACTCCTCATCAGAGAAATTTCTTTTTGCAACAGAGACAATAACAGAGACCCACAAGTGGCTATCTAATACCAAGTGGCCAGCTCTAAGATTATTTACATAAGGTAACACTATACAAACTCAACAGGTTATATTAATGTATTTAAGAATATATGTATGTATATACGGAACAATTAAAGAAAAGAGATCATGATTTGAGAGAGAACAAGGGAAGATGTATGGAAGAGATTAGAGGTAGAAAACGGAAGGGGAAATGATGTAATTATAATTTGAAATAATAAAAATATTATTATAAAAAAGGAAAAATGCCAAAAAAAAAAAGAGGCTAAAATAATCACTAGGAAGAGAAACAACTCCTGGCAGAGCACGAGCCTAGCATAAGCCTAGCATAAGCAAGGCTCACGATCATGACAATAATTAAAATGAAAATTACAATGTATTTTTTCATTTTTTAAAAAGGGAATCTCACTGGAGCACAGCAGGCCTTAAACTCATGGCAATCCTCCTGCCTCTGTGTCCTCACCGTTAGGATTACAGGTATGAGTTGACACCCAAGTCAGCACTATAGCTGAGCAAGTCTGAAGGTGTCACCCACTCTTGCACCCCAGGCCACTGCTAGGTAAACAGGTGACCTGAACAGAACTGCGGTAGGTGCCACAGCTATATGACAACTGATGTGCTACTCGGGGACTGAGAAGCAGAGTTTAGACACAGGGGTCAAAGGCAAGGTTTACATCCTGTGTGGAATGAGGCAGGACACTGATGTTGTCACAAACACAGAACAGCAGATATTCTGGAATTTTGCGTTTAATATTTTTAGTTACTTTAGGAAACAAACTCCAATGATAACAAAGCACAAGGGAGAGCAACTGTATCCAGACTTGCAAATATTCTGATCTGCTGGTCTCTCTCCATGCTGAAAGAAAGCCTTCTATTAGCTCTTGCTTAGCCTGTGACAAAATACTGAGAAACAGTCGGGCGGTGGTGGCACCTTTAATCCCAGCACTTGGGAGGTAGAGGCAAGCAGATCTCTGTGAGTTCGAGGTCAACCTGGTCTACAGAGCGAGTTCCAGGACAGGTTCCAAAGCTACACAGAGAAACCCTGTCTTGAAAAACAAGAAAAAAAAAAAAAACTCAAGAAACAACTTAAATGTAGGTAGGGTTTATTTTAGCTGACAGTTTTAGAGGCTTCCTCCTGTAGTTGGCTTGCTTCATGCTTTCAGGTCTGTTATAAGGTAGAACGTGATGACACGGAGGAAGGAGCAAGGTGATCAGTCAAGGTGATCCCTCATGGCAGATGGGAGGCATTGTCAGAGGGACTCGCAACAAGCCCTTGAAAGGCATGGCCCAGGTGACCTGCTGTTGTAGGCTGCTTGTTTGTTCCCGGCTGCTCAGCCCCAAAATGACCACACAGAAACTGTATTAATTAAATCACTGCTTGGCCTATTAGTTCAAGCTTCTTATTGGATAGATCTTACATCTTAATTCAACCCATTTCTATTAATCTGTGTATCGCCATGTGGCTGTGGCTTACTGGGTAAAGTTCTGTTCGGTATCTGTCTCTGGTGGGGCTACACAGCTCACCTCGACTCTGCCTTCTTTCTCCCAGCATTCAGTTTAGTTTTTCCCACCTAGCTCTATTCTACCCTATCACAGGCCAAAGAAGTTTCTTTATTCATTAACCAAAAAAAGCAACACATAGACAGGACTTCCCACATCAACCTGCTCCCCCAACTGGACCCACCTCCTGACAGCCATTTAGTTCCCAGGATCTGATCAACATTCAATCACATCAGCTGGGGCCATGCCTTCAATACAGAAGTGGTTTTTTTGGGGGGGGGGAAGTTGGGGACATTTTATATCCAAACTGTGGCATCCATGCTTCTAGAAGTGGAAAGACTAGGTCAAAGGTCATGGCTTTTTTTTTTAAGTGCTTCATATCTGCCAAATTATCCTCCAGACAGACGGTGACTTGCACATCCATCAGGATGTCAGAGTGTCTTCATACAGTTATGTCATGTGAAAATCACTATGAATTCACTTAAACTAAGTGTGAGAAGCACACTTTTACACTATTTGATGACTATCTTCGGGGTCCCCTTCTTATGCAGTCCTTCATAGCATGTGTCTTTTTCCTCTTCTAGCCTCTAGAACCAACCATCAAGAATGAGATACTATTCCATCTGGATCAGAGTTACTGAGTACCTTGACCTCTAGAAAGTCAGCTCTCGAGAATCTTACATTCTGGTGGGGATGAACAAGAGTAAGCCAGGAAGTGCTACAGCAAAAAACGAGGCAGAGAGATGAAGAAGGTGGGACAGGGAGAGAGAGGGCTTGCTGCTTGGTTCCATCAATGAGGCAGCAACAGAACAAACGTTTGACGTAATGAGGTGGGCACTACAGGTGTGTGAAGACCACTTCAGGAAGTGAAAGTGTGCCTTGGGAATGCTTGGACAATCCAAGAAGCAGTGAAAAGCAGGAAGGAGGTCAGTCTCTAAAGGATATTTTTGTTTTGATTTTATGTTTTTTTTTCCTGCTGGGGGTTGGTGATCACTATTCTAGTGTGTTTTCTTAAAATGAGTAAGAACTGTTACATTTATTAAAATCCAGGAATTTGGTCAAGATTATTGCACTTGCTTGGGAAGTATAAGTGAATCCAAAAAACCAAACAAATGTCAATTCTTCATGGGAGCTGCTCGGGATGTTTCTCTCTTAGTGGGCTCAGATTAGGATTCTAGCATCTTCTGCATTAGAGCTAGCCTGGCCATTGCTGTTCTGAGGCATGGCCTTAGTGGCTCCAAGAAAGCCAAGGCCCCAGCCACAGGCTGCCCTGGTTCCTAGGTAAGGAGATGACCAGTATGCACTACCCACCACCATAGACTATTAGGAAGGAGTCATCTTATGTAGTTAGTAACACTACGATCTTCCTTCTAGAAGGGTCCAACTGGCACCTGTCCATCACAGAAGTTCAGTAAATTTTTGATATAGGTTCTTAATGAATACAGAAAATAGACCAGTGAGATGTCTCAGCAGTAAAAACAGCCATGTAAACATGACAAAAACACAAATTCAATCCCTAGAAGGCACATAAGAAGACAAACATGGCCAGCGGTGGTGGCACACGCCTTTAATCCCAGCACACCAGAGGTGCAGGCAGGTGTGGATTAGAGAGTTCAAGGTCAGTCTGGTCTACAGAGCAAGTTCCAGGACAGCCAGAGCTGCACAGAGAAATCCTGTCTCAAAAAACCCAAAATCCAAACATGGTGGCATGCATCTATGATGCCAACATTTCTCTAGCAACACTGGAGTTGGAGACAGAATTGCCCAGAAGCTCATAGGTCAGCTAGCCAGAAGTACAGAGTACAGCATTAAAAAAAAAAAAAAAAAAGGCAGACCCTGCCAACCAGAGGGAAAGCTGTCCTCTGCCCGCCATGTGTATGCCATAACATCACCCCCCCCACACACACACACAAAATAAATGACAGAACTGATTTCATTCTATGTGCATGGGTGTTTTGCCTGCATATATGTCTGTACACAACAAGGTGCATGAAATGCCCAGAGGCCAGAGGAGGGCATTGGATCCCCTGGGAGTTAGAGATGGTTGCTGGGAATTAAATCTGGGTCCTTTGGAAGCACAACTAGTGTTCTTAACCACTAAGCCAGTTCTCCAGCTCCTAAGTTAAAATTTAAAAAGGAAATGTGGTAAGAAAACTAGATGCATTCAAGTGATTCCTTGCTTCTTCAAACGTTTGCATTGCCTTTAATGCTCTACAGACCTCAACTGACCCATCAGAGTTTCAGGAGTGGCTCAGCGTCCATTTCTTTCAAATAGGATTTATGGGGCAGATGACAAGCCCTCACTATACAGTAGCACCTCATCACAGTGAGAGCTCCTCCTGACATAGACATAATTTACACAACATTCAAGATTTCATTTCTTGTAGACCTGAAACTTCTTTTGCATTAGCTGGGCACATCTGCCTCGGCTCTCACCTGTGAAAGCTTTTGGTGACGTCTGCATACTCACCGAGTGCTTAGGTGGACACTGAGTAAACTCACGTGAACACAGAATTACATCATTTGCCAGGCTGGGCAGGAAGTGTTGAGGGTTCAAGAACATATTTTAGAGCCGGTTTGTTCCGGAATGTTTAGCACGATTATGAACAAGAGACGGGAGTTCAAAAGCTTCATTTTCAAAAAGACAAATTTACTTGTACAAAGTAACACTAGCTGGTATCCTGAAATGGCCCACAAGCTAATTATTTATAGCAATACAATTTTATCAGAGCCAAGCTGGACCGTGGGGATGGCTCTGTGGATGAAGTACGTGCTTGTCTTACAAGTGTGAGGAGGACCCGCATTTTGATTCCCAGTGCCTCGGAAAAGCTGGGCAGGCCCGATGAACACCTGTAATCCCAACCCCTGGAGCCGGGGACAGGCTGCCGCGCCAGACTAGCTACAACTGGTGAGCTCTGGGTTCAGTAAGAAGGCAACAGAAGACAATGTCATTTTCAGGCCTACGCACACACACACACATTTGTATGTGCACCTGCATACATAAACTTGCACAGCACACATACTAACACATGGGGGGGGTATAGCGGTTTGAATGAGAAAAGTCCCTATAGGCTCATATATTTGCACACCTGGCCCTCAGTTGGTGAACTATTTAAGGATTAAGATTTGAAGGTGTGGCCTTGTTGGAGGAACTGTGTCACTGGGTGGGCTCTGAAGTTTCAAAAGTTCATACCAAGTCCAGAGGATCTCAGCTAACTGCTCCTGCACTGCATGGGCAAGTGTGGTAGCACTCTCAAACTGTAAGCAAGCCCACCTTCCTTTCTTTTATGAGTTGCCTTGGTCCCAGTGTCACGTCCCAGGTAGACACCCTAACTAAGAAAAAAAGCCACCATTCCTTCCTCTGCCTCTAAAAGCAGCTTAGCTTCTATTCTGTTGTGCAGTATCCACGGCTACATAGTAAAGACATTCAGATTACCACATTGGAAGGATCTGCCAGGCACAAGAGAAGTGTCCTATACCTACCTGCCCTGTGCAACACAGTGGCCAGAACCATCCTGGCTGCAGAGCACATAAAATGTGACCAGTGCAACCGAGGACTTAGCTGGACCTCCTCTAAACAGAGCTCTGCTGTTAGTAGTTACCATGTGGTGAGCATAAAACATCCTCCTAGAAATGTAGTTACTCTCAGTTAACACAAAACAGGCAGCTGGTTGAGTGCTTTTTATTCTTAAATTCTAGTTTTTCTTTAAAAAGATTTTTTTCATGTTTGAGTGCCTGCATGTATGTATATGAACCACTTGTGTGCATGATGCACTCAGAGGCCAGGAGGGGGCACCAGATCTCCAGGAACTGGAGTTACAGATGATTGTGAGCAACTTGATGTAGGAGCTGGGGAGCAGCAGCAGCTCGTAAGAAACCGAGACATCTCTGCAATCTTGCTGAGCACTTTTTAAGCACAAGAGCTTCACTAGTATACAGAACTTTTACAACCCTTATAGACCGAGCAAGACAGAGTACATGAGTGAATCCATATTTGGAGTATACACAGGCCACATTAAATGCGTAACATGCTAGTTGTTCCCGAATGAAGAAAGTATTTGGGATGTGAGGAATTCCCTATAAATGCCAGAACAATTTCAATCATGAGTATTTTATCTATTAAAATACGATTTTATAATAATCTGAAAAATTGGGATATACAATTCAGACTAAAGGAAACATTTTTAAATTCATGCTTACTTCCATGCTTTATCTAGATTTTTTTCCTATGGCTCAATGACACTAGAATTAATTACAATACTATCTTCTGTTCCTGTAGTTTGAATTCTAATTGGTCTTAATATTAAAAAGCTGGAGTCAGATGTCGGTGTAAATGCTGAAAATCAGACAAGGAGTCAGCCACTAGAGAGACCTTTTACCTCTACCGAATCCTCTGACCAAAGTGGGTAAGATCCCACCCCACAAATCCTCAGACTCAATGTCCCGGGCTCCTGTCTCTTCCCCTTTATATTCCTCTCTCCACCCAGCCCTATCACTCCTGTCTTCTCCTCCCTACTGCTGGGATTTCTCTTTTAGACAGATTCAATCTTGTGTAGCCCAGGTTGGCCTTGAACTCACAGAGATCCGCCTGCTTCTATCTCGAGTGCTGGGATTAAAGGTGTGCGCCACCACCGCCTGGTCTCTATGGCTAACTAGTGTGGCTAGCTAGCTCTGTATTCTGATCTTCAGGCAAGCTTTGTTAGGGCACAAACAAAATCTCGCCACATGTTCCCCTAAATAAGACTTTAAAATCTTGGAAGTGGTCAGCAGGATGGCTCAGTAAGTTTGCCTGATGACCTAAGTTTGATCCCTAGGACCTATGTTGGAAATACAGAACTGATTCCACAAAGTCGCTTCTTACCTCCTGGCACATACATACACCACACACAAATAATAATAATAACAATGAAAATCTCAGAATGACAGTGTACACTGTCCTGCCCCATCCTACCTCACCACCCCCATCACAAACATCCCAGAAACAAATAAATTCTTATTCATATGCCTTGACAGTCACTCAGTCCGAGTTCACAACCTAGTCCTACCCATTACCAGACAAGTGGTCACAAACTATGACTGTATCTGTTTCATCACCTGCAAAACCATCAACATTAGTCTACTCTGCTGACCCTTTATGAGTACTAAATATACGTACACACCTAACTCATGCCTGACGTGAAGAGCTCTGTATCGCTATCACAATACAGATGTTTCACCTTTACGTTTATCTTAGAATTCTATAAAACCCTTTCAGGCACACATTCTGTATCTTTCCCCAAAATTCTAAACTATAATGCTCCTATTTTCAATAGGTTTTTAATTTGGAGAACTACAACCTCTCAATATACCAATGATACTAAGTAATTAGCTTAGTTGTTCATGAAAAAGGATATACGGCTGGCATCCCTTCGGGATGGTCTAAGATCCACCCTGAAGCGCAGCAGAGGCTGGCTCTAGATCGCAGTCCTGAGCGCTGCAGGTTCAGCTCTGGTCAAGCACAGGCTAGCCAGCATGAGCTCTGGGTTCAGTCCCCATCACCACACCCTACAGCAGTCCAGCTCAACGGGTGGGTGATCCGGCTTTAACAAAAGTACAATTGCACATAACTAAGAGACAGAAGCTTCTGGGTTTTCTAGCAAACACAAGGTATCCTCACCATATGCTAATAATTACTGTTGAATTCTGTAAAAACCACGAAAACATTTATTAGAGAACAAGGACAATGAATGACAAATTCTGTCAGAAGGTGTGACCATGGCTTTCAGAGTAAAATGTGACATTCTAGAGTTTAGCTCCTTAGCATATAAGATAAAGAGCATACATTTTCAAAAAACACTAATTTACTAGGGAAAAAGTCCCAAAGTAAGAGGTGAATTGCTCTTACTTCCATATCACACTAAGGAAAAAGATATCCTCAGGGGCCAGGGCCATCGTATCTGTCAGTCAAGTCAGACAGAGGACACACAATGTAATAGCAATGAAAATTGCCTTTCTCCATAAAACCAAGTCTAGGGAGGCAAACTAGAAACTACGACTATAAAGGAGCCAGACCAATCTTCAATATATAGTGAAGTTCCGTCTCAGGCAGGATGAGGGACTCGGAGGCAGTCAGCTCTGAACAGACACTCTACCTTGTTGGGAGCCACCTGGAGGCACAGGTGGTCCTGCAGTTTGGAGGTAGCCATGTGGGGCTGAGCACCCTTGCCTGCACCCTTGCTTGCACATGCTCAAAACAGCAGAATGGCATTAACCAATCAGGACAGCGTTCAAGCCTCTTCACCGTTTAAAAGCAGCTGCCTTGGGGCCCAACGCTCTCTCTCTAAGCTTTCTCTCGTCCCTGCTCTATCTTCCCTTCCCCCAATTTTCCTCAAGGGAATGCTCCAAATAAAGATGTGACCAGAGAAGGAATTCTCGTTTTTGGTGGCGTTCACTCCTGCTGGACAGGATGGCCCCCTGCAACTGGTGCTCGAAACCCCGGGACGCTGAGGGACCCTGACAACTACGCCGGGGGACCCTGAGAAGGAAGCGCCCAGCAACGTGCTGTAAGCCCGGGAGAAAAAAGCCAAGATCAGACACCAGGACACAGAGAGCCGTGAATTTCAGAACTCTGAGAACGTGGAGCGGTGAGTGACGTCAGTTGAATTCCTCCAGAAAGGGGAGGAAAAAGAATTTCAAAGGATAGGCCTAAAAAGAAAAGAAAATACAAAAAAAATCAAAGTTAAGGTATCTGAAAGAAGGTACAGAAAGCAACGGGGAAGAAAAATCCCTTAAGTTCAGTGCAGGAGGAATGTAAATAAAAACAGCAGCAAAAAAGGCGAGGTAACTAAGGCGGGACTATGAGGACGATGGGGTACGGGAGACCGCGGCTTCCGCTCCCTCTCCGTCCACCTGCGTACTCGCTGTTAGAGACTGGAGGCAACAGTCTCGTAGGGAGGCGAGTTTGATCGTGTTCGAAGACTGCCTTCCCTATTCTTAAAGAGCCACAGAGCTTTTGGAGGTGATTTTCGCCTAATTTTGTTAAGAGAGCTCAGTCTCTGGCTCTCACGTACAGAAAACTTGAACTTTGTTTGAGGAAGTAGCCGGTAGTGGTGGCACATGCCTTTAATCCCAGCACTCGGGAGGCAGAGGCGGAAGCTGCGTGGTGAGCAGCAGTGCCGCTAAAGACCTGAAGACGGAGAGGGGCCAAACTCTGAACTGTGTTTCCATAGCAACATGGGCGGGTGGAGATGAGTTCCCAGAGAACGGGGCTCCGCGCGCGGGCAGACCGGGCAGGAGAAGCCCCCCCACGGGTGGGCGGATGCCCCCCTTGCCGGAGCTTGGCGGTGCGAATTCAATGCCTGAGGTGAGGCTGAGGTACAGTTCGCAGTTATGGGATAAACGGCGAGCCCGCCCGCGCACGGCCCAGGGCGGGGCCATGCCTTTGGGCCATGCGGAGCGTGCCACAATGGGCCTCAGAGGCGGGGCAACCGCCGCTGTCTGCTGCTGCCGCTGCCGCTAAAAACATTTATCCCCCAAACATCGCCCCTTTGTCAGCAGGAAGTAGTCAGATGATCGATGGTCTACGCCCATTCTCCCTCAAAGAACTGGTCCTAATTATCATAATAAAGGCGCGTCAACCTGGTTACCATTACCTATTGCCTCTGGCAACGGGTGGAATAAAACAATGCTACCTAGAGGTTTTTCCATCTGAATAGTGGAGCTGGAGAGATGGCTCAGAGGTTAAGAGCACTGCCTGCTCTTCCAAAGGTCATGAGTTCAATTCCCAGTGACAACTGCTTTGGTTTTTAGACATAAGAGGGGGACTACACTACCAGTGACAGCTTCCCCCAGAGAAAGGATTTCTCTTGCATTCTTTACACTTAATTTTTAATTCAAAATTTTGCTGGTACAGGCAAACAAGATTTGCTCTTTGAAACGGAGACATACAAATCTCTAAGTTCAAAACCAGCCTACTTCCAGTACTGATTGTGCTGAATTTTTACACTGAGAGTTTTTAATACTCTTAAATGTAAATTTGGGAGGAGAGTTTTGTTTATGTTTTTCTAGGAATGCTGACATACATCTGGATGCCAGCGAGACCGACCAGAGAGATAAAGAAGATGACCCAGTGGATGCTGAGTGTCCTGCTGTGGAAGATTCGTGCGGAGGCAGCAGAGATGACCTTCTGGGCAGTGTCAAGAGCAGCTGTTTCACACCATCGACTTGAGCAGCACCCTGTTCAACCTCTTATCTCTTACTCTATTTTGCCTTTTCCTTCCTTGGGAATGGGTGGGAGCAGAGATATTCTTGGCATGCTGTGTCTAGGTGGAAGTGCTGTATGTCTTTGATTGGTGTGCTACCTGCTAGCCCAAGTGAGGTGGGGACCAGATTGGAAAATAGTTTTGCCTTATTGCTCTTATTAACAAGAGAAGAGGGAGATGTTGGGAGCCACCTGGAGGCACAGGTGGTCCTGCAGTTTGGAGGTAGCCATGTGGGGCTGAGCACCCTTGCCTGCACCCTTGCTTGCACATGCTCAAAACAGCAGAATGGCATTAACCAATCAGGACAGCGTTCAAGCCTCTTCACCGTTTAAAAGCAGCTGCCTTGGGGCCCAACGCTCTCTCTCTAAGCTTTCTCTCGTCCCTGCTCTATCTTCCCTTCCCCCAATTTTCCTCAAGGGAATGCTCCAAATAAAGATGTGACCAGAGAAGGAATTCTCGTTTTTGGTGGCGTTCATTCCTGCTGGACAGGATGGCCCCCCGCACTACCTCACTGACTTCTGACAGTTTAGCAAACTGGAGGTTCTCACATTTTAGAGACACGTCTTTACAGACGTGATCTGAGAGGCTTTTCTGTCAGTCTTTCTGTAGATGGCATAATTTGAGAAGTATCCTCCAGCTACGAGCTAACTAAAATGGCACCAAAAAGCTGTGCACTCCAAACTCAAACCTTACCTTCTGTTCTCACGATGACTTAGGGGATGATTATCTTCGAGCACTAGACGATCAGGATTAACTTTCTTTTGAGTAATTATGGAAATTTTCCAATGTGACTCTAATTCAGGGGCTCCTTAGCATACATCCAGGAACCTACCTCTTTGACAACAGATACTACTGGCCACCAAGATGCTCCACTTAAAACAATGCTTCCTGGACTGCCAAACCCACAGGGTAGGAGTGCTTGCCCCACAAACCACCCCTGGAAGCCATGTAAAAATACTTAATGTGGTGGCTCAAGTCTGTAATCCAACCTATACTGAGCTACAGGAGGCACATGGGGCACAGGCGCAGAAATGAGAGAAGCTCTACTTCAGACACAGGTGGAAGCAGAGGACCACGTGCTGAAAGGTCACCCTCTGACCTCCACACACATGCTGTGATGCACAGGCACCCGCCTGTATACACGCAATAAACTGTAATTAAAGCCAGGGAGTTTGTGCCTCTTTCTTTAAAACTAAGATCTAGTTTCTCCAAATTCCCATGTTTTCTTCTAATTAAATATTTCTCTAAGCCTTGCTTTGGTGCATAGCATTTAACAGATGTGTGTTCCAGGTCGCCTGGCTTAGCAGCAAGTGTTTTTACCTAAGCCATCTCACTGGCCCTGGTTTTAAAATAGAGATCATACATTTTCTTGTTTCACATACACTTACAGATATGTCAGATTTATACAAACAAACTTTAGAATACCAGAACTAGAAAGACATATTTGCAAATTATCATTTAGGGTTATATCCTTAACCTGAATCAGATTTAAAAATTCAAAGAAATATGAGAACTGGTCTTTCTGTGTGTATATTTACATATGTACTTATTCATATGAGGACAATGTATGCATATATATGGGGAGGGACCAAAGGATAGGCTTGCTCCTTGCAGTCCACCGTGTTTGAGCCGGTCCCTTTGTTGCTCCCCTCTGACCTCTGTGCACATCAGGCTAGCCTGCCCTTTACGCTCCCGTGCTTGCCTCCTCCCCACAGGAGCACGGGCACGGCAGAGCTGGGACGCCACAGCCAGCCTCCCACAGGTTCTGGAGAACTCAGTACAAGCCTGTGTGTGTCACAGCAAGCACTGCTTCAGGCTCGAAAACTACACGACTTGGAATAACTTCTAGATGTCTGTTTTGAGGTGCTTAAAAAGGGATTAATTATTGCTGCCCAATTATGTGAGTTTTCCTAAGAGGAAGCAGGATACAGCTCAGCACTTTCCCTGTAGTGGGCATGGAAAGATGAGTGGCGAGTGTGCAATGCGGGAAGAAACTGAAACCACAGGGGAGTCGTGACAGGTGAAGACGTTAAGAAAGAAGGCTTCGGAACTGTAGAGCAGAGAAGCAAGTCCTATGTGTTACTTACGCACGCTGTCTGACTGTTACGGGCCGCAGATCAGGCCCAGGCTTTGTACGTACCGGGCAAATACTCTACTAGTGAGCTCCACCCCAGCAAAACCATTTTATTTCTGAAAAAAAGTAATTACATATGTTTGGGGAGGGGCATACCATGGCACACATAGAGCGGTCAGTTCTCTCCATCCATATGTAGGTCCTGGAGATCAAACCCGGGTTGGCAGGTTTGGTGGCAAATATACTTACCCAATGAGCTATCTCACAGCTAGCCCCAATTTCACATCTTCAGAGAGACGGGGCTATAAGCAGTGAGTTCCAGACCTCACACAGAAAGAACTCAGCAACAAAACCCAAAGGGTAATAAGCATGCTCCCTACGGTTACACAAAGCACTGCATAAATCCTCACAATTTCCTACCAACTGTCATTTCTGGATCAAAAACTACTCTAACATATCCTTTAAGCAGAGGTTTACTTTTTGTTTCCACATTACAGTTTGCTGTACTTCACAAACCCATCTCAGAAAGTCTGGAGCCACTGAACTCACAGAGCAGCCACTGCTCGTATGAACGACGCTTGATGCTCGCACATCTCTGAGCTGTCTGGGCGGTGACAGCTGCAGCTTTTCACTGAGTCTTCGATACTAAACTGAACATTTCTTCCCCTGCTACCTTACAGTCATCAGCGAGCTATCTGCTTACACAAAGTGTTACAGCCAATGAACTCTGCTCAATGCCCGATTTAATGTTCAGGACATCAGACGCACAGCTGGCCCCAATAGCACACAAAACTGCCACATGAGTTTCATTGTAAGAGATTTACTTCTCCCTCAAAGCAAAAAGTATCCCACAGTTCAGATTTACATAAGTAGTGCCTTCTTTTAAATAAATTAAAAACAAAATGCTATCCTGCCTGTAAAATTATAAATACTTCTAGTCCATTTTACAGAAAGTTAAGACATTTACAAATGCATCATTTCCCAGTAAATAAACACTATGGCACTGAAGCCAGTTTAAAAAAAGAGTCACACATCTAGGATTATGTATTTAACATTACAAAAATTAAGCCAAATAAGGAAAAAAATGAAAGAAAAAGAAGAAAGTTTACAAACTGGCAACTACTATGATCCAGAAGATGCTGAAATGTCTCCCCTCTATTCAGGACTGCGCCATTTCTGGAATGAACATCTGTGGATAACGAAGTTAGGAGAGTGTGCCTCTCAGTGTTCAGGTCGAAACCACAAAGTATACAGAAATACTTTCCCAACTGGGCAGGCAAGACAGACCTCAAAACACGGTGACTGTTTGAAAACCACACAACAAGGTTTAGCCAGAGTATTCAAGACTAGAAGACTCCGATGGCCTAAAATCTTCAGAGGTGACCCCAGTACAAGTCCACGGGGAACACTTATTTACCATGTTAACAAAGGAAACATGATTCACGGTTCAATACAGACTGGCTAAAATGAGAACTGTGGGTGATCTAAGCAGCCAAGGTCCCTACAGAAGCATGAAGACATGATTAAAAGAAAGGAGTTTTAGTTCTGTGGCCTCTCGATAACTCAGCACATGAAATATCCCATCCATCTTAGGAAGCACAGCTTCTGGACGGCACCGATTCCCCTTCAGTAGGGAGAAAGATGTCTCTATGTCCCAAGTGACTCATTCATCAGACCTATAGGATCTCCAGATCTACGTGCCGAACTTCAGGATTTCGTTTCTGCAAAGGAAAAAAAAAACTTCACATTATTCACAGCAAGACTCCCCCAAACCCCATTTTAAAAAATTCTTTCTGGTCACTAGAGCAACTAAAAGCATTTACTATCCTAGCAAGTGGAGTCTATGCATAAGAAAACCATCAATGTGAATACACCATGAACCATACAGGAAATAACCCTGCCTCCCTGAGTCTGTTCATGTGCTAATACAAAGACAGATCTATATCCCAGTTTTTCTGCTTTCTGACTAATGTCTCAAGTTTTCCTTTTATTTTTCTCTAGAATTTTTCAAAATGTTTTCTATTTAAAAACAAAATACCTTTTACTAACATAAATGCAAGCTAGGAAGAACAGGGATAAAAATACTGAATTTGGAGTTGAATAAGAGGTTCAAACCATTATTCTCTACTTCACTGGTTGAGCTACCTAATGTCATTAACCTACCAAATCCTGCCTGCAAATTACTTTATGGGATAAAATAGAATACACACATACACATGTGACACACTTTGCATGGTATCTACACAGAATAAGGACTCCCAAAGCAGCTGTTTTATCAGAAGATAATTATTGACAACTCTATCTTACTTTGAGCTCCTTCTCGAGCCTGTCCACTTCAGCTCCTAGAGTGTCAATAATGTTTTCTCCATGTTTAAGCATAAAGGCCTCTAATTGTTCAGGAGTTTTTACTTCTTGAATTTCCTATAAAGAAAATGAAAGCAGAAAAGCAGAATTTTAAAATGACAGTGATATATATATAATTTGTAGCACCATTAAGTTTAATGAAAAATAAAACCTTTAGGCCAAGACAATGAATTCCTTGTTTCTAAACAGCTCAGAAAGAATGCTCTGCGGGGAGAGCGTACAACTGCAGGCAAAGGCAAAGACTTCCCCAAGTATGACCAGGACAACGGCCTTCTGGAATAATAAAAGTAGCTAACCTTTACTTCAGTCTGGCAAGTAAACAATTCAAAGTGGATTAAGTCACAAAATTTTTAGAATGTTTTTATGATAACGTGATAAAAGGAAGACTTTTTAATACATGATAAACGGCACAGAAGACCTGGCATAGTCCTAGGGGAGCCCAGCTCTAGAGGTCAAAATGGGGGGATAGAGAACCCAAGGTCTCTGGGTGTGGTGGGGTCACATGATCTCTCTGAGTTGCAGGCTATCTGGCCTACATAGTTATTTCCCAGTCAGCCCCAGCCCTGCATGGTGAGACTCTGTCCTTTAAAAAAAAAAAAAAAAAAAAAAAAAAAGATGCGATAGAATCTTTGCTATCCTGAATGTGGGAGAGAAATGAGCACACTCTGAAAGATAATCTGGAGCTATCTATGGAGGCTAAAGCAGGTGTTTGGTAGTCTTCATCTACCTTCATCCACACCTACCCGGGGCACTTACACACATGACCTAGGGCACACGTATGAAATACCACCAGGTATCACCTCTTTTTCTTTCTGAGATAGAATCTATATAGCTCAGGATGCCTCAAAATCATGATGTTCCTGTCTCAGCTTTCTCAGCGCTGGGATTATAATTTTGTGTTACCATACCTAGTTTGTAGCATTGTTTCTGTTTAACATGGAAAACAGTATTTTCAGGGGGCTGGAGGTATGACTCAGTGGTTAAGAGCACTGACTGTTCTTCCAGAGGAGCCAGGTTCAATTCCCAGCACTCACATGGCAGCTTACAACTGTCTGAAGATCCAGTTGCAGGGGATCTGACACATTCACACCAATGCACATAAAATAAAAGTTAAATAAACCATAAAAATAAAAAAAAACAAAAAACAGTATTTTCAGATTCATATTTTAGAAAAACATATACTGTGTTTGTCTAAGGTCTTGGAAGAAATCACTACAAAAACAGTTGAAGCCTAATTTTTTGCTAAATCTCATTCTCAGAGTTAACTAGTATCCCAAATCTGAAAATTCAAGCTCTTCTGAGTCTACCACTCTGTGAGCACTGACAGGACACTCAAACACCACGCGGGCAGGATGGAGCCCGGTTGGCGGGTGTCTGCATGAAGCCCTGGGCTCAGTCCCCAGCGTACATAAACTAGGCGTGGTGGCACATGCCTGAAATCCTAGCACTAGGAAGGAGGAGGAACAAGAGCTGCATAAGTCAGTTATTTGGAGGTGCACAGTGAGTTCGAGGCCAGGCTAGGCTACACCAGACCATGGCTCAAACAAATAAAATGACAACAACAAAGCCAAACACCAGGCCTTTGACATGTGGATTAAGAACTCAATGTGTACAACTATTAAGAAAAGATTAAATGGCAGCATTTATCCTATGTTCCCTAGTATTTTCTATCTAGGATGCTCAACCTACACAGCAGGTGTTAAGATCCGACAAACAAGAAGTACTATTTGTTCTGACCACTGCTGGCTTCTATAAATTGTCTCCTAAATTACAGCATTACCCTTTATCTTTGAGATTTTATCCCAACAGCCCAGAGATCTTAAACATCTTATTTTTTTTAATATACAAAAACCATATCAATGATAAAGTTGAATCAATTAATTGGGTATAGTAGATTAACAATAATAATAAAATACAACTGTAACAATATACAAGTTAAATGAACACACCTCTCCTCTCCTGCACCAGCTCAGCTTGAGTGGCACACACAGATTGGCTATGCTAAGGGAAGGAACATTCTTGTTCTGGGAACCAACAAATTACTCAGAAACACAATTTAAAGTTTACACTTATTTTTCTACTGGCCAGTTTTGGATTCTGGTAACTTAACCCACAGAAAATAAAACAGCAAAGTGGGCAGGTGTGCTATTGTATTCTTAATAAAAAGTATAGATTTGAAGTCAAAGATCAGATTCATGTGACTTCCTGGTTCTGAAACCTTAGATAAGCTAATTAGTCTGTTGTTTAAGTCTGTCTGTATGTTAGAACCTGTTATTTCATCACCATACAGGGTTATTGAGAGTAGATTACACAAAACATGTAACAAGTATTAACAACTTAACGATTACATTTGTTCATTTGGCTGTCCCCTCTGACATAATAAATAAATAAAAAGTTCTCTATCAGACTTGGGAACTAAGAAGTTCACAGTTGAAGTGACTCTAAGACAATAAAGACAAAAAGTGACTTTAAAATGGTGGGCTATAGAAGAAGGTGATGACTACAGAAACTTACCTGCATCAGGCGGTCAAAATCCTGCTTTTCCAAGTATGATCGCGTAACAACTCGTCCATCAAAATCGACTTCTGCCTTAAATCTGACTTTTCCTAAGCCCAGATCTGTGGCTTTAACATCATGGATTGCCCTGTGATTATAACAGTGCAGATAAAGCTGAGTGTAATACATCTATACTCTCATGGCAGAGAATTCGGCTTCCCCAGCAACACTGCAGACCACTTACCACCAAGCACATCATTTTCTAAGACTGACCATCTAGTCAGGTTTCTGTGCATAATGCCATACAAAAGAATAAGCATAAGAAATACTGTTTATAATAACTTACATACATGAGTTATAAAGTTTGTATATTAAAAAATTACTAATTCTAAAGTGCTTTTCCAAAATAGTACCAAGTGAATCTTATAAACTGTCCCAAGGTCTATCCACTTAACAATTTCTCAACATTCATAAAAATAAAATTTTTGTTGATATCAGTATCTTTGAGTATGCAAACCTTCCTTATCCCTCCCTTCCTTCTCCGTGGTCATGAGGTTCAAACAGCGTCACTGTACGTGGCTCGCGTGCTGACTGGCACACAGCGTCTCTCACAGTACTGCGGTTACTGTTAGAACGGGCTGAATAAAACTAATGCGCAGGAACGATGAGGGCAATGATGAACACATGCGCAAGCTCAATGCGGCACAGAAAGGAAGGCAGTCATGCAATGGATGGCTCCAATTAAGACCAATCATAAGGTGGCATCTATATCTACAGAAGGTGGTTTTCTCAGGCCACTCAGCTAGTGCATGGGCTCCCCAGGGCTCCTCGCCTCCAGGAGTCTACTGCACAGTTCTGCCTCCCTTCCAGAAGGGAGTGCAGATGAAGCATCAACTGCTTGCTTCTCTCCAACCTTAATCCCCAAGGAGCAAACCTCCCCTAGGGAACTGTTGAGAAGCCTCTACCTGTGATCAGTCCAATCTGCTTTCTTTACATAAGAAATATTATCTAAGAAATACATATTATTTACACAATACATAAGAAATAAAGCCTGTATCTTGAAAACAGAGAGTTGTGCTAGAATGCCCCCTTAAGAAAGACTCTACATGCTATTACAACCCTGGATTCTAATTTCTGAGTGATCTTGAATTGACTGAGTCCACGATTCCTAATTCACACAAGAAGCTTTATTAACTCCCTGGGATGACATGAGAACAAATGACTCAATGGTTCCAAAGCTACAGACACTCAAGTTAAAAATAAAATCTGTCCAGATTGGCAGGATATTATCTTATTTTTCTATTTGTTTGCTTTCTGCCCTCACCAAGCACTGTGACGTGTCTTTGTTTAATACTTAGAGAACAGCTAATGCTATTCTGATGTGTTTGTTCCTTGTGTCCTTGTAGCTAACTGCAGAGAGAAAGCGCTTTGTGTCACGCAGCCTCTAAGATCTTCCTGCTGATCAGTGCCTCCTCTATCCTGTGTGATCCCCTCTCCTCAGATGTAACCCACTTCCAGCCAAGAGAATATAACAAAGTGATGAAACGTCATTTCCCTTATCAGGCAGGTTGTCTGTCACTATTTTCTTGTTCACAATGAGTGCCCATCAGCTTACACATTTGACTAAGCGCACTGCCATCCTGTGGCAAAGGACCTCGTCTTGCCAACATCAAAAAGCTTGCAATCAGCTCCTTTCCGAGTTCACAAGTCAATCATGTAGCATACAGTCCATGAGAAAGACTGAAGCAGGAGAGCCACACATGCAGGGCCTGAATCCCTGACTACAGATACTATCAAATAATAGACATTGCCTAAACCACTAAGCTTTGGACTAGATGTCATACTGCAACAGTTAGCTAATACACTGTTCAAAAAAAAAGAAAAAAAGTAACTGCATGAATTCCGAGTACTAACACTGCTAGTTTCCAATGACAGAATCCACATATCTTCATTCTTGGACACAACTCACATTTGCTTGAGTTCTTTTACTAGCTTTTAACTAAAACAAAGCAAAATTGCACCAAAATAAACAAAAATGGAAAGAAATACAGTAGAAATAGGAAAGTCAGTAACAGTTGAAGACTAATACCTTCTTCCAGACAAAGGCGAGATATTTTCATTTTGTATGAAATCAGTAGGAAGACTTAAGTTTTGAAGGCGATAAACCAGTTAACCCTACTAACATCTATGAAAAACTCCCTGCCTAGCAGAATATTTCAAGTGCACAAAGAATACCCACGGGTCTGATCTGCTAATCATCAGATGCTATACAAATGTGAAACATCATAAATACATATAATCATTATATGTTAATTAAAAAAATAAAAATGAAATTTTAAACAAGCAGAAAGAGAAGATGCTTTGAGAGGAGAGAAAAGGCTGCGGGAGAACAATCCTGGGTGTAGAGAGAGCAGAGGCTGGGGACAAGTTCTGCCTGTGGATGTCCGCTTTGAAATGGTACCAAGTCAGTTAGAAAACTTATCCTACCACCTAAAGACAACGGGGAAGAGCAAACTAAACATAAGGCAACTAGCAGGAAGGAAGTAATGATTAAATAAATGAATAAAAAGGGAGATGGGCAAACAAAGTCAATTAAATCAAAATCTAGTTTGAAAGCCAAATTGACAAATATTTATTATTTTTAAATAGTGGCGTCGTGGGGGGGTTGTAGAAACTTAAGCAAATATAATCAGAAACAAAAGATGTGGCATTATGAACCTTAAGGAAAAACATTTCAAAGGAATCATGTAAAAACCCCACATATAATACATGATAAAGAAAGGTTTCTAAAAAAACAGAAACTTCTAAAGTAGCCCTGTAAGAAACTTCACCTGAAGTTACTTGCCCTGGAGATTCAAGGTCCAAGGTTTGTAATACAGGGGAAAAAAAAGTGTAACTGTCTGTAGCAAGTAAGGGAATTATATAAAAACCAAAATAATAGCAACGACAACAAAAACCAAAACCTGATTCATATAGAAAAGCCTATATCCAGACGGCTTTACTGAAAAAAAAGTTACTGACAGGGGCTGGAGCGATGGCTCAGAGGTTAAGAATGCTGGATGTTCTTCCACAGGACCCAGGTTCAAGTCCCAGCACCAGCACCACAGGCTTACTCAGTCACCTGTGACTACAGTGCCAGAGGATGCCTTCTGCTCACCTCCACAAACACAAGCCACTCATGTAGTATGCAGGCATACACGTGGACAAAATACCACGTCCCCCACACATAAAAATAAAGAAATATATAACAAGTATCAATTCTTCATACACGCTGCCGCCAGCAGGGGGAGACTTCCCAACTCACTCTACAATGTTAGTATTGTAGAAAAAGTATGAATGGGTTATTTCACATGAAAGAGTCAACTTCAAATTATGATCTAACTAATTACTTGCAAACTTAAATATATAGATTTTAGGATATAAGTCCAATAACTACTAGTGTTTTACTAATTCAGGCATACATAATTTTTAAATTTCAAGGGTTTCAATTATTATAACATTGCAAGCACAGTCATGCTGTGTCCTCAGCATGGCTTAGTGTGCTGTGGGGTTGGGTGGGGCCCTCACAAGTGGATTAGTGCCACCTCTGGAGGACACTATCTTTTGCTCTTAGGATTTCATTAGTTTCAGGAGTCAGCTGCCTCAATCAACTCCCGTCCCCACCATTTTCTCTGTTCTCTATGTGCCCCCACTTTCCACCTTGAGTTCAAGCAGCATTAAGACTCCTGCTAGAATGTGTGAGAACTGTGAGCTAAATAAGCCTTTTTTGCTTACAAATTACCTCTGCTATTCTATTACAGCAACAGCAACAGACTAAGCCAAAACAGGGAACAGAATAAATACTTTCCTATTTTAATTTTCTTCCCTTGAGGGATAGCTCACTGTTTGTGTGAGACAACCAGAGAGCATCATTAGACAAGGCTGACCTTACTGAGGGGTCACTCTCCAGGAGTTCGGTAAGTCGCTGCACTTGCTCTGGTTGTATAGATCTTCCTAGGAGTGCTTCTGTGTTAGTGTAGATCAGGAATGCTGAGACCACACCTAGTAAGGTGCCCACACCCAAGGAACCCAGGCTGTCATACAATGGATTGCCTGAAAGAAGAAACCAAAACATTTCTATCATTCCAGTGAGCTTTAGAGAGCAAACAACCAAGATTTCTGACATTCACTCCTGGATCCTTTAGTTGCCTCTTTTAACAGCTGCTAACAGTCTTACTATTAACAGGGGCAGGGTGGTGTATGACTTTAACCTCAGCATTTTCGAGAATGAGTTTGAGGCTAGCTGGGTCTATATAGAGCAGTGGTTCTCAACCTTCCTAAAGCTGGGACCCTTTAATACAGTTCGTCATGTTGCAGTAACCCCAACCATAAAATTGTTTCATTGCTACTTCATAACTGTAATTTTGTTGCTGTTATGAATCATAATGTAAATATCTGGTATGCAGGATATCTGATATGTGACCCAAGAGTGAGAACTGCTGATACACGGTGTTCTAGGCCAGCAAGGGCTACATAGTGAGACTCTGTCTCAAAAAAAAAAATTTTTTTAAAAAAAACAAAACAAAAAAACATTTTAGTGTCGGTGTGGCATGTGCATGGAGGTCAGGAGACTACTGGGGAGCCTGTTTCTTTTCTTCCACTACGTAGGTCCCAGGGAATAAACTCAGGCCCTGAGTGCCTCTATCTGCTGAACTATCTCAATGCCCTTATTTAACTTTTAAAATTCTTAATATAAAACTTTTATTTTACCAAAAATATCAATTGTGTACTAGTTTTATTAACATGTAGTCGAAGTATATAAAACAAAAGACAAATTTATCTCTCCTAATCGATCTGCTTGTAAAGCACAATTCATTATAAGAGTTCCAATTATGGAATCCAAAATTAAATAGTGCTCTTTAGAAACGAAAAGTTAAAAGAACTAGTCATTAGTCATTAGCATAGCCTTTGATTTCAGAACTTGGAAGGCAGAGGCAGACAGACTTCTTCTGAGTTCAAGGCCAGCCTGATCTACATGGCTAGGCTAGCTAGGTCATTCAGTGCAACCTCTGGGGTGGGGTGTGCTCATCAATAATATATGACCAAAAGTATGGTAAAGGTCAATCAGATCATCCTAGTTCCACTGAAGAATGCAGCGGCAGCTCATCATCTGATTGATTTTACATAAATAAAAACACATGGATGAAGTTAATCCCAGGAGAATCTGACCTTACAAGCTGAGCGAACACTCAAATGGTTCTTGTTTTAGAAAACAAAATGAGCTTTCTGTGTCAATTTGCCTTTTAGCACTCAAAAAACTTAGCCGGCTACCAAGATGAGTGGAAAGAACCTGAAGAAAATTAGGCCTATAAAGTAGCAGAGGTCATTCCTGGTACCAGGAGCAAGAAGCCATGTGAACAAGAGCTCCAAAGCGTACGTACTTATTAAAGTCTCTGCATTACCTTAATGACCCATGCCATTAGTAAATCCCAACAGTACTGTCATAGGGAGGGGGGCCAGAGTTCAGAGGAACCCCAACTTTGACTCACTGCTACTCAGGTTACAATAGTCTACTAATGCCTTTATTTCTCATCTCAAGATAAATAAATCTCAGAGAAATCTGCACACCAACTCCCCATATATTAGAGAATTAAGTAGTAGAAGAAAATCACACATAGTTTAAGAAATACTTACCTGTTACAGAGGTAAGGCCCATGCAGGTGGCCGCTATTATCACTCCTAAGACAGCTGCAGTGTCCTCCAATAGTATAACATTTGTACTGGGATCACGACTTTGCATGACTTAATCATTGTGGCAACAGACAAGAACAGAGAACTTTGAAATCTTAATTTGACACTACCAGAAGCCATTTCAATAACTACCCATTTAAAATCAATCTGTTAACACAGGATATATTACAAATTGTAGTTTTTAAAACCCTATTTATTATCTCAAACATTAATAATAATAATAACTTAGATAGTAAAATTATCTTTCCAAATTATACAGGTATATGCAGAAATATAACAGCTCACCTAAGTCAAATTGCTATGCCCAGAAAACATCCCTTTGCTCAAATATGCCATCCCTATGCTCAAAAATTCTTTTTAACAGAGCTCATACAAAAGACAGTGAGACATGTTTTATATCATTTCTTAGCAACAAAGCAATAGCATTAAATACTTTCAGCAGGATAAAAGAAAAATATAAATACCTGGTTGTAAACTACATACCATACTTATAAAATGATGTTCCTTTGGCCTGAGCACTCCTGCGAAGTTCGTTTATGGCCACAAGAAGTGTTGCTGAAAGAGAAACACCCTATTAGCAAGGAAGAAACATCAGTCTCCAACTTTAAAGAGAGCACCCTGAAAACAAACAGAACACCAGAGTGGGCAATGAGAAAGACTCTATGTTAACAGTCACCATCAAGATTCTAATTAGCCATTATAGCAAAATGAATCTCCTATTTCAAACCATAATAGCTAAACATAATTACTACAGCAACAGCCTTTGCCAATCGAGCAGCCACAACTGGGTGGCACTCACTTCTGATCCTCTCAATCTTTGGAGGTCTATCCATTAAGGAAAACCCCATAAATGTACAATTATAACCTGACAATCAGAAATCAAATTAATTTTAAAAATAGATGAGGAACTAAAGAGATGGTTTAGGGGGTAAGACCTTTGCAATCTCAAAGACTAGAGTTCAGATCTCAGCCCTCATATAACAACCAGGCATCTGACAAACACCTGTAATTCCAGCTCTGAGGGATCTGGTGCCCTCTTCTGGCCTTTGCATGCCACAGACATGGGTACCCACACACACATACACATACACTCAAACTTACACAGACACTTACACAAAAATTAATTAATAATAAACAAACAAATGGATCTTTTTAAAAGATGGATGAAGGGAATACCAAATACAGAAAGTAATAATCTTTCAGAGATAAAGAACACTGAATTAGGTATTTTATGTTGCTATTAGAAACTATGTTATAAGCCGGGCGGTGGTGGCCCATGCCTTTAATCCCAGCACTCGGGAGACAGAGGCAGGAGGATCTCTGTGAGTTCGAAGCCAGCCTGGACTACAAAGCCAGTTCCAGGACAGGCTCCAAAGCAACAGAGAAACTTTGTCTTGAAAGAAAACGAGAAAAAGAAAGAAAGAAAGAAAAAAGAAAGAAAGGAAAAAAAAGAAAGAATTTTACAATATTTTTGAAGTACTATATTTCAGAAATTATTATTCTTGTTGTAAAGACAGTTTTTTTCTAATTAACACTGCTAAAAACCAATTTAAAAAGTTAGTAACATTATGTTTTTATTTCCAATGGTCTGAGCACAGCCTATCCCCCTCGCCCACACCCACAGCCACAAGCACAGACACGACAGAGACTTTCTACCGTGAACGGCAGACGAAGCTTAGGCTCCTACCTCCACAACACTAACACTCCTTGGCAAACTGTAATGGATGGGCTTTCATATATACTAAACTGAAAATAAATCATTTTTGATAGTACATACCTCCTTCAGATACCAAAGATCCTGCTAAAATACAATATGCCTGGAAAATAAGAAATAAGACAAATAATGAACCAAGTATTTCATTGAAGAATTACAGCTTACTCATATGTAAAATTTGCACTATCCAATAAAATTGAAATATAAGTGCTAATTCAAGCTTGATACTAAGGATCTTGTTAGTAAACAACTCAGACGAAGAGAATAAACTATAGAGAGAAGCCAGGTATAGTCATGTACGGTTGTAATCCCAGCACTAGGGATGCAAAGGCAGGCAGATCTCTAAATTAAAGGCCAGCCTTGTCTACAGAGTGAGTTCAAGGACAGTCAGGGATTTGCAGAGGAACCCTGTCTCAATGCCCTCTATTCTGCAAAAAAAAAAAATTTTATCTAAAAAAAAAAAAGTTTTAAAAGACATAAAAAATTCCATTGGGAAAAAAGGATAAAATACCCAAAGTCAAGGATTCTGAAGTAATGCCTATTAAGCAAGTTTAGTCTATCGAACCCATAAAGTGTCTCATTTCAATGGAATCCTACTCAGTTACTGAAAGACAGGATATGTTAGAAATTTTAAAATCATCACTTTCTAGCTCCAGAGACAGTTTCTCCCCTGTCTAGTGATGCTATTCAAATGAGATGCCCCTGGGACAATGAGGGACAGCTAAACGTGTGCAGGATGGGAGAGGCGAGTTTGTTCATTTAACTACACAAAATGTACTATGGTTAAAAAACAAAGTAAGAAACTCGCCTCAAAAATGTAAATAGAGGGCTAGATATGGTGGCATTTGCCTATAATCCCAGCACAGGGAGTGGAGGAAAAGAATGAGGCAGGAGGTCAAAACTTCAAGGGCAGTCTGGGTATCACAGCAAAACACTTTATCTTAATAACTAAACGACAAAAATAAAAATACAAATAAGCCTAGCTCAACTGGCTTGTTATTATAGAGATATGCACGGAATACTAGAATATTGGAATTAGACGGGTTATGTACTATCCTATGACCAAAATAGGAAAAGGAGTTCCAAGTTCACTCACATTCCAGCACGTCCCAACAACAGCATGGATATATAATCTGCAGAGGCTTTCAGAAGGAGCTGGAGGCCTCTTTCTACCCAGCAGACCACACTTGTGTTATACCTAGCACTACTGAAGACAAGCCAGAGAGTGAGGAGGCCAAAGGAGAACATTTCTATGATGAATCTGTTGAGTTGCTGAGATTGCTCAGTAGACTTAATAGGTGCCCTGAGGAGATCGGAGATCAAAGCCAACTGAGTCTGATGCACCCACGAGCAATAATCTGACGGGGGCTGTCAGGAGAGAGACCACAGAGCCCCACAGAAAGTAAAATGTCTCATATATAGGTCTTAGCCATGGGGCCCTGAGATGGAGTCTTTTGAAATATCTAAAAGGCATTTTTGCCAAATGCCTGGAAGCTGAGAGGAGCGGTAGACAACCACTCTGTGTCTATCAGAGCTGAGAGGAGTGGAAGATGGCCAGCCTGTCTATCCAAGGTGCCAGAGCAGCAAAGCAGCGTAGTCTCTAAGGCCTGACTGTGAAAGGCAAGGTAGTTTAATGACCTATGAAGGCCAGAGCAGACCAGTGTTAGTACATACTGTTCCCTACCCAGTGTTGGGCATGGCCTATTGAGCAGAAGAACCTGGTGTAATAAGGCTGAAAGCGACCATGCCCCTCTTCCTGTTCCCCAGGGCAAGCCCTCTACCTGATGGAGGCCTCAGAGAAAACACAAAACAAACGAACCAATCAACCTCCCTTTCATTTTGCTTTAATATTAAATGCAGTTCCAGCTTATGACAAGTGACTGGAAATTGTAGTTACTGATATAAAACCATTCCTGGTGCTAACGGTGAACAGAGTTCTTTTTGTTCTTCAATAGCATCTCTAGAAAATTTGTAGAACTGCTCAAAATTTTAATCAAAGAGGATGTGCTTACTAATTATACCTATGAGATCCTCTTGTTTAACATCACCAAACTAGGGGCTAGAGAAATGGCTCAGCAGTTAAGAGCACTGGCTGCTCTATCGGAGGGCCTGGGTTGGATTCCCAGCACTCCAAGGCAGCTCACAGTCTTGTGTAACTCCAGTCCCAGGGGAACCAGCATCCTCTTTTGGCCTTTGCCTGCATCAGACATACATGTGCTGCACAGACATACATGAAGGCAAAACACTCATACACATAAAATAAGTAAGAATTGCTTAAAATCACCCCATCTGTGGATTCAGACGTCATAATACTCATATGTAAAACAAACCCATAAATAAATAACATGTGTGACACAGTCAAGAGGCATGCTATTCCTATTCGCCAATACAATATGACAAAGTCATAGCACTCCATATGTGAAAATGGAAGAAAAAAGAGGATCACCCATAGAAGGGATTCCATTGGTTGAGGATGAAGCAATCCCATGATTCCATGGTACCAAGAGAGTCCTGCGCCCATCATGAAAATACCAACACCACTAATCAATGAAGAGATATAGCGCATATTTGAAAAGCCATATCTGGAAGATAAAAAGATCACATAGTTTGCAAAAATGTATAGTAACTTTCAAAATGTGTTTAATAAGTCAATGAAATTGAAAACACATTTTTAGACTACTAAAATGGTGTAGTTTTATATATTAAACAAATAAAAGTTTGTTCAAATTTCATATAAAAACTCACA
The DNA here is from genome assembly GCF_982192425.1 of Myodes glareolus. NCBI lineage: Eukaryota > Metazoa > Chordata > Mammalia > Rodentia > Cricetidae > Myodes > Myodes glareolus. The sequence goes on from NC_142033.1 coordinate 39,896,042, forward strand.
ATATACAAAGTGGGGGGAAAAGGCAAGATCTTTGAAAATATATAGAAATAAAATAAATATTAACTAATTTAGGTATTTGCTCATCTCTATTTCTTATAGTCTACTTTGATTTATCAGAACTACTTTATAATTACATTCCACACTGGCCAGGAAAAATAATCTTTCTTATAATTTATTTATTTGTATTTTATGTACATTGGTGTTTTGCCTGCATGTGTGTCTGTGTGAGGGTTTCAGATCCCCTAGAACAGGAGTTACAAACAGTTGTGAGCTCCCATGTGGGTGCTGGGAATTGAACACGGGTTCTCTAGAAGAACAGCCAGTGCTCGCAACCACCAAGCCATCTCTCCAGCTTCAAAATTCATCTTTTAAAAAATACATTAAGATGTTTAACGAACAGGGGAATACTTCAATTTCCTTGGATTGTAGCTTCTAATTGAATATTGTGGTCTTATAGTTAATCTATGATGTGTATTACCTATAATTTTGTTGCTTAATACTGAACAATTTAATATGAAATTTACTGCAGATTCTGAACAATTTAATAGACAGTTGAACCAACAGCTTCTGTTCTCTGCATGTTTTCATGGATAATTTTTGAAAATATTATTTGTCTAATCATCTTTGGTCAAAATGAACCATTAACTTGAACTATTCAAGTACCAATACAACACAATTAGGGGACTTGGAAACTATGACATACTATGAGAAGTAGAATCATTCATTCACAAAAATGTTTCCTGAGAAACATACTCTTAAACTCAAATACAACTGCACTCTCTGGTAGATACACATTCAAACAAAGAGTATTAACTTGAAAGAATTAACAGAATTCTCTTTGTACAAAGCTGCAGTCTAGCCATAGAGAAACCCAGTTCATTGATATAACAATGTTTTACAGATTTGACTTGGAAAATTTTATTTTCTAAACTTTTCTCCAAAGTTTAACTAACTATAAGTCAATTTAAATTAATAACAAATGAAGTTGTAGTGGGCTTTTGTTTTGTTTTGTTTTATTTTTCTTCATTGTTTTGTTTCTTGAGGCAGGGTTTCTCTGTGTAGCCCTGGCTGTCCTGAAACTAATTTTGTAGACCAGGCTGGCCTTGAACTCACACAGATGCTCTGCCTCCTGAGTGCCACCAAACCTGGCTTGCACTGTAGGTTCTTACTGAAAACTTGTATTATGCAGATCTGTACTGTCTTCTATAGTAAATTACGAGTCACGTGTGGTTATTTATATATAAATGTCTTTAAACTAAACACTGCCTATATTTAAGTACTGTACTAGGTAGTATTAAAATGAGTTATTTAAAATAACTTAAGAAGCAATCTTCAGAATACAAAATTTTAAATTTTTACCCTCTTATTTAAATTTTTTGGTGTGGAAAACCAGTAAGGAAAACATTTTGTCAAGAGATAGGAAAACACAGTAGATGTGTAATTAACATTTGGTCTCTATACTAGAAAACTCCCATTTCTAGAAAATTAAAAATGTGTTATTACTGAAAAAGCAGTGCCCTGCTGTCAAGTAAGGGAAGGTATTTACAAAGCCCTAAAATGAACACCTTCACAGAGATAAAGGTGCACTTTTCTGCGTTAGCATTGACCAATTGCATTAATGAAGGTAGTTAAAAGAACAATGACTGGGGAGCTCAACCATTTGGGTGACCATTAACAGATTGAACAAAAATAAATATCCACATCAGGTAACTGACAAACTCAAAGTACTATATTCTAAAAAACACACTCACTTTACAAATATCTAATTTTGAAATGTTATCAAAATATTTCTCAATCACAATAAAAGCATTAAAGAAGAGTAAGTATGAAGTATGCATTTGAAAAAGGTTAATATCAAAACTTCAGATTACACAGCCAATTGTTTGAGCAGAAATATATTTCCCTGAAACAAAATAAAATAGAACTCTAAGATAAGTGGTTTTTTATTATCAAATATGGAGAAGATCTCCAGGCTGTATTATTATAAAGTATAAAAATGATTTCAACTCCATTTTCAAATTATGCTTTGACTTTACTTTGACCCTTACACTTTAGACAATACAAAGGAAATGACCAAATCTCGAACAATCTGATGCTTTATATAAAGTTCAGACTTCTCAAAAATTCGCTGGTTCTTATTTCAATGACATAGCAAATTCAAATCAGAGGTCGTGTCCTTACGGGTGAGAAGGGTCTGGTGTTTGAATAGACTTGCTGATGCCCAGTGCTAGCAAACCCTACGGAGAAGAACAAACAGTAAGCGGCCCTTACCAAGATGGAAAATACAATGATATAGTGAGTAAGTCAAGCTGGGCAGTGGTGACACATGCATTTAAGCGCAGCACTCGGGAGGCAGAGGCAGATGAATCTCTGTGAGTTCGCAGCCAGCCTGGTCTACAAGAGTTAGTTCCAGGACAGGCACCAAAGCTACAAAGAGAAACCCTGTCTTGAGAAAAAGAAAAAAAATGAGTAAGCCAAATTGGAAGATGTAAAGGATAACAACAAAGAAATTATATATGTACATCAAAGGCCAAGCAACTGTAGCTTAGAAAAAAAAATTCCTAGTCTAGAAAAATAAAGAGAAACCCAAGGGGATTCAGAACAGCATTTGAAGCAAGAGAATTAACTTTGAGTCTATCTTGGGCTGAAAACTGAGACTCATGTCAAAAAACAAAACTATACCAAACTAAACAAAGGCAGTAACCACAGCAGAATCTAAAATCTCTTCAGTAGGGAAATGAATGCAAATGATCAACCATGCTAAATTACGTCTATAGCAGCTTAAAATAGCCAGCCAGTTTTCTGCACGGACATGGGAAAAGCTCCTAGAAGGCACTATTCAGTGAAGTGGTCTGGATGCAGGCCAGTCTGAGTTACTACATTTCAAGGCTCTGTCACAAACAAAACAAGGCACTATGATTAGAATTTCAGCCAATCATAGATCACTAGCTTATCTGCCCCGAATTCTCCCTCACTCCACTTTTCTCTCCTTTGTGGTCCTGGAGATCAAACCTTGGCCTTACATAGTCTAAGCAAGCACTCACAACTGAGCTGTACCCCAGCTGTTCTTTAGATCTTCCTAAAACTCTCAGCAAGTTTATAGTAATAAGTGTAAAAGTTTTGTACACCTTTTGCTAGATTTATTCTTTTTTATTATGTATACAGTGTTCTGTCTGCATGGCCAAGGAGGTGACCAGATTTCATTATAGATGATTGTGAGTTATCGTGTGGTTGCTGGGAATTGAACTCAGGGCCTCTGGAATAGCAGCCACTGCTTGCTCTTAACCTCTGAGCCATCTCTCCAGTCTGCAAGGTTTATTCTTAACATTTTATGATATTATAGAAATGAAAAATTTTAAATGTCATTCTGTATTTCCTGGGAATGAAATGCACAATTAGTATCTATTTGCCCTCTATAGCTACTCATTTTTACTATTAAATCAACTTTATATTTTAGAACAATATTTGCTTGACTATACTATGATTTTTATATATTGCTTGATCTCATTTGGTTATATTTTGAAGAATTTCTGCTGGGCGGCGGTGGTGCACACCTTTAATCCCAGCATTTAAGAGACAGAGGCAAGAAGACCTCTGTGAGTTCGAGGCCAACCAGTTCTACAGAGTTGAGTTCCAGAACAGCTAAGGCTACATGGAGAAACCCTGTCTCAAGAAAAGAAAAGAAAAAAGGAATTTCTATTCTATGTTGATAATGATGGGTATGTATGTTTTTCTCATACGATGGCATTGTAAGTTTTGGTATCAGGGCTATGTTATGAGAGTTGAAAGTCATTGCTCTCCCTATCTCTCATTATCACTATTACTTTCTTAAACACTAGCTGGGTTCTCTTGGTACTGTCTCCATAGTAACTGAGGATTCCTTCAGTCTTCTTTATCTCTGGTTCTTGTACAGATGCTTTCTATTTTGATAAATTAGGGCTAACTCTTTTCTTGGATTTTTAGTCTTCTGTCAATTGCTCTGCAGTGAGATTTTGTGTCAGACAAAGTTTTCAGTTCTAAAAGTCCCACTAACGTCTCTCATCTGCCAACTCAGTCTGTTTCATTAACTAATTTTTCTGCTAGTTGTGGCCTATTTTCTTGCTTCTTGCACTGTCTAGCAGTATTCTGTTACTAACTGGGAAAATTAGTTGACCACTGTGAATGTCACACTAAGTGTTTGGGGTCTATTACATTCTCGAAATAGCATGAAGCTTTGTTCTGCAAACAATTAAATTATTTAAAGATAAACTTGATCATTTATATTTCTGGGAAAATCTGTTAAGAAGGGGTTTGAACAGCCTTTACACTAGGGATAATTTAGCTCTACTACTAAGAGGCTAGATTTCTGCTGATCTGGGTATCTCTTACCTCTCCTGATAAGCTCTGGATGTACTGTAGCCCTGTGTGAGCACAAGGAATTACTCAGCCTTTGTCTGTTTGGTGTTTCTGCCCACATCTTACATATGAGTAATTTAACATTCAGCAAGAACTCCAAAAGATCCCTATATATAGAATTATGCAGATTTTTTTAATACATAGCCTTTCCTCTGAGGAACTCCACCTTCTAATTTCCAACGACTTTGGATTCCTTGAACTTTCTATTTCTCATCCTGGCTCACTGCTCTGAATGTATCTCCAAATAAAAAGCCAGAGAGAAAGTGTAGGAGAAATTAAATCCCATCTCAGAAGTATGATCTTATGCTTCTATTGTTCAATGTTTGAAAGCAGTTATATATTCTGTCTAGGACTTTATTGTTTAGGCATCAAAAGAGTAAATTTAGTCTGAGTCATTCATAGTTAAAAGCAGAAGTTCTATTCATAACATTTTGCAACTTGACCTTTTTACTCAATTTATCATGGTTATTACTCCAGTTAAAAGCTATCAGTCTTTAAAACCCATACATAATATTTGTGTTGGCTAGTTTGATGTCAACTTGATACAACCTATAGTCACTGAGAGGAGGGAACTTCAATTGAGCAAATGCCTCCCAAAGATCGGACTGTGGGCTAGCCTGTAGGGCATTTTTTTAAAATTAGTGATTGATGGGGGAGGGCCCAGCCTATTGTGGGTTGTGCCATCCCTGGGCTGGCAAACCTGGGGTCTATAAGGAAGCAAGCTGATTAAGACAGGAGGAGCAAGCACATAAGCAGTGCCCCTCCATAGCCTGCTTCAGCCCCTGCCTCAGGTTCATATCCTGTTTAAGCTCCTGTCTGACTTCCTACAAGGCATAAGCCAAATAAACCCGTCCCTCCCCAACTTGTTTTTGGTCACAGTTTTTCATCATAGCAACAATAACCCTAAGGAGGATAATATTTTAGAGAAAAGACACTCCTAAAAACTAACACTCAAAGTTAATCTTCTTTCACAATTCTTTGTCCTATGTCCTAAAGTTTACAAGGTTTTTAGACACTGTTTTTACATATCCATTTCCTCTCCTTCTACCCAAGTGACAGGGGTTATTAAGCATTTACTAATGGCTCCGTAGGTACAGTGCTTTCCATGAAATCATGGGCACTGGAGTTAGGTGGGTAATGATGGCCGTTCTGTAATCCTGGCCCTTGGAAGGCAGACAGATACTAACTAAGCTGACTAGCTAGATTAGCTAAACTAGTGAACTCTGTGATCAAATAAGAGACCTGTCTCAATATATATGATGGAGACAATTAAGGAAAACATCTGTGCTAACCTCTGACCTCCTTGCAGGAGCCCGCAGACATGGGCACACATACACGTCTCATACACAAGTCACAAAAAAAAAAAAAAAGGAAATCAAATCCAAGGTAAAGACTGCTAGCAACTGGCTACCTTCTTCCTTTACTTTTACAGGGGGTTTCAATCTACTTGACAGTGAGACGCATTCTTCTGTTTAATCTGTAAATAATATTGCCCTGCTTGCTCTTCATTTTATTATTCCTTTGAATTTTAGGCTGGACAGTGCTGCGTACCAAAGTCAGGGCCTCTCACCTGCTAATCACATACTTTATTTAGCACTGAGCCAAATTAGCAGGCTTAAATATCCACTCCTATACCTGTATCTTTCACCAAAACGTCTCTCAAATTTGTTCCAACATAAGTATAAATAAATACGGAAAGGATACCATATTCCTTAAAATGAGACACAAATACATAAATGACATTTATATAGAGTTTTCATAAAGGTTTAGGTTTTTAGTATTCACAATTTGGGCCAAAGAGACTTCAAAGGCTATTTTAACCTTTTTCTTTTTTAAAAATTTCATTTGTAAAGTCAAGGTAAATCATTCAAACTACCAGTCTAATGTATGTTAAACAATTAACCGGCACTCTATCTTTACTTAAAAAATTTATTGGCTCTCACAGTAAGTAAGAATTTACGTTTAGCTGGGCATGGTGGCACATGCCTTCAATCCAAGGACTCTAGAGGCAAATGCAGGCAGATTTCTGTGAGTTTGAGGCAGCCACAGAGTGAGTTCCAAAGACAGTCATGGTTACATTTAGAAACTCACTTTAAGAATCTCTTCTAAGAAGTACACTTGAACGCACTAGCACAGGAGACCACTTCCTAAATATAACCCCAATAGCACAGACACTGAGAGAAACAACTAATAAATGGGACCTCCTGAAACTGAAAAGCTTCTGTAAAGCAAAGGACATGGTCAACAAGACAAAACAACAGTCTACAGAATGGAAAAAGATCACCAACCCCACATCAGACAGAGGTCTGATCTCCAAAATACACAAAGAACTCAAGAAATTCGTCATCAAAAGAACAAATAATCCAATAAAAAAAAATGGAGTACAGACCTAAACAGAGAACTCTCAACGGAAAAATCTAAAATGACTGAAAGACACTTAAGGAAATGCTCAACATCCTTAGTCATCAGAGAAATGCAAATCAAAACAACTCTGAGATTCCATCTTACACCAAAATCAAAAACACTGATAACAACTTATGCTGGAGAGGTTGTGGGGAAAGGGAACACTCCTGCATTGCTGGTGGGAATGCAAGCTGGTACAGCCCCTTTGGTTATCAGTATGGCGATTTCTCAGAAAATTAGGAAACAACCTTCCTCAAAACCCAGCAATATCACTTTTGGGTGTATACCCAAAGAATGCTCAACTGTGCCACAAGGACATGTGCTCAACTATGTTTGTAGCAGCATTGTTTGTCATAGTCAAAACCTGGAAACAACCTAAATGCCCCTCAACTAAAGAATGGATAAGGAAAATGTGGTACATTTACACATGGAGTACTACACAGCAGAAAAAAATAACATCTTGAAATTTTCAGGCAAATGGATGGAGCTAGAAAACATCATTTTGAGTGAGGTAACCCTGACCCAGAAAGACAATTATCATATGTACTCACTCATAAGTGGTTTTTAAACATAAAGCAATGAAAACCAGCCAACAAATCACAATCTCAGAGAACCTAGACAACAATGAGGACCCTAAGAGAGACATACGTAGATCTAATCCACATGGGAAGTAGAAAAAAATAAGATCTCCTGAGTGAATTGGAAGCATGGGGACCTCAAGAGACGGTTGAAGGAGAAAGGAGAGGCAGCGAGGGGAGCAGAGAAAAATGTAGAGCTCAATAAAAATCAGTAATAATAATAAAAAAGAATCTCTTCTAAGCCAAGTGGTGGTGGTGCGCAACTTTAATCCCAGCACTCAGGAGGTAGAGGCAAGTGGATCTTGCCTGAGTTCAAGACCAACCTGGTCTACATAGAGAAACCCTGGCCTGGAAAAAAAAAAATCTCTTCTATAGGAACTGAAGAGCTGGCTCAGTGACTAAGAGATCTTGTTCTTACAAAGGACCCAGGTTCGATTTCCAGTAGCCACATGGTTCACCACTCCTCAGGCACCAGGTATACATGGATGCACAGATGTATATGGAGGGGGAACACTCAAATACATAAAATAATAAAAATCTAAAGCAAACAAAAGAATAATTTCTATAAAATATTACGACCAAACACATATTAAACGATAAATTTATACTCCTATCTCATTACTGATAGTTCTTAAAGCATAAAAACTTACTTTAAAATACTACGATCACATTTCTTTTTGGAATTAGGTTATCATGTAGTCCAGGGTGGTCTTCTATTTACTATGAAAGGATGACACTATAGAAAACTTACTCATATGTTTGTGTCACATTTTAAAGACTATGGCATAGCTCCTGACCCACCCCACCTCGAGGCACATGCATGCCCCACAGCCAGCCTATGGTCATTATTTCTGTGTGCTGCCGTCCTTCATTACTATTCAAACATCAGTTTCAAAATCCTTTATGGAAACTTCAGTTTTCTTCCTTCCTTCCTTTCTTTGAGACAGGGACTCACTATGTGGCTCTGACTGTCCTAGAACTCACTGTGTAGACCAGGCTGGCCTTGAACACAGAGATCTGCCTGCCTCTGTATCCTGAGTGCTGGAAATAAAGGGACGAGTGCCACTAAGCTTGACAAAAGCTAAATTGTCAATGCTCAAGTTTCTTATATGAAATAGATAGTATTTTCAAATAACCTACAAGTATCCTTTTATATTTTAAATAATTTATCTATTATTTTTCATGCCTAACAAAACATATAAATAGTATATACATTATTGTTAAACTCTATTTTTTTTTTTTTAACCACTATACAAACGAGGATAACCTCTATTTTAAAGAATAGTTACGGGGACTGGAGAGATGGCTCAGCAGTTAAGAGAACTGTCCAAAGATTCTGAGTTCAATTCTCAGCAACCACATGGTGGCTCACAACCATCTGTAATAGGATCTGGTGCCCTCTTCTGGAATGCAGGTTTACAAGGAGAACACTCATATAAATAAATAAAATTAAAAAGAAAAGAATTGTAACGGGTGAGGGTGGGGCTGGAGAAATGGTTCAGTCATTAAGAGTACTGGTTGCTCTTGCAGAAGAGCCAGCTTTCATTCCCAGCACGCACACGGTGGCTCCTTAACTCCAGTTCCAGGAGATCTGATGCCATCTTGTGGCATTAGATATCGTTTTGGTGCACAGACATATAAGCAGACACAACATCCACAAACATAAAATAAGCAAATTTTAAAAACAGAAAGAAAAAGAATAGTGATAAGGGCAAAAGTCTGTACAGCATAGTATTCTCTCCTATCTATCTATCTATCTATCTATCTATCTATCTATCTATCTATCTATCCTCTCTCTCTCTCTCTCTCCCTCCCTCCCTCCCTCCCTCTCTCCTCCTCAGTGTGTTGTTTGAGACAGTGCCTCTCTGTGTAGTTCTGATTGTTCGGGAACTGACCATATAGAGCAGGCTGGGTTCATATGAACTCATATGGTTCACAGAGCTCTCCCTGCACCCACTCAAGGACTGGGACTAAGGTATGCTACCATGCCCATCTCTTTCTTGTATTTTTAATCCACAGCTGGCTGCTAGGATATGGAAGCATAGATGCAGAACCCACATATACAAAAAGTCACTGTTCTTCAAAGCTCAAATTAAAAAAGCTGCATTTCCCCAAAAGCCAATTGCAGAGTACTTTTTAACAGATCACTTTCTGAATAAAGCCTATAAGAAATCAATTTAAGACTAAGCATTTCCTCCTTACCTGGTTACAGGTATCAGATAATGAGTGTATAGCTTCTGAGAACATACTTGCTGAACCCGTATAAATCCAGGCAAGGAATTTAAAGAAGCAGTTTAAGCCATTTCTAGAGAGAAAGAAAACAATTAAGCATATGCTTGAATTATAACTTTACATCAAAAGTTTATTTAACTGATTTTATACTAGATTCCATTAAAAGTAAATTTAACAGAATTTCCTATGGTTCAGGTATAAATATAAAACGTACAGATTACGTTATCATTAAGTATGTAAGTAAGAGGCAATGTAATATGTTGAAGACTCTGCCTTCCTAATACTTAAGGTAATCTTAAGTACTGCTATGGTCTTAATATCTGTAGACTATTAATTCACAACTCTAAATCTCTAGCCTAGATCTCCCTCCTCCCAAGCTTGAGACCAATATACAGTAACAATAATACTTGTCAAGTACATATTATGTATTAGGTATGCTAATTAGCTTATATGTTACATACATTCTTCACAAGGAAGGTTATACCATTATCCCTACTCTACTGGCAGGAAGAACTGCTCCTGTTGACCATCTCCTCATGGACACCCTACAGACACCTCAAAGAGCATTTTCTCTCCGCCTATCCTGCTCCATCTCTGGTGTCCTGTCAGAGCAACATTTAGCAACTGTCTAAGCAGAAGCCTGAGCACCCCCTGTGACAACAGCTCTAAGGTTTCTAATTAGACACCATCATCCTTAGTCCTGACTGAGATTCCTTCTCCAGTCTAGGGCCTTCCATCCTCCAAGAATCATGTATTAGATATTTTCAAATTCTCTCATATTTCTGAGATGTATTTTTAAGATATTATAAAAACTACTGATTTACAGAAGTGATGCTTTCATACAGCCTGTCTTAGTTAGGGTTTCTATTGCTGCAACAAAACACCAAGACCTCCTTCCTCTCTGATGACTCTAGCTTGTGTCAAGCTGACAAAACCAGCTAGTACATAGCCTAAAATTAACTAGCAAAATGGATAAAAAGTAAACAAAATAGGAATCAAAAAGCCAGAAGAAAAAGGGAGAAAACGCTATTTCTTCCTGAGTTAAGTGGGCGAAAACACAAACACAGATATACTGCTTAGCTGGGACCCGAGCTGGCCTGGGCAACACTGGCCAACCTAACTTAAAAAAATGACTGGCTGGGTGGTGGTGGTGCACGCCTTTAATCCCAGCACTCAGGAGGCAAAGGCAGGTGGATCTCTGTGAGTTCGAGGCCAGCCTGGTCTACAAGAGCTAGTTCCAGGATAGTCAGAGCTGTTACACAGAGAAACCCTGTCTTGAAAAACAAAAAACAAAAAACAAAACAAAACAAAAAAAGGCCTGACAAACTTCAATTAGTATTTTTAGGGAGAAACTCAGATCCACATAAAAAATACACAAACACCAGTACAAATGTCCATACTCTTCCGTATCACTACATTGACCATGACATAGCTCAACTTTCTCCTAAAATAACAAAAGCTCCACGTCAGCTCTATGCAGCTAGCTATCAGACATTCAAGGACACACATATTAAAAGGTATATATTTCTACTTTAAGAGCTTTGTTTTTCAAAACTCACATGCAGATAGCAACCATCACCACTTTTCCCGGCCCCTTAAGGAACACCGACATGGTCCTGGAGCGCGGCTGTAAGAAAAGAAAGAAGACTCTCAAGTCTCTCAGAGAACCACAGTTGGAAGTAGCTCTGACATGGCACGAGATTTATCCCTTTTCAAAACCTCTGAACGAGGCTTACTTTTAAATTCTTTTCATCCAAAATTTCTCTTTAAAAGGGGCTTCGAGAGATGGTTGTGAAAGAATGTATACAACCTCTACAGAGAAGTGAGTTTGGTTTCCCACCCATGTTGGGTGGATCACAAGAGCCTGTAACTCCAGCTCCAGATAGTCTGACCACCTCTTCTGTCCTCTGAGGACACCCACATCACATGCACATACCTGACAGCCCCCCAAACACACACAGACATATATACACAATTAAATAATGTTTTAAAGTATGTAGCATTTGGGTACTTTCCCAAACCTCAGATGATTAATTGCTCCTAGAATTAATTCCCAGCCTGTCCACACCTAGAAGACATCTGAAACAGCTACAGAGAAGATCGCACTAAAGTGATAAAACATTTTAACCTAAAACTAACATGCTCTAAAATTCTTGATTTTTTAAACAACTTCTTCACTTCGAGGAAGGAACAGCGAAAGGTAACAGGTCTGCTGCTCTGGCTTAACTGAGTCGTCTCTCAACACCAAAGACCTCCAGCAAAAACTGTTCAATTGCCTAATCTGCCTGCCTCTGCCTCCCGAGTGCCGGATTAAAGGTGAGCATTTCCACCACCTGGCCATAAAGCTTTACTGACCACCCACAGAGCCAATATACTATAAATTTATTATTGTATTTATTGTATTATTAAATTTACAGCTATATCTATCTTCATATCATTTATTCACGATGCTTACAGCCATCTTTAGTTAATTTCTCCACTTACTGTTTTTTCCTACATCACTAAAAAGGTATCCATGTAAAAGATTCTAATAATTTAGGTAAGGCTAAGGCTTCAGTAAGAAACACGGTAATAGGCATCCATATTAGGAACCTATTTTGAAGATGACAGTGGTCCCTACTAACAAATTTAAAGTATAAAAGGGCCCATAAAGAATCTTATGGGAGCTCAGAAGATGGCTCAATGTTAAAAGTCTTACTATGTATACTGGCTAGTTTTATGTTAACTTGATATAACCTACATTCATCTGAGAGGAAGCAGCCTCAATTAAGAAAGGGTCTCCATAAGATTGGGTTTCAGGGAAGCCTGTAAGGCATTTTCTTAATTAGTGATTGATGGGTGGGAGATAGCCCATTGTAGATGGTACCATCCCTGGGTTGGTAGTCTTGGGTTCTATAAAAAAGTAGGGTATCAGGCAGTGGTGGTGTATGCCTTTAGTTCCAGCACTTGGGAGGCAGAGACAGGTGGATCTGAATTAGAGGCCAACCTGGTCTACAGAGTAAGTTCTAAGACAGCCAGGGTTACACAGAGAAATCCTGTCTCAAAAGAAGAAAAATGAAAAAAAAGGGGGGGGGGAGAAGGAAGGAAGGAAGGAAGGAAGGAAGGAAGGAAGGAAGGAAGGAAGGAAGGAAGAAGGGAAAGGAAAGGAAAAAAAGCAGGCTGAGCAAGCCATGATGAGCAAACCAGTAAGCAGCACCCATTCTGCATCAGCTCCTTCCTCCAGGTTCCTGCCTTAATCCTGCTCTGATTTCTTTCAATGATAGACTACAGTATGAGAGTGTCAGCCAAATAAACCCTTTCCTCCCCAACTTGCTTTTTGGTTATGGTGTTTTGTAACCGACCAACACTGACTAAGACTCTATGCAAGCATGCAGACCTGAACTTGGACCTCTGACATCTATGTTCATACAGTGTGCATCTGTGATACAAACATTGGGAAGCAGAGACAAAAGGGGATCCTGAGGGCTTCCTGGCAAATCAGTCTGGCGTAATCAGTGAGCTCCAGGTTCAGTGGGAGACCCTGTATCAAAAACTAAGGTGGGAGAGCAATAGCATTGATACTCGATGTCAATCTCTGGCTTCTCCATGAGTACACGCATGTACACGCCATCTCTTCACCCCAAAACTAGTCTCCAATGTTTGAGGATCAGATAACTAAGCAGAGCCCTCTGCAAAGAGGACTGAGCAAGGGAAATTAATGAAGAGGAAAGATGGTTTGGGGACCCTAGTGAGCAAGAAAGCTGATGTTGCTGGACTTCAACACTTCCTCCCTGCTCTGGTCACCATAAGGTGACCTTCCCCCAACCTGCTGGCCTCTGTCCACGTCCTTACCACCGTCTACTCTCCCTGGAGGCTGACTAAGTTTAGTAACATAGTTAAACAATCTGTGAGGATGCTGGGCATGCCTCCTAGAGCTACAATACTGGTATGTCAACATAATAAGAAGTGGGGCAAAGATGTGACAGGAGTTGAGACTGGATCTTGCTATACAGCTCAGGCTGGCCTTGAACTTGCCATCCTCCTGTCTCCACCTCCCAAGTACTGGAACTTATTAACATAGGGTTTAGACTCTTGAGTAGTAGGTGAGAACAATATGTAGTACAGTTTGAGGATTTTGTGGGACTTCATTCTTAGTGAATTACATAGCTGATAACAAATCTGTCTAACTTGCTGGTCTTGAAGAGCCAGGATGTTCCTTAATAAAAGTGCAATAATTATCAAGACAACAATTGTAGTTCAAACTTGTATTTTATACATGCAACTTGGTAAAGGAATGAGACTTCCATTTAAGGCTGTTTGAAAGCAAACTACAATTTTGCTGACCTATGCAGCTTTGCTTTGTTTTGTCTTAAACTAGCTCTGAAGCCTAGAAATTTAAAGAACACACAAGTACCATATGGATAACAGCAAAAACATGAGCTTCTTCCTTTAAAGACCAGGCTTTTATTAAAATATAATCCAAAGTCAGCTGTCCCTGGTTTTGTGCTGAACTGCCTTTGGGGCAAGAGAAGAAACTGTGCAGAATAAATCTCGTGTGTGTAGCTTCAATTTCACTCCAATTTATAATATAGAAACTCCAACATGGGTCTAGATTTCTACTATCTCCTGTTTATCAAAAACTATAGACTGTGTATACTTTTATTATACAGGGAATATGTCAAATTCTTTGTGAAAAGATGGAAATAGTAAAAAAACCCACACAAATAGTGAAAAAATGTTGCTTAAAGTGGAAAATAAAGATTTCTTTAATGGGAAGATTGAGGGGAGGGTAATAAGACCTTTAAAATCAAAACAGAATATCATAAAGAAAACTACTCCCCAAACTCAAACCACACTGCTAAAAAATGAGTAAAGAGGAAAACATGTTGGCATGTTAACTAGATTAGAAATAATGACAAGGCCCGAAAGGATCAAGCAGGAGAATAAAAATCTGGAGAATATGAAACCACGGAGAGCTAGGATCCACAGCCCTCTTGGCAAATAGCCTAGAAAAGAACTGTTCATAAGTTCCATAATAAAAGTCTGTCTCAAAAAAAAAAAAAAAAAGCTAGAGAACCCCATCATTTTAAAGATCAGAATGACAAAACAACGATAATTATTGAAGCTGGATCTCTTTATCAATTTTTTATATATTTGGAATTTTCACAATTAAGTTTGTTTCTCTTGTTTTGTTTTTCAAGACAGGGTTTCTCTGTAGCGTTGGAGCCTGTCCCAGAACTAGCTCTTGTAGACCAGGCTGGCTTCGAACTCACAGAGATCCGCCTGCCTTTGCCTCCCAAGTGCTGGGATAAAAGGCGTGTGCCACCACCGCCCAGCTAAGTTTGTTTTACATTGTTATAAATATTGCCACCAAGTCTGATGACTTGAGTTCCCCAGACAGTAGAAGGGGAACTCTGACCTCCACAGAAGCACCATGGCATATGCATATATACGTACACTAAATAAATAGATATTAAGTTTTTTTAAGTTACCACAGATGTCAGGGAGAACTACAGGGAAAGTTGCACACACTACTCAAAGCACCACTGTGCACTGTAGTACTGTGGCTGTGGAGCTAAACTTACTCAGGGGACACAAGGAACTTTCAAGGTCCTGAAGGACTAGCCTAAGACATTCACAGACAGGATCCTAGGGTAAGGCATAAGAAAGTAGAACCAATTAAAGGGGAAATGAATTAAAGGGACATTGCAAAATTAGATTATCAGAGGGTGAGCTACTGCTCTGATGAGAGAATCCTTTTAGTAAACCAAGGACACTGTGACTTTATCTCTTACAGTTAAAGCTCCCGTGAGACAAAAGGAATATAACAGGGAAGTGTCTGCATCCAAAGTAAAAAGTATAAAGACAACATGAAATTCTTGCAAGCACGACTGCTATAAGGACTCTTATATGAACAGCTCTCAGAGGCAGATGTCAGTGGCCTAAGTTATTCCACACTATAAGGCAGTACAACACCAGGAGAGACGACAGAGACCTTCAGATCACATCTTCAGTGCTGCATTCAGAAAGAGCTCACAGAGAAACCAGAATCACAGTCAACGGAGAGACGGGTAGCTTGAGCTAACTACAATGGTCATCTGTGTTCAATTCTGAACTGTGTGAAAAGGGGCCAAGACTCAAATGCTACCCAGAGAAAAGACAATTTGCATAGGCAGCCTTTGCCCCAGATATATATTAACTTGATTTGTTTTGAGAAAGAGTCTCACTCTTTAGTCGTTGCGAATTTGCGGCAATGTTCCTGCCCTAGCCTTCCAAATGCTGGTATCACAAGCATGAGTTATGACGCCCTTCTTTAAATTCTTCTTTCTCTTCTTTTGAAAGAGTGTTTCTTTTGAGTGTAACCTCACTATGTAGCCCTGGCTGGCCTGGAACTTAAGGACAGCCTCCTGATTCTGCCTCCTGAGTGCTTAGAATTATAGGCCACAAACCATCCAGATATACATGCTATTAAGTTCTTGATGGGAGAACCCTCCCAGCCAAGTTGAAATGGAAAGTCTACCTGGACATAGATGGCTTTGTATCTTGGATATTGTTTGTGACTTTGGAAAGAGTCATTTCAGTGGGATGAAAACCCAACTGGACTGAATTTAAGAGGCAAGAGGAGCTGAGTTACTGAATTAAAACTTCTTATATTTCTCCTAATACTAATTCTTTCATGTAGAAAAGACAGTATTTAGGAGCATATGTAGATAAAGGTCTATTATCTGATGATGAAAAAAATGAGGTACTCAATGACTAGTTCAACTTAAGGCCCACATCATGAGAAGGAGCCCAAGTCTAACACTGCCCGGATGGAACTAGAGGCAGGACACTCCCCAGAAACCCAGGATAGAATCAAATGCAGTCTGTGTGTGTGTGTGTGTGTGTGTGTGTGTGTGTGTGTGTGTGTGAGAGAGAGAGAGAGAGAGAGAGAGAGAGAGAGAGAGAGATATGAAATGATTTCCAAAGATATTCTGTTATCTTTGGTATCTAGTCCAACTATCATCAGAGGGGCATCATCCAGCAACTGATGAAAATAGATTCAGAGATTCACAGCCAAATATTAGGCAGACTAACAGGCAGGGTAGCCCACAGAAGATGAATGGGGAGGAAGGATTGTAGGAGCCAGCGGGGTTGAGGTCACCATGAGAACACAGCCCACAGAACCAATAGAGACTGAAGTGATAAACACAGACCCTGTATGGATCTGAGCTAGGTCCTCTGCATAATGTTGTGTAGTTTGGTGTTCTCGTGGGAGTCGGGGGTGAGGATGTCTCTGACTCTTTTACCATCATGTGGGACCCTTTTCTTCCTACTGGGTTGCCTTGTCCAGCTTTGATATGAGGACTTATCCCCAGTCTTATTGTATCTTGTTTGGTCATGTTTGCTGGATATCCCTGGGGGTGGGGTCACTCTTTTTTTTGAAAGGAAATGGAAGAGTGGGTCTGGGGTGAAAAGGGAGGTGGTAGGAAGAACTGGGAGGAGTGAAGGGAGGAGAAACTGCAATTGGGATGTAATGTATGAAAGAAGAATACAAGTTTTAAAAAAAGAAAAGAAAAATAAGGTACTTTGAACAAATTAAAAATGGTCGTTGACTTACAGGACTGTGTCTCTATAAACCATCACAAATTTAAAATACTGTAGATTGAATTTAGATACATCGAATCTATCTAACCTAACCACAGCATACCTAGGTGCCTCAAATGTGTTCAAAACCCTTAGCCTAGCACTGAGTGAAATATTGAGAATGACTACCTGAATGCTACATAGAAATTAAAAACAGAATGGCAAAAAAAAAACCAAAAAAAAAAAACCCCAAACTAAAACAGAATGGCCATATGTTTATGATTCCATACCACCAAGTCAACAAATTACAAAGTGAACCACTTTATGACAGGAGACACTTGTACACCTGTTTTGTTTTTCAGTTAAACATGAAGCAGGGTTGGTAGCAGAGAGGCAAAAAGTAAGGCTGCAGGAAGTTTGGGAACAGAGGGAAAGGCCTACACTAAGCTATTTTACAGTAAAGGAGTGTACTAATGAAGCCACACAAGTTTCCACTGACTGTATACAGCACGTAATAAAGAACAATCAAACTGGCTGTGTAATTTTCTCTTTCAAGGGATGCTTTTATGTGCAAACGCAGAGAGCAGGCAGCCTCGATACCGACTCAGAACTAGGAGTAGAAGGAGAGATGACAAAGACAATTAAGGAACTTTTATACAAATAGATATGTCTCTGCATAGGTGCATGTATGTATGTGTGTGTATGTATGTATGTGTGCATGTATGTATGTATATGCATATGTATGAGAGATATAGATATGAAAAACAGAAAATTCTTCTAACAAGGAAGCAAACAATCTCCTTTATATATGTTTAAGAATTCTAGGAAACTCATGTCACAATTTTAATTTCAAGAAAACAAACAGAAATGAATAGACATCAGTTCAGCTAATTACAATGTGCTCAAGAAAAATCTTGGATTATGATCAAAGACTTGCTAGAATTTCTTGGATTACGATCCGTAGCACAATTAATAAAAACCCAGAAACAGATATTGGGGTTCAATATTGGGGTTCTGAAGGTCAGAAAAGCAAAACAGCTAGTCATTGGTTCATGAAATATCATTATAATGATCATACATAGTTCACACTATATTTAGTTTGTCAAATAACATGTGAGTATAATTAAAAACATATCCTTACCTTTGTGTTTCCCAAGAAATCACCATATTCTCTTAATATTCTTTGGTTTCTAAACAGTCCTACAGGAATCAGAAGGTAAGTTTAGGTCACATTAGTATTGTCTTACTAATACAACTATTTTTTTAAGACTGTACTTAATGGTTGAAGGTGTAGCTCAGTAAGTAGGGTGCTTGCTTACCATGTACAAAGTTCACTACCAACAATCAAGTATGCCAGGTGTAGCACACACCTGCAATCCTAACATTCGGGGGTGGAAGCAAGAAAATCAGGAGTTCAAAGTCTTTCCTGGCTACATAGCAAAGTTGAGGCTAGCTTGGGTTATGTGAGACCCTGCTTATTATCCGCATCTGAAAGAATATATTCAGGAAGTTTCTTCCCACAGATATGGAAAACTAGGGTTACACTGTTATCTATGAAGAGCAAGATGTACAAATCTATGCACATGCAGGGTACCTTCCCATTTCTATAATGTGTGTACAGGCTGCTGGAGAGGTGCCACAGCAGCTAGAAGAGCCTTGCTGCTCAATCATGAGGATCAGAGTGTGGATCCCAGCACTACCACCCATGTCGGACAACAATTCCACCACCAAGGGACTGAATGCCTTCTTCAGGACTCTGGGGGCACCTGCACACACATGTGCATACACTCACAAAGACATGCACACATACAAATACATAAATCTTTTTAAAGTGTGTGTGTAAATTTTAAAATGTATTGGAAATATTCTGAAAGGAGTATCTATCAATAATAACAGTTATCTCTAGGAAGGAAAATGAAAACATTATAGAAAAAGAAAGAAAACCTCACTCTATATTTCTGTACTTGTTTGGAGTACTAGGAAATCAAATGGCATTCTTTTTTAGTCATAAATACATTACTTTTGGCATCAATAAATATATTTATATAAATCATGTAAAAACATCTTTCAGTGCTCTAAATCAAAGCTCTAAACCATTGAATTCAGTTCCCCAAAAGTCTTACTTGCATCTGTAGTTGAAAGACAGTTTCTTACTCATGATGGACCTGATAAATATCTGCTGAAAGAATGAATGTGGTGGTAGAAGCAGTAACTACCATTTTTATAATGGTAATCATCAAATCAGATCCAAAGTGTTTCTAGTGTTGTTTACCAGAAACTACAAAAAGTATTTTTCACTTTCTCTTATCAGCTTAGAAAGTTATCAAGGAAAAAACATATTTTTTTTTTCTAAACAATTCCCACAGTGAAAACTGGTACTTGCTGGAGCAATAGAGACAAACCATGGGATGCAAACACTAGAGACTACCTGGCTATCAGGGGCACAGCTCTTACCTATATGTTACTTTTCAACAAATCCAGCATTAAATTAAAAAATACTTTGTTGGAGAATATTAATTTAAGGTGTGCTGCTTTTGTCTGTGCTGCATTTGTTTAACTCTGTGAAGCTGTGATTCTTTGCCTGTTGAAAATACCTGATGGTCGAATAAAGAGTTTGAACGGCCAATAGCAAGTTAGGAGCAAGGATAAGCAGAGCTGGCAGGCAGAGAGAATAAAGTGAAGGAGACATGAAGAAGAGGAGAGCAAGAGATTAAGGAGAGAACCACATCAGGGGTCAGCTACCCAGCTACGCAGCAAGCCATAAAGAAAGAAGTAAAGAAAGGTGTACAGAATTAGAGAAAGATAAAAGCCCAGAAGCAAAAGGTAGTCAGGATAATTTAAGTTAAAAAAAAAAAAAAAGCTGGCAAGAAACAAGTCAAGCTAAGGTCAGCCATTCAGCCATTCATAACTAAGAATAAGTCTCTGTGTGTGATTTATTTGGGAGCTAGATGGTAGGAACCCCAAAAAGTCAAAATAGTGAAACATCACACAAAAATACTTACTTTCTCTGTATTCTATTTCTGCTTCTTTACGCAATTTTTTCTCCCTGGCAAGAGCTTCAAGGCTTCCCCAAACTTCCAAAGCTCTGTGTATACATACACACACATGGTCACCACCAAGAAACACTTTAAATTACTTTATAATAATTGTACTTAAATATAAATGAATTGTAAATATGTAAGAAGCTTATATTAAAAAAAAAAGCAAAAGGTCTTTCAGACCAAAAAAGGAACATTTAAACTTCCGAGTCAAAGCTACAGATTCAAATAAACTCAACCGCAAATGTTCTTATAAATGAGAATATATTTATTTAACTAGTACATATAAGAACAAGTTGCAAACAAAAAAGAAAGCATCATTTAAGAAACATATCACTTGGAAGATCCTGTTTGAGATGTTGTTACCACCTAAACCCAGCACGCCCTGCTGAGAAGGAATAGGGAGCCATGCTCTTACTTCGCTTCCACGTCTGACCGCAAGAACACGGTAAAGGACTCAGTATCATCGTGGGGACTTCGTCGTCTGATTTTTCGAAGTTGTTCTAAATCACTGAGACATAAATGTGTTGAAATTAATCAGATGATTCCTGTACCTTATAGGTTGAGGACAGTAAACAATTACAGTGAACCCTATCTTGAAAGAAAGGATCTGTACAGCTTCTAAACGTCAGTTTAAAGATGGCATTTTTAATACGAAAAAAAAAAAAACCCAGTCTGGAGATAGTAAAGAAGATAATCATTGAAGAATACCATACATAGACTCCATACATATAACCCTGACTGCACGGGGTCTCATCAGAAACTTAACAGAGTCAGGCCTGATCACTACTTCGCTGGGAGTTGCAACTCCCTCATGATTATGGGTATAATCATCGCACTTTTAATATATGTAAAAATTAGAATACACACAAGTATTGCTCTTCTATTTAAGAATTGAATAGAAGAATTAAATTAAGTGCCAGCAAGATGGCTCAACAAGTAGAGACCTTTGCTGGCAAGCCAAAAGACCTGAGTTGGGTCTTTCAGACCCACATGGTAGGAAGAACCAACTCCCAAAAGCTTTCCTCCGGCCTCCACACATGTACCACAGCTATGCACCCACACTACACAAGCACAATTAAATGTCCCCAAGTCAGAAATGCCGAAGTCACACCTGTAATTACCTTTCTTTCTCTTAAATTCTGAAAGGTCTATATTTTCATCAAGCCACTATTAAAGTTATTTTACATTTAGATAACTAAATATATTAGACCATTATTTTATATTTAATGACTGGTTGTCTTGCAGAAATTTTGTGACAGCAATGAACAATTATCTTCATGACAATTTTGAAATTTAATAACAGATAAAGGATCATACTATTTGCACAAAGTACTACATTGAAAAAAAATTACTGTACCTGGATTTAAGACAGAACTCATTTATTGCTCTCACTCCGGTGATGAAATTATTCTTAGTGTATTTTGGTCCATACTCCCTTTTCTTAAGGACTGCTTTGACTAAACCAGAAACAAAGAAATACTTAAGTATGAACACTGAAGGCACTACTGGAAAGTGGATACTTGTTGAATTCCACAGACATTTGTTATGTTTTCCTGATGTATATATAGGATGATATTGCAGAAAAAGAAATGTCCCCCAGTATAGAAAACTAGGATGGATCATAAATTTCGTGTTTACCTCTATGGCTCATCTCTAACTAATGCTAAGATACCAACCTTTTATCAGTATCAGTACTGTTCTGTCTAAAGCATTACAACAATTTAAGTTGCTTTGGGTCTATGAGCAAATAAAGTTTCAATAAAAATTACAGAATAGTTCAATGTTTTATAAACTGTAGAGTGAAACCAGCATTCATGAAAAGTCAAAACAGAAAGCAATAAGGGCTACTGAATACAGAAAAGGAACTTTTATAAAATGTTTTGATACCCTTATATATACAAATCTGTATGTTTCTTAGGTCATTAAGTAACATTTCTTGTTAAAAAACTTAGGGCCATCGGACAATTTCACACAAGACTGAAGAGAACTAAGAAATACTTCTATCAATCACAAATTACAAGAAGTCTTCAAACTATAGAAAAATATTGCCTTCTACTAAACTACTGGCTAACTGTTGGTTATCAAACTGTCAGACACAAAACTATGATACTAATTTGGTACAGATTACAGTTTGAGAGTTAAAAAAATCACATGATACATTTCTATGCTAATAAAGCATATAAACTGGGTGGTGGTGTGCCTTGAATGCCAGCACTCGGGAGACAGAGGCAGTGGATCTGAGGCCAGTCTGGTCTACAAAGTGAGCTACGTGACACCCGGGACTGTTACAGAGAAAAACTGTCTCGAAAAACAAACAAACCCAAAAACAACATCAAAAAAATAAAGCATATAGAGTAAGACTTTCTGTCCCACGACATAAATAATTTAAGCAAGACTAAGACAACAAAGCTGTGCTCTGTGTTAAATGGTCACCTGGTCACTCCAGCAGACGCTGCTCTCTCAATCCTAGCTTTCTATTTTACTTTCAAATAGATTAAGTCTAAACTGACTCATTTCTGTGGGTAAAAAACACCCACTGAAAACAATAAAACATCAGCACTAATATTAAATGCACAATACATCTTACTAAGAACATTTCAAAAATGAAGTTCAATACAAAAGCCAAAACTTTATTTGAAGAAGTATATAAAGGCATTCGGATTACTTTCTCTCTGAATTCGAAGTCTCTAGTGAACTTTACTTCTATCATTCTAAAACTAAAATCTGGGTGTGAGTTATTCTAGAACTGAAAAGAAAATTACATCTCTTTAAAAGGATGCATTCTTTAAAGATAAAAAAGAAATCCTTCAAAACAGTTAGCAATTCCTGCTGGCCTGTCTGAGATGATTGGTGGCAGTGGTCACTGCCATCCCAGCACTATTTCTTCTTTAATGAAAAGGTTTCCCCTTGTAACCTGGGACCCTGCCCCGGCCTCTGACAGGCTGCAATCACAGGCAAGTCACAAGCACAGTCCAAATGCTGATGACTCTTGATTACTTAACTATTTGCATGTGTAATCTTCAAAGCCACCCTGATGAGTGAGTTTTATTTTTTATCATCTTAGAGAAGCAAGCTAAATGTCAGAGGGTTAAGTAAGTTGCCTTATATTAGACAGCTAGAAAGTATGAGAGCCAAAACTGAGCCTGTTTGTCTGACACAACACTGCTCACATCGCACTGACCCCACTGACTTCATGAATTAACAGTCAAACTCCACCTAAATTTAAACAAACTATAGCTGAAGATACTGGCCCCTTGTTCTTTAGTAACATTACTTTTTTAAAAATACAAAGCAAACTGAAGATTTTGGTTCCTTAATAAAGTATTAAAAGTATTAAAAGTTCCTTTTAAAGTATTTGTCATCAAAATACAAAAAACTTCAGCATAAAGTAGCATATAAGTAGAATAAAAATTTATGACCAATCTATTTAAAATAAAAGCAAATTATAACCACGTTCTTAGAATAATGTTAAAGACCATCACATAAATTCTGCATATTTATATATAGCCACATACTAAAACATCAAATAAGATATATTTACCTCTTACTTGAAGAGGATCTTGTTTAAGTGGAGCTTTGAGTTCTGCGCCTATATTTTCTGCTGTAAAGTTTATTAAAACAAGTTTACATTGATGCTTTCCAATAAAACTGTAACTTATTAGTTAATTTAATCAAGCAATATATAACTGATCGTTTATCACAAATGATATAACTGATTCATATTATTTTAATTCATTCTATAAAACATAAGAGTGCCAAACTTCATAACAGCTATTTATCTGCTCATTAATAAACTACAGGAGAAAAGGCATGGAATCATTTCAAGAACTAAAGACAAAACAAAGCATTTAGTGAAACTTGTACCCCCACACACGCCAAAACCTTTCAGAAAAGTGACAAAGGATTTGTTTTAAAGGGTAAAATAAACCACTGACATGTACCATCTATTAGTGAAAGGGTAGGTGCATTTAAAATAAGAAAAAAAAGGTACAAAGAATTCTTCCACTATTTTAGAGAAAACATTCAGTAAAGAAGTCTATTAAGTCATGTTAGACAACTGTAGCTCCATTCACACCCCCCAAAAACCATTTAAAAGATAAAAAGGAACAGAATCTACCTGCCACTATAAGCAAAAGAAATGCTTACAAATACAAATTCAAATGCCAGTGCCTTCCAATACCCCACTGTAGACAACACAGACTACTGTTATGATAAAGAAAGATTTTCTTTCTTTCTATGAAGCAGGGAGGGTCTCAGAATGGGCTCAAATCCACAATGCTCCTGCTTCAGTCTCTTGAATGATGAAATTACAGGAGAACATTACTAGCCCAACAAGAAAGTTTGTAACCAGGATATAAATAACATAAAGGAAAAAAATCAGTAAATTAAAATTCAGAAAATCTAGTCAACAAAGTATCCTATAAAACAAACAAACAAACAAAAGAGGCCGGGCACGCCTTTAATCCCAGCACTCAGGAGGCAGAGGCAGGTGGCTATCTTGTGAATTTGAGGTCAGCCTGGTCTGCAGAGTGAGTTCCAGGACAGCCACGACTGTTTCACAGAGAAACCCTGTCTCAAAACAAAACAAAAGAAAACAACAAAAAAAATTGAAGGAGGGCAAACTGAAGAGATGGCTCAGCAACAAAGAGAACTTGCTGCTCTTCAAAGTCTGGTGCCCAGCACATGGGTGGGTGGCTCACAAATGTCTGTAGCTCCAGCACCAGACAGAGGATACGTTACCCTCTTCTGGCCCCCACAGACACCTTCCTTTTTCAAAGGAAGAAGATAAAGTCTCAAATTGGGAGAAATTATTTCCAACAAATAGAGCCACAAAGCATTAGTATCAAGAATACTTTAAAACTTCCTCCAGGGGCTGGAGAGATAGCTTAGAGGCTAAGAGCACTAGTTGCTCTTCCAGAGGTGGTGAGTTCAATTCCCAGTAACCACAGGGTAGCTCACAACCATCTCTAGTGGGATCTAATGCCCTCTTCTGGCTTGTGTATACTTAAGAAATAAAGAAATCTTTAAAAACAAAATAAAATAAAAAAAACTTCCTCCAGATCAATAAGAAAAAGTTCATTAAAATAAGCATTAGATCAAATATGCATAGGAAAACAATTATGCATTGCCATTAGATGTATGAAAAGGTGATATTTCATTAACTGAATCCAAACGAAACCAAATAATTTCAATTTACAACCATTACACTATGGAAAATGAAAAACCACAACACCTAAGTTTGGTGACTGTGTGAAAGAATGGGAATGTGGCTGCTGGTGGGAACAGGCACAAGTATTGACCGAAACTATAACCCAGTAATTTTTCCAGGTCAATAAGAGCAAAAATATCCTTGTACAAGGGCAACAGAAAAGAGGAATATGGCATTCACAGCAATACTCTATTCTGTTTTTAAAACTACAAAAAACAAAATGCCTTCTAGTAAAATAACAAACAATGAATGTTACATTCCTTGGCCATTTTGTATGCAGTGGTAACAGTCATAATAATGGCTATCTTTCCATAAGCCCTCACTGTGAGCCAAACACTACTGTATCAATGCTTTTAATTCACACAACAAATAGCCCTCAATAGTCTGTGCTATAATTATAATTATGTGCTATAAATTATTTGAAAATATCAAACCCACAAATATACTGATAGGATAAATCTAGCAAAAAAACTTAATGAAAACACAAACAAAACCTCAAAGAATACATGTAAACCAACATAACAAAGTTCAAAAACAGACAAAACTAAGTAATTTAGAATACACAAATATGCTATTCATTTACTTTTCCTTTCTAAGAGTTATTTATTAATTATGTGATGTGTGTAAGCCTCTGTCAGTTCATGCACACTGTATGCATGCAGGAGCCTGTGGAAGCCAGAAGAGGGCATCAGATCCCCTGGAACTAGAATTAAGGCAGTGAAACCACCTGGCAGTGTTGATACTGAACCTGAGTCCTGAGAGCAGCAAGTAGTCTTAACCATGAGATATATCTCCAGCACTCCCTCATCTCAGTTTTTTTTTTTTTTAAAACCAAGGAACTGGGGACTGGAGAGATGGCTCAGCGGTTAAGAGCACTGGCTGCTCTTCCAGAGGACCTGAGTTCAATTCCAGCAACCACATGTGGCCCACAACCATCTGTAATGAGATCTGGCGCCCTCTTCTGGCACGTGGGCATACAGGGAGGCAGACTGTTTTATACATAATAAATAAATCTTAAAAAAAAAACAAGGTACTAAGGCTGAAAACTTCAGGAAAATGACTTGGATACACACAGCAAATGCAAATTAGAGACAGATGTTATCAAGAAGTTCTTAGGCTTATTAGCAAATTCCAAGATTCTAATTTTATTTTCTATTTTATTATTTAAAAATATTACAATGTACACATATATAATATATATTTAACACATATATTTAAAGATTATATACTTAAATAATTATTAAAATATATAATATGCATAATTTAATATATTGTTAAAGATAAAGTATCTACAAATGCATAAATATAAAATATATTTTGCAATAAAAACCACATTCACCCTTAAAACTTCATTCAATAACAGGATTCCATATTTCATCATAGCTTGATTGCAGACAATATCTACTCAGCATTCAACTGGTATCAAGCATTACTATATGTACTTATGTGACCTACTCAGTTCCCACAAAATCATTTTGGTATAGGTATTATTACAAAGAAACTGAAGCAGAGAGAGGTTATAATGTTCCCCAAAGTCATACCACTACCATTTTTTTTATGAGCAAAGAGATTCCAAGCAAAGGGGTCCTATAACTGCACAGCTAATATTTTAGACATAGGAACAGTCAGGATTGAAACCTAAGACATTCCTAATGGTATGATGTGCTCTGTTAACCATTTTCCTACACTACCTTCATGTTTACAACAATATCTGATACATAAGCAGGCATCTTTTACATTAGGGCAAAACAGAAGGGGTTCACAGTGCATGTTGAGCAACTAGTGACATGAAAACCGTGGGAACCTCTTGAATACGTTCTGTGGAAGAATGAGGAGGGGCAATGGAAGAGGCAAGCACAGAGACAGAATCCCATCTGGGTTTTCAGTAGAAGCTGAGGGAGAACAGAATCAAGGAAGGGAAAATTGCTGGTATAGTTAGAAGATAAATCACACGAACAAGTGCTGAAGCAGATGAGAGACAGAGGAGCAGAATACAAAGAAAGTCTGTGCTTCCACCTCTTTGCAACATGCATGCATTTAAATGATATGCCTCTGCATTAAATACAACCATCTGATTGTTGTGTTTGTTACTGTCCTTTTTCCTTTGCTTTTATTTTATTTCACATTCCGGCCATCTGTTAAGAGTTGATTGATTTTCCATATGTTCCTTCCATTCCACCCTCCAACTGTTGGTTTGGAAATTATAAACTTATATTTATACTCTTTAATTTAGTATACACAGAATATTTCCTGTAACTCTTTCAGCCATTTGCAAAGTCAGTAAATATTTCCAATCCTCTAGAACAAAAGAAACCTTACATATCACCCTAGATTAAAGTTTTAATATCAAATACTAAAAGAACATTTGTTATTTCTATTATTAATAATTTTATCAACATGATTTAGTTATTTCTTGTTCTTCACTATCTTGTCTGTATTCTTATATCCCTGAGTTTATTTTGTAACTTAGGGAAATATTTAATTTAACAATGTTCTTCTTTAACTCTGAGGGAAATGGCTGTAATATCCATCTTCATGCTTAATAACAAGCTTATTTTCACCTTTAAATCGGCATGAAATTGCAGAGTAATGTTTAATTTTCCTCTTGTGACCTCAAAGGTATCACTCCCAAGGAACATTCTTTTGGTTTTCTGCATACTGTTGATATATAAAATGATTATTTCAAATGAGCAACAACTAGACTCACAACATCCTGGATTCTCTGTTGGGCAGTTCTTAGGCTGAATTGTTGCTTGATCTCGTTTTCCATTCTGGTTTCTCTAGATAAGGTGTCTCCACAGATTCTCTTTCTTATCCTGCTCAACAGTCCAAATGTACTTGTTGCAGGATATTCGATCACATTGCGAACCCTGAGTTTACATTTGTGTTAATTAAATAAAATCAACCTTGGTTCAGGGGGTGGAACCAGCAACTAGTTGACTAGAAATAGCTATAGAGTCTGAAGGAGCCAGGGATATGAAGAGACACACAGGAAGGAGAGGGTGGGACTTGGAGTCCCATGCTTCTTTTTAGTTTCAGATGAGTGGTGAGATGCGTCTCTTGCTGGATCTCCAGCTAAAAAAGGAAGGTCGTGGTTCTTCTCGGCTTCTCTGACCTAGCAGGTTTTCAGCCAAGTAGCTAACTCCCAAATCTTTATTGATAAATAGAATAGAGACTTAGTTAAAACCCACACATTATGGCCATGGCAAGGTCAGGGTTGTGGGACCAGAAGTCCCTTCAGGCTGCAGCCTGAGTGGCAGGTGGGTCGCTGATGGCGGGGCTGTGGGGCAGCAAGCAGATGGCAATTAAAATATCAGTAGACTGATGTGCAGCCATGAAGCTGACAAAAAATATCATTTGGTACCAAATGTGGAGGCCACATATATCCACCATAGAGCCTGAGAAAGCTAAAATAAAAAAAGTTCCAAATCTGGAGCCAGACATGGATTCCAAGTAAATGCAATCTCTCAGGCAGTGACAGTGTTTGCCTTACACAGAGGCATGGCTTCTTTAAGAGGCCCTGCAAGCAGTTGAGCACTTGAGAAGCTGGCCTGCTATTTGGCACTAGGTAGAAAGCCTCCAGTGGACCTACCAACTTCACAGAGTTGGGGCCAGTAAACCAGGGCTTGGCATGAGGCTCGGCTCTCACAGAAGGTCAGTGGCTGCAGCCCAGAATTAGTGGGGGTAGAATGCTAGACCCATCCCAGGGGGTAGAGGTGGGTAGAGCCAGCCGCCAGCACCATGTGCTAAGTGGAGTCGCACTGCAGATGGGCTGGCCATTTAATGTTTGGCTCACGTGGTCAGAGAAAATCTGCAGGCATGCAAAAAGTCAGGTCCAGACCAGGAAAAAAAAACCAAACTCTGAATAGGTTCAGTATACTTGAAAATGTGTTTAGATGCCGAAGAAAAGAAAATGGGTATGGACAATCATAGAAATAAAGTTTTAAAATAACACAGTAAAGCAATGTAAGACTAAGCCATGTGAGGACGGGAAATACACAAGGCATCTGGATTTTGTATGGTGTTTGGTTGACTTACGTTTTTGAGTGATAATGAGCGAAGGGCAAATGCTGCTGGGAAACACTGGATTGTAGAAAAAACTGCTATTAAATCAGCCTATATATTTTAAGGATGACTTAACTTCAGAGTGGAGTCAGAAATGTTTTGTATTGGGGGAGAGGTGATGCCTTTTTTCCCATGGGAAATGAAAGCTATGTATTTCTTCAAAATTAATAAAGACCAGATTTGATTTGGCGAGACCTCCTGAAAACTGTGGCTACAGACATGAAGGAAGAAATCAAGAAAAACTACAAGAGGAAATATATGCTGATCCCTCTACATAGGAACAGTTCTGAGACTGAATGAAACATGAAAAATCTTGTTGGCGACAGAGTCCTCATGAATTATTATTATATGCATTCTTTCATATGGCATGAATGAAGACTTATATTACAGTTTGGATATATAGGCCAAATGACTTATAAAGTTGACAGATGTCTTTTGCCTGCTCAAACAGAAAATAATCTTTAGCTGATTTGTACATACTGCACATTCCAAACTTGTGTTTATATAGATATTTATATTGCCTTTTATACAAAGAAGTTTATTCCATTTTCAGAAAGGAAAAAAAAAAACAGGCACCAATGAAGACAAGTAGCCTAGGTGACCAAGCCTCTAAGAACACCTCTGTTGCAGTCTCCTCAAAAATCTGCATCCTGAATAACTTCGAAAAAGCTAGCTGAGATAGTTTAGCCTCACAGACTACTCTAGCTAGGACTTCAGGTAAGCTTTGTACTTTTCCATTACACAGAGACTGAACAAAAAATAATAAGTTAGGTCTTCCAGGACTTGACCATTATCCCAATTTTCTCAGGATCCACTGAAGATGCCACTGACTCCAGACAACAGGAAGCAATTTTAAGAACATGGCCTCCACATTCCCAAGAGGTGGGGTGGGTGGTTTTTGGTCATTTGGTAGGTTATGGATGTCTGTCACTGTTTGGGGAGGGGAGCTGGTTGCAAGTTGTTACTGGTCATGGTCAGGGAAAAGCTACACAAATGAAGTTAGATTCAGGGATTTCTTTCTGAAAATAAAATGGGGAGGATATAGGAATGACAATCTACTTAACTAAAAAGCAGCTACTAGTTTTATTTACATTGGTATGGATTTTTGTACACTCATACAAATTTAAGGTCATTTTTGTTTTAACATATTGTATATATGTTTCTACTCTTGTTTAAGGTACTTTACCTATGCAGTTCATTTTAAAATGTAATGTTAAGTTCTAGTCCTTGAAAGCTATTATTACAAACTATTTAGGATAATTAATAAATGCATGTTAGTAGTTAGTCATCTATAACAATCAAACTTTTAGTCACGTTAGGTATGTTTTCAAGGTCCAACAGATAAACTTTAGATAGATGGGTGGTCTTTTTTTTAATAACTTATTTTTATTTTATGTGCATTGGTGTGAAGGTGTCAGATCCCCTGCAACTGGCTCTTCAGACAGTTGTGAGCTGCCATGTGGGTGCTGGGCATTGAACCCAGGTCTGCTGGAAGACCAGTCAGTGCTCTTAACCACAGAGCCATCTCTCCAGCCCCAATGGGTGGTCTTAAAACACTTCAGAGACCTACAGAATATGACATTTAAGATGTTTTAATAACATAAGGCTTTTCATGACAGTGAGATACGTCTACTTCTGACAATGTCAATCTACTTCAAAGAAGATGATGGGCATTGAAGAACCTCCATATGGAATTTGCTTTTATTGTGGCAAAGTCAGTCATTGGGCAAGAGACTGACCTTGACTCAACTGCTGACAACATGCTGTCCAAATTGGACAAGCAGGACAGAAAAGGTGACTACCAAACTTTGCCAAGAAAAGATAGGACAGTCATTCAAAATTTCTGTTTCAAAGAAAAACCTGTCAGATATTCTAGACCTGTAGACCAAAGACGGATGCCCTAATACTGCAGAGAACCTTGGATGACTGTCAAGGCAGCCACTTGTCTCTGTCATTTCTATTGCTTTAGAAGCTGCTTGCTCTGCACTTCCTGTTTACTCAGGTAAAAATTTATCTTCCTTGGGTCTCTGATGGGGATTGAATACTACATAGTTATACCATTTTCTTCATTATCGTTACCAAATTCAGAAAAAAAATTACAAAAAGAGATTAAAGTTTATAGGACTGAGAGACATAAAAGCTTAAATTATCTAAGAAAATGTTTTTAGCTCTAAAAGGATATTTTAAGGCTAGTAATACAAGTGTGTGGTGTATGTGGATGTCCGTGTGTGATGTATGTGCACATCTTAATGTGACTGTAGGCACAAGAATAGACATGCACCATGTGGAGGTCAGAGGACAATTTTTACCCTCTTGCTATTTGCTACTTCATGCGCCAAGCAAGCTGGCCCATGAGCTGGGATTTTTCCCATCTCCACCTCCCACTTTTCTGCAGGCATACTGGGATCATACATGTTCTACTGCATCATCTTTATGTGGGTCCTGGGGATCTGAACCCAGTCCTCCCACTTGACGGGAAGCACTTTATCCTCTGATCAATTTTCTCAGCCCTCCATTATCTCTAAATTACTTATTTTTCTGTCTTCTCACTCTTAAATGACTATGAAATATAAGCTAGAGCTTCATTCTGTTTTATTTTGTATGAGTACAGGCTGGTCTCAGATACTGCAATTCTGTCTAAACTAAAATATGCTGAATGCTTCAGAAATGCCACTTAACCCCCACAATGATCATTTAACCAAAGCACATAAAATAAGTTGCTCTCAGATGGAAACTTGTGACTATTCTCATTAAGAACTGTCTAGATGTTACTATATATATATAATGCTATGAAGCACAAACAAGGAGGTTAGCAAATGGCTCAAACACATGCATGAATACTTATTTTACAAACCACAACCATCTTAATAAACTCACACTACTTGCTGGTATAGAATCTTCATAATTTCTACAAATAATCAGATATTCTACCCATGAATACCTCTAGACATTTGTTTTAAACTCAAATTCTGGCTGTTTGCCACACATCTGCTGTCATTAGTAAAATTGAAACTAATTTTACTAAAATTCAAACCATCTGAATGCTCCTTAAAAATTTAAGGATGTCTTAGCAAGCCTCTGCTCCTTAATGAGCTGCTCCTGACTTCACCATGTGATTTGAATTATTCAAAAGTCAATCTAAAACTCTTAAGTATATAAATTATCTTTCAATCAAGCAATTACTTGGTATCTATCTGATAGCTAACAAGGTCTAATTTGGCTTAGGCAAATCTTGAAAAAGAGCCCAAAATAAAACAGTCAATAAACAATGTATTTCTACTATAAGACAATTAAACTCTAGTCCTCAGAGAAAAAAGAAACTCATGGATGTCAATTTTAAAGATCCTGTATAGTGGAACCAACATTTAATATATTTGTCTGAGTTTATGTTTACCTAAGAAAACCACTATCTAATATATTTGCCCCT
This sequence comes from Myodes glareolus, assembly GCF_982192425.1. Lineage (NCBI taxonomy): Eukaryota > Metazoa > Chordata > Mammalia > Rodentia > Cricetidae > Myodes > Myodes glareolus. Next base: position 39,928,937 of record NC_142033.1, read on the forward strand.
AATTATGTCATCTCATCAACTGTTCTTTCCTATACTGGGTTTTAACAATAAGCATGCTGAATTCTGAACTTAAGAGACTCATTACACTTTTTATTCCTTCAACTAGTAATACCCAACTCTTTAAAAATTCAATCAATTAATTTTGTGTCTCTATATGTGCATATATATGAGTTATGTAACCCAGGTGTGCTATGACGTGTGTGGAGGTCAAAGGGTTTACGAGAAAGGCTCACAGGCTGTGTTTCATCTAGTCCAACACTGGCTGTCTGTCCACCACCAGAAGGTTGAAGAATTCATAGCGGTCTGGTCCATGTGGCTGGAAGCCCAGTCTCAGCTGGTCTTCAGTATACACTGGAATCTGAAGAAGTAAACTCTGATACCAGTGAAGGGATGAACTTGCTTCCCTTCTTACATGTCCTTTACATACGCTGCCAGCAGAAGGTGTGGCCCAGATTAAAGGTGGGTGGATTTTTCCACCTCAAAAGATTGGAGTAATGGTTTATCTTCCAATATACCACAGTGGTGGCATAAACCTTTAATCCCAGCACTTAGGAGGCAGAATCAGGCAGATATCCAAGTTCGAGACCAGCCTGGTTTACAGAGTGAGTTTCAGGACAGCCAGGGCTATACATAAAAACCCTGTCTTAAAAACCAATACATACATACATATGCACATACATTACATACATACATACATACATATATACATGCATAAAGATGAATTTTCCCACCTCAAAGATCCTGATTAGAAGTGGGTCTTCCCACTTCAAATGATTTAATTATAAAAAAAATCTCTCACAGGCATGCCCAGCCATTTGGGTTTTAGTTAATTTCAGATGTAGTCAAGTTGAGAAGCAAGAATAACCATCATAATGGGGCATTTTGAGAGGGAAGATAGTGAATTTTTTATTTGAGTAAATTTTGTTCTGTGAATAAATGAAAGTCAAGGGGAAGCTCTAAAAGAAAGTGATACAGGGCTGGAGAAATGGCTCAGCGGTTAAGAGCACTGACTGCTCTTCCAGAGGACCTGGGTTCAATTCCCAGCATCCACATGGCAGCTCACAACTGTTTGAAAATCCGGTTCCAGGGGACCTGACACCTTCACACCAATGCACATAAAATAAAAGATAAATAAATCATTAAAAAAAAAAAGAAAGTGATACAATCTATTGTTTAAGGACCATGCTGGCTATCTGGAAAATCAATACAGAAGCAAAGAGGAGAAGCAGCCTGCTGTGGTTTGAATAAGAATGCCCATCACGAGCTCACATATTTGAATGCTTGGAAAGGATTAGGCTGGATTAGGATTGGGGCTGTGGAGATGGCTCAGTGGTTAAGAACATTGGCTGCTCTTCCAGAGGATCCAGGTGCAACTCCCAGCACCCACAAGGCAGCTCACAAGTGTCTGTAACTCCTGATCCAGGGGATCCAACACTCTCTTCTCATACAGACATTCCTGCAGGCAAAACACCAATCAACAATCATAAAATAACAAATCCCTGTCATTAATATAGCTAAATCCTTGCTTGCATTACTGTTGCAGGTTCCTTCCTTTACAATCTGTTTGCCATTTTGCAACAAGCCATCCTCCAAAATTTTAAAAACAAATCCAGCCTCTGCTCAGGCCTTCTCACAGATACTGACAGACACTGTACTGGGACGACCTATGAGACATCCCCACCCCCACCCTGAGCATTTGTCAATGGCATGACATCTCACCTGTCAAATGAGTTTTCAACAAACAGGTGCCACGTCTTCCTTCCTTTCTTCCTTCCTTCCTTCTTCCCTCCCTCCCTCCTCCCTTCTTCCCTCCTTCCCTCCATCCCTCCCTCCTTCTTTCCTTCCTTTCTTCCTTCAGGTTTTGCTGTAGCTTTGGAACCTGTCGTGGAACTAGCTCTTGTAGACCAGGCTGGCCTCGAACTCACAGAGAGCCGCCTGCCTCTGCCTCCTGAGTGCTGGGATTAAAGGCTTGCGCCACTACCGCCTGGCTCAGGAGCCACATCTTGTTCCCCACCCAGTTCTTCCTCCTGTCTGGGAAGCAGAGAGCCTAGCTGCAGGCTCTTGCCAGTCTGGAATATGTAATCTTGTCTCAAAGAGTATTAAAAATATAAATAAAATAATAAAGCTGATGTGCTTATGAAATGCTCAGTGAACAAAAGCACTTTTTACATAACTTTGGTGAGTAGGTTTCATCCTCCACACTTAACAAAGTTGTCCTCTGAGCTCCAGATGGGCACGTACATGCATGTAAACACATGCACACACACACACACACACACACACACACACACACACACACACACTCTAATAATAATTTTTGTTAAAGGCTGGGGTAGCTCAATGGTAGAGTACTTGCCTCTTGTGTGAGTTCAATCACCAGAACAGCCAAAAAAAAAAAAAAAGGACGAACAAAAAACCAACAAAACACCAATGTATGTTTTACAGAATTGAAAGAATTGAATGGATATAAAATATTAGCCAATAAACAGCACATCCATTGGGAACAAGTTGTCAAGAGTTAGGTATTCTAAGGTCTTTGCATTTTCCAAGGGAACTTAAACATTGATTATCTTTAGTCTTTGAAGTAATAATAGAATATATAACTTCTATATAAAATTGGAAATTTTAGATATTATTTTATTTTATTTTATTTTTGGTTTTTCTTACGACACGGCTTCTCTGTGTAGCTTTGAACCCTGTCCTGGAACTCATATACTATTTTTAAAAAGATTTTTAAAGAAGGTTATAAATCTATACATATATAAATCCTGTCTCAAGAAATCAATAATACACATTGTTTTCAAACACATGAGGGCCACTTAAAAAAACTATTCAGATAAACCAAAACTTAGGCAACAAACGTCATGCCTTAATCAGAGACCAAATGCTGTGACAAAACAATAAAACACAAAGCCCTAGCGAGCTTTAAAGGTAAGGAAACATCACTAGAAGTAAAACAGAACCATATATGCAACATAACAGAGGAAACAGACATTATGAGTTTATGCAAATAAACTGGTGTGTGTGTGTGTGTGTGTGTGTGTGTGCATGTATGTGTGCACGCCTGCACATGTGCTTGTTTGTATATGTGAGTACAGGTCCTTGTGTGGCCCAAGTGTGTGTGGAGGTCAAGATAACCTCAGGAATTGGTCCTCACCTTCCACTTTGGAATATTTTTGTTTGTTGCAGCTCCCCACCCTCGCCCTCAAACACACACCAGTCCAGATAGTTTTATAAGTAAGTTCTAGTATTCAGGAGCCAATAACTTTACACTCTTCCAATACAGAGGAAATTTAAAAGCTTTCAGCAAGTGTACACATACCTGTTTCCTTAGGTGCTGGGGGTTTTCCTGCTCTTGGAGTTTGTGATCCCTGTCCTCCTTTGTGGACTTCTGTAGAGTACAACTTGACTCTACTCAGAGTACAAACATGTGGGTGACTGTTGGGAACCATGTATGTAAAGCTTCCAAAAGTCATTAAATTCTTCCATCCTAAGAGAAAAAAAAACCACTTTACTTTCAAAACAACTCTCAAATATACAATTAACAAAACAAAGGTTTGACTTGAGGTATTTCCTTAGAAATATAAGAATCAAATATTTCAACTTTTTCCTAATTTATATTTGATTTAGAAACTTTAATATAGACATATAACATATACATATATTATACATATATACACAATATACTATACACACACACATATACACACACATAATCGAGCAAAACACTCATACTCAATTATTCCAAAAGGTGGTACACAGTACATAACAGATACTCTTATTTTGTATGCTGGCTTCATTTAAAAAAAAACAAAACTGGCACAATATAATGAACAGCAGATTCTGGGTAAGGGATAGTCATGAGGGCTTCCTGCTCAAAATCATCCCATGTCTTCTTTCTGTGAGCTGGAGATTTAGTCCTTTCATGTCATAATCAATAAATGAATCCTATTAGTAGTGAGTCCTGTTGTCTCTGATTTTTAATCAGATAATTAGATCACCATTTGGTGAATGCCCCAGCACATGAGAATTTTCACTGAGAGAGAGAACAGAAGACCAAAGCCCTTGAGCTGCTGCATCTTGGTTGACAGTGGCTTTAAAGAGACTCCACCATTTTAGTCAAGCGACAGAAAAGTGGACATCTACTCTCCTGACCTTCCCTTTTATGTATTACTCTGTGTACTCTGAATTCCAGCTCTTCAAAGAACTCAAGAACTATTTAGATAAAAGTTACAATTTTGAAGGTTTTACATGAATCTAACCACGTCATCAGAGATAGTCCAGCTTTTACAATGCATTTACAGCATCGAGTGGGACTGGAGAGCTGACACTGGGGTGGAGGACATGGCTCAGAGATAGGACCTTACCTTCTTTCAGCACCAGGGGGTAGAGCAGTACAACGTCTAATTGCTGAAAACTGATTTTTCCAAAACAGTGATTTTGGGGGAAACTCCCCGATGTCAATGTATTCTTTTGTCTATTTGGCAAATTGATCAAGTCCAACATGGTCTTGGTTATATGCATCTATTTCTAAAAGCTGAGTGACAAAAATTGAGACATGTAACCTATCAAACACATCTTCTTCACTGTGGCCACTGGGGTTCTTAAGGCAGAATAGGAAGACTAAGGAGATAGGAAGGGGAATTAAGGCCATATGTGAGAAAGGAGCAGTGGTGCACACCATTTATCTCAACACTTGGAGAGCCCGAGACAGGTGGATCTCTGTGAGTCAGAGGTCAGCCTGGTCTATACACCAAATTTGAGGCCAGCCAAGGCTGCATCGTGAGAACCTGCCATAATAAAATATTAAAAACAATAATAACAATGATGATGATATAATAATAATATAATGACAAGGGAGGGAAAGAGAACAAACAAACAAAATGTACCTTGGATCTAGTTTGCCTTTTCTGCTGAGAATCCAAAAATAAATTTCAGCACAATTGATAGTCAAATTTGCCTGTAGTGATAATTTGTGTTTTTCTAAAAAGCATCTCAAATTTCCTAAGCTTATTTAGGGCCAAATGTTTGTAACTCAAGTTTTAGCACACTCTTATCCCTAAATATAAACAGTGAATCTCAAGAGTCAGAGACTGGGTTGGGGTGGAGGTAGACGAGATGGCTCAACAGAGAAAAGCACTAAGAACCAACCTCAGAGCGTTATCTTCTGACCTCCACAAGTGCTACGATATGTGTGCTCTTATACCCCCAAACACACATCAGACACAGTCACCTACAATAATAAATAATTGTCTAAAAAGAGAAAGTGGTTGGCCAGTTGTCACAAACATGGTTTTTTCATTTCTGTGAAAAGACCCATACTGTGCCTGAGATCTCTTTTAAACATTTTTAAAGTCATGCAACTGTTTTTTTTTTTCTATTTGCATTCTTTAAATATTGAATAAACTAAGTTGTTTGTCTGAATTTCTGCCCTGGTAGTTTCCAGTCTGGACTTTAGTGACTGAATTCCCAGGATGCTGTTTAACCTATTCTATGTCCCACAGATCAAGAGTGTGTGTGGCAGCTTTTTCTGAATTCAGTTGCATGTGTAGGCGGTGATGAAGCCTCTCTGTGGGCTGGTTATTCTGGGCTGTGATTGTACCTCAGTGGTAGAGCACTGGACCCTGAGCAGCACAGTAAATGAAAAAACTCACCTAATATCTAGTTGTCCCTTTATTTATGGCAATGACTACTGCTATTCCATGCTAGATCCATTTATTCATCAGGTGGCTTTAAAACTGTAGCTCCAATTGCATTACTTCTCCACTCAGTAGAATACCTTCACCCAGGGAAAAGACCCCCTCTGGTTACTCAGTAGCACCGTTTAAGGCAGGCACAGTGCTTAATTCTTCCTTCCTTCTTATGCACCATTTCTCAAAACGCTAAGAGCACCATCTAGCATACCGCAGAGATGGCCTGGTTTTAGTTTGCACATTTTGTTACAATTCCAGATTTCAGTACGATGTGCTGTACATTTCAATCCATTTCAGTCACAGTCTGAAGCAATGCTCAAATGCTCTTATTTCTGGCCAGTAGAGGTCTCTCAAATTCGAATACTATACGGTTATCTTAGATAGCTCCCTTGCTAGCTGTTTGGACACAGGCTTAATTTTTAATTTCAATAGAATGCCAGGTATTAACAGCTTTCAGTATGCCTTTGCCACTAATACATAGTTGAAAACTGCTTACAGGGCAAAACTACACAGGTATACATCTGACTCAATAAAACCAATATAAAATTTAATACAGCAGCAAAAAACATAATCAATCATTGTGGAATGAACTGCGGAATACATTAATTCCAGCTGGCAGAAATATAGTAAACCATATTTCCCAATCTTAACTCCCTTTCTTCAAGGTGATATCTAAAATTAGTTACATATGAACGTCAGTCTTTAGTCTGGCACTTACTGTTCTACTTGAACAGTTTTCTCGCTGCTGCATACCTAAGGACTGTTTTGATTCACGTTGTAAAACTGCTGGGATCTTACTGGTTTAGTCACAACAACCAGGGGCCTGGTTACCAGGCTCTGCTTTTATGTTACTGCTACTGCTTCTGTGGCTCCTAGCAGCAGCCACTGCTACTGTTCACTGCTTGCTGTCTCCAATCTAGATGTCGTCTACTACTTATTTCATTGGCTTTCACTTTGAGACTAAGAAAAATTTTATATATATACTATATATAGTATACTATAATATATACTATTTTCCATCCTGCAAACTGACAACTCAGTCTATTATGTGTGTTGCATCTCCAAAAAAAATCAACAAAAAGACATCTTATAGTTTAGGTTTGTTTCTAGCTAATTTTAGGGCTTGAGTCAAAGTTGTAGCCCATATTTCACACATCAGTCCCCTTACCTAAGAGACTATTTCAGTAGTTTCTTCCTTTCAAATTCTAAAGCACTGACATATTAAAAACTCGTAATTGCATGGCTGAAGAGATGGCTCAATGGTTACGAATACTGGCTGTTCTTCCAAAGGATCTGGGTTCAGTTTCCAGTACCGACATGATAGCTCCATAAGAAATATCTCCATCTACAGAAGAAAATAAACTGCAGGATACGGCAACGGCACTTGAGATACTTAGGCCATGTTATGAGAATGAATGACAGCAGACACCTGGAGATAGCACTGCTTGGAGGAGTGCACCGCTGGACAGACAGCATAAAGGACGACTGTGGAACCTTGGCTATGACAATTACACAGGCATCGAGGACTGCCCAGGATAGGAACGGCTGGAGAACCGCCATAAACGGGCTGCCCACACATGCTTAAGCATTGCCGGGGCATAAATGATAAAATGAGGACATGGTAGCTCACAACCAACTGTAACTCCACCCAGAGGACCTAACACCCCCATATGGCATCCTCAGGAATGAGGTACACATGCGGTACACATGCAGTACACAGACATACATGTAGACAAAACATGCACACACATAAAAGAAATAACTTAAAAAAAAAAGCAATTGGGCTGGCTGACAGTTGAATTGATAAAATGTTTGCTTATAAGCATGGGAATCTGAGTTCAGTCACCAGTATACACATAAAAAGCTGGGCATCCGCTAGAGAGGCAGTTAGAAGAGGGTCCCCAGGACTCTCTGTCAGTCTATTACATGCTGAGCTCCAGGCCATGAGAGATCTTTTCTAAAACACACACAGAGCTAAACTCATGAGGGACTTTGCTTTTGTTTTTGTTTTGTTTTGTTTTGTTTCTGAGAGCTTCTCTGTGCAACAGCCCTAGCTGTCCTGGAACTCTCTTTGTAGACCAGGTTGGCCTCAAACTCAAGAGATCCACCTGCCTCTGCCTCGTTTACAAAGTGAGTTCCAGGACAGCCAGAGTTATATAGAGAGACCTTATCTCAAACAAACAAACAAAAGGCCAGTGTACAATAAGAAGAAACGAAAGGCACAAGCATCAGTAAGCGACCTGGAGCTCCATTAAGACCCTAAGGGAGACTAGATAGATGGCTCAGTGGTTGGAGCACTTCCAGAGGACCCAGGTCTTCGTGTGGCAGCTAACAATCTTCTACAGTTCTGATTCCAGGAGGTTCAACACTCTCTTTGGGATTCCATGAGCACTGCACATATATGATGCACAGAAAACATGTAGGCAAAGCACTCATACACGTAACAATTTTAAAATAGTCAATTTATTTATTTTTTTAAGAGATCTTATCAACAGCACTGTCAAGTGTGGCAGTCTGTGTGATGGTAACACTCAGGAGCCCCATTTCCCTTGTGTCCTTTCTGGTAGCCAACACGGCAGGAAAACCCTGTCTACTCATCTAGCAAACAAAGGTGTGAGCAAGACAGAGTAGCCCAGCCCAGGAGAATGGGCGTGCTATGCTTTTAACACCTGGTATAAAAAAGTCACCCACACACACCTTTTTTTTCTTTAATTTAGTTTTGAAGAAGGCAACAAGGGCAAACACTGACAAGTCCTGCACTACTTCTTGCATTATATCTTTACTGTCTTGTTTATTATTTCTGACATTTGCTGAGAAGAGGTAGAAACAGCCTGCAATTCCAAGTCTTGAAGATAGAGACAGGAGGATCACAGTTCTAGGTCAGTCGAAACTAAATGTTGAGACCCTGTCTCAAAAAGAAGGCGGGGGTGGAGGTAAAATCACTAAAGCATCGAATATAATGTAAATCCTGTAACTATAAATAAGTTTACAATTTATTAGTATAGTAATGAACTGAAATATACATTTATTTAATGTAAATCTTTTTAAGTGCAATTGTTAGGTCACAGGGCACAAACCTCTTCAAGTTCCTTTCATATAGAGAAGAACCTTCTAAAACAATGCTCATTTCTGCGGCCAATCAGTACAAGGGAGTTCCTGCATCTCCAATAAAAGGTACTGGGGCTGAAAAAATGGCTCAGTACCTAAGTACTGCAAATGGTAATAATTAAAACTCCAAGTGATTCCATGCCTTCTGTTGGCTTCCATGTGCACACAAGCACACATACATAGGCAAAACATTAATGCACATAAAATAAAAATAATTTTATTTTAAAATTTTGGCTACCTAACAATGCAAAACTATATTATGGGACTGGGCTCTTGAATACTGTCCTGTTTTCTTTGCCTTCACAGAGGTTTCTCATCTTTAAAAACTGACATCAGTCAGTGGTTCCCTCCTCTGTTCTTTTTTGTTGTTTTGTTTTTCAAGACAGGGTTTTTCTCTGCAGTCCTGGCTGTCCTGAAGCTGACTCTGTAGACCAGGCTGGCCTCGAACTCATGAGATCTGCTTGCCTCTCCTGGGACTAAAGGCATGCACCACCATGCCTGGCCTCTCCGTTTATCTTTTAGAAGCCTTAACTAGACAGGGAAGCATTCTAGAAGCAGAAAGTAAACTTTATTTCTTCTCAAATCTCTTCATCTGCTTTTAGATCCCAGCTTCCCCTCTCCAAACAAAACAAAACAACAAGAGCTTCAAATAGTTTTTCTTGTAGCATTCATCCAACTTAAATAACACACTTTCTCCAAATGATTTTTAAATTTAACAAACAAACAAATATTGTAACAAGATTTCTACAAAGGTAAATTTTTAGTCTAAAAGGGTTTTAAGTGTAAAAACATTCAATTGTTTTTTGTAGTAGTAAACATCCTAAGGCACTTTGCCAAGTCATCCTTAAATGGATGAGATAGGCAATTATTATCTATATTGCACAGATGAGGGAAAGAGCATAACATTTTGGTCTGGTGACAGCTACCCAGAGTAAGAATTACAAATTACACTATTTCAACTCATTTTACCGAGACTGAAAGGGAAGTGTGGACCACATTTAACAGTCACTATTTGAATTTTATTAAATATGCCAAAGTTTACTTGGGGTTTTAGAATAGAGTATATAAACAGACGATTCATTCTGTTCTTAAGACAACCAGGCATATTGCCAATATGGGAAAACTCCATAGCTACAGTTTTCTGTCACTGCCAAAACCCCTAAAAACCAGTGTTATTGTAATAAATTCATTTGCAATCTTAGGAGCTAGCTTTTATGTTTGTTACAAATACGATATGAATATATTCTGCTTTATTTGCACAGCACAGGAGTCTGGTACCGCTTTTACCACTCAAAAGCAGGAATGGTGACAGTTTTTGATTTCCACTTAAAGTTTTTGAAGCCTGAATTTTGAGAAACGTTTCTGTAAACCCTCTTTGCAACTCCCAAAGATCTGGGGGATCAGGTGAGCAGTGGATTGGATCCTGTGCTCTTCCTTCTGGGCTCTGCTATGAGTCCTCTATGTCAAGCTGTGATATGCCAAGCTATAGTAACGAGGGAGGGGAACAGAAATAGGACTCACAGGTTTAAAGCTCTTTCAGAAATTCTCGAACAACTTAAATTTGACTGAGAAAGAAACGCTGAGGATCAAAACTCAATCACTGCCACACCCCAGAGGGGTTATATACAGTTTCAGGAGACATTTTCACCAAAAACATTATTCAATGAAACTGCAAAGTTTTGGGGGGCTTCCGGTCCCCAAACTAGGCTCATTCGATAACTATGAGATGCCCACACCTTAAGATCCGTATGTGACATCCACTTTGATTTAGGGAGACTTAAGAAAAACGAGTTGGCACTATAAAGAAAACAACAGCGCAGGAGTAGCTCAGTCCAACTAACAGGCAGGTAAAATTGCGGCGGCGAACTCAAGGGACCCTCCAAGTTGCTGGAATCCACATTTCCCACGGCCTTGGGGTCACCGAGGGTCACTGCGATAGGCGCTAAGCCCTAAGGTGCGGTGGTCCGCCTCGAGGTGTCCCCACGCCCGCTGGTCCCCGCGGGGACTCTGCAGCCGCTGCTCGCGGGGACGCCTGTGGGGACCGTGCGAGACCGGCAGGCTCAGGATTGGGGAAGGACAAGCTGGTCAACCGTCGAGGCCAAGAGCGGCCTCCGCCGGTCACTCACCCTGGCTGCGGCCGCGGGCCACTGCCCGGCCGCCACCGAGTCTGCACAGCGTCGCCCAGCTGCACCTGTGCGCCGCGACGGCGGCGGCCAAGCCCGGAAACATCCTGGCGGGGCAGAGGCCCCCACTCGGACACCACCTCCTGCCTCCGAGCCGCCGGCCGCGCCAACTGACTCCATAGACTGGACCCCAGCGGACACGGCTGTGTGCGCCGCCGGCGGCGGCCTCGGCGACCCGGAAGTCGGGGCGGTGTGACGTGACGGCGGAAGCGACGCAATACGCCGCGCAGGGGGCGGGGGAGCGGCCAGGGGCGGAGACTGGGTGTGCACGGTGTGCTTCATCAGCAGCCGTTGGCTTGTGGAAGTTCTCGTCCCGTTGTTTGAGGGATGAACAGTCTCCCGAAGCGCTGCCTGACTCCGCGGGGTGGGATGTGGGAGGCGAAGGCAGGATCTAAGCCTCCGTCCCCCCAACCCCGTGCCCTTTGAACCCTCGGCACCGCCCTGTCCATCACCGCGGTCGCCTTGCTTGTCCCTCGAACTCAGATTCTCGACCGTGGTACACTAAATTAGACGCGTTCGTGAAATTAAAGATTTTTACATGTTTATCATGTTTACACGAAGATGAAGCGATTTTGAAACAGCCTAGTCTCAGAGAGAAAGAAATTTGAGCACCCTTCGCCTGTTACAACTATTTCCATGCCAGGTTCATTCGGGTCTTGGCTTAAACCTAACAGACCTTCTTTGACCGCCGTAACTATAATTAACATAGTTATTATTCTCCAAGTCGTCCTTGCACGCTTTTCTTCAAAATACTACTACTGAAGCCGGGGGTGATGGTGCACGCCTTTAATTCCAGCAACCGGGAGGCAGAGTCAGGCAGGCGAATCTCTTTAGAGTTGGGGACCAGGATTTCTTTGAGTAACAGCCCTGGCTGTCCCGGAACTCGCTGTGTAGACCAGGCTGGTGCTGACAACTATTATGTCAGACAGACAAAAGTAGAAGTGGAAAATGATGAAATGTCATTTTATGATTCTCATACATCGTAATTCCTGCGAGGCTTTGCATGTATCAGACAATTCAAAGATCAAGCTTGCTGTCCTTGGCTTCATCCTGTTTAGTTCTGGGACAATGATGAGTCTAGTCAGGAGACAAACCTGGCTAGCTATCTTGAAAACGGACTTAGATGATTCATTGCAAAGCAATGGGAATGGTTCCACACAGGCTAAGACTACACATTTAATTTTGAGCACAGATCTATCTGCTGGAATGTGTTCTTTTCCCCTTCATGATTAGTGGGGAAGGACCTTGACACCTGAGATGGCTCAACAGGTAAAACTGCTTGCTGCATAAGGCTGATGTCCTAGGGTTTCTATTGCTACAACGGCACACCAGAATCACCATGCCAAAGAGCAAGTTGGGGGGGAAAGGGCTTACTAGGCTTACACTCAGCTTTGCTGATCATCACTGAAAGAAGTCAGAAACTCAAAACAGGGCAGGATCCCAGAAGCAGGAGCTGATGCGGAGGTCATGGAGGAGAGCTGCTCACTGGCTTGCTTCTTCATGGCTTGCTTAGCCCACATTCTTATAGAACCCAGGACCAGCAGCCCAGGGATGGCACCGCTCACCACGGGCTGGGCCCTCCCCCATGAAGCACTTAAATGAGAAATACCTTACAGCTGGATCCCATCAAGGCATTTCCTCAACTAAGACTCCTTCCTCTCTGATGACTCTAACTTGTGCCAAGTTGGCACACAAAACCAGCCAGTACCGCTGATGACCTAAATTTGATACCCAGGTCACACATAAAGGTAGGAAATAAGACTCCACACAGAGTTGTCCTCTGACCTCCCCATGTGTGAAATGGCACATGGGCCCCCCCATCATGAACACATGTGCGTGCACACACAACAATATTTAAAAATAAGTCAGAGGGACTGGCGAGATGGCTTGGTAGATAAGAGCACTTGTTACTACACCTGATGAGTGGAATGAGCTGAGTTCACTCCCTGAAACCCACAAGGTACAAGGGGAACGAACTCTCAGACAGGTAACCTGTCTGTTCTCCCTAGGCACACATACCTGGCGCTCACCATGAATGGGCTATTCAGTCAACAATGGATTATTCTTACTCATTTTGACTCCAGCATTGTTGCGTGGGGGATTTCACAAGTGTTTTGTTTCATAGACAAGATCTCAATGTAGCGTTTGCAAAAAGATGGAACATAGATCTATTCTGGTCAGATGTTAGGGAGATTTAAAAACAAAAACAAAAATCAAAACAAAAGAAAACAAAACTAAATTTGAGGTTGTTTTAAATGAGGACTAAAACCAGATACCTGAAATGAAAATCTTAATGATGAAGGGGATTGACAGCTAAAGGAGCTAAAGTTTGGAAAAGGACAAGGGTTGAAAGTAGGAGGCATCTTTCTTGTGCCTCTCAAGAGTCTCAGTCAAGCAGGTTAGAGCTTCGTCTCCCCTGATGCACTGTGAACATCTTCAGACTGGGATTTTCCCCTCCTCTTATCCTGTGTGTTCACTGTAATTATAGCATGAGAAATAGGATATGTGTAGTGAAGAAAGGAACGGAAATTAAAAACCACATTTTTTATTCTTTTAATATCTAGCCCTTCATTGAGAAGGATAAAAATGAAATTTCCATGAAATTACTCCAACTTCTGCTGTAGACAATAAACTTTCAATGCACTCCCTCATTTTCTGGCCAACTTCCCTTCTCAATATAAATAAATCTCCTAGGATTCATTGTCCTCTCCACCCCATTCCCCCTCTTCTTCCCTCCCCTTCTTTCTTCACGTGGGTTGGTTTTGAACAGGCAGGAACTCCTGACCTTGGCTTCCTATCTGCTGGGATGATTTCAACAACATAAACACATTGCTTACTGTTTGTTTATGACTTTTTCCTAACATCTCAAACATTCTTTTCTTGTCTTTGGAAAATTACTGGAAATACTTGTCTGACATCAATTTTTAGCTTGTTGGTTTCAAAAAACAGAAGTAGGTGAAATTATGCCAATTTTAGTATTAACCTTCACCATTCCTTGTCTACTTCTAGACATAAGTAGATCTAGAGAAATAAAATGAGAAGAAAATCTTGTTCCTGCCCTAATTTCTGCTTAGAAAGAAGCAGATATTGCAGAAGGGAGGCCAGAGAATGTTCGTTTTTGCCTCTTGAAGATGAAGCCTCGGCTGTGCCTGAGAAACAGTAAACAGTCCTGACCATGAGTTTGGCTTCATTCCAAAAAGGAACTAATTCACTGAAGCATCAAATCGCACATTCTTCTGCCAACAGAAGGAAACTTGAAGGAGCCACAAGACTTCCCAAAGATTTTGAGCACAGGGAAGAAGTTAATAAACAGAAACAAAAGGAAATTTTTAAATTAGGAGCTAAATATTCTTTTTCTAAAGTTACAAATATGAAGTATCAAAGAATTATTACTAACCCCACGTGTCTTTGACAAGTGAATTGTAATCAGAGGTCAGAGTACAAAAAAAGAATTATTAACTTGAACCAGAGCATCTACTACATGTTGCTTTATCAGCTTTTGCACCTTGCTTGTTCTGAGTGTGATTCCTTTTCCGTGAAAATTAGAGGGTTTGTTTTGTTGTGTTTTATTTTTCCCAATAGTTGACTTACCTCGACCCCTAATCAAGAAATATCAGTCCATAATGGAAGCTACACTTCAGTCAACCCTTATTGCTTTTCCATAAAAAAAAAAATTCCAGTTGTTAACTTACTCTTCCCCCTAGCCAAGAAATACCAGTCCACAGTGCAGGCTGTACTTCCAGTTACGGGGCTGGGCTATTGCCTGCCAGGCTAAGAAGCACAAACGCATTGTTTCCCGTCACCTTACCTCATATAGAGGCTAAGAGAAAATGGAGACACGGAGATAATTGAGACTAGAAGCCTGAGGCCAGTGCAGCAGTCCCAGAAACAGATAGAAATTTGTGTGTATGTTGGGTGTGTGGGTGTATGGGGGGGGGGTGTTGTAGGTCACTGCAAGAGCTCCAAGAGCGAAAGCCACTAAAGTTCAGATTTTGTGCGAGGAGACATGTTGAGAGCATTCAGCAGACCAATGGCTGCTACATCAGAAACCAACTGCAGAAAGGGGTGGGCAAATGCAGAAGAAGGAAGTGAAAGGGAGCTGCTCATACAACCTAGGTAAGAGATGGATCATTTCTGCTCATGTGGTAACAGAGGCTGGTGAAAACACAGTCTGATTTGAGGTATACCTTGCAATTTGGGGATGGGGTCTTTTTGAGACATTCTGAGTTAATGCCTTTTTTGTCTTTTTTTCCTTTGGTTTTTTTGAGACAGGGTTTCTCTGTAGTTTTGGAGCCTGCCCTGGAACTAGCTCTTGTAGACCAGGCTGGCCTCAAACTCACAAAGATCCACCTGCCTTTGCCTCCCAAGTGTTGGGATTAAAGGCCTGTGCCACTAATGCCCGACTGACAATGCTTTTGACAATTTGAGTTGATGCATTGCTAGCGATATAAACCTACACTGATAGTTTTACAGTTCACACTACCTTATGTATGAGACAAAAAATATCATCTGGGAATTGAACTCGGGATCTCTGGAAGAGCAGCCAGTGCTCTTAACCACTGAGCCACCTCTCCAGCCGGGATAAAGGTGATTTAATCTATAACAAAACAGTCTTTGGCCAATTTAACACACACACACTCCAAGAATGTTCAATCATAACTTCATATTTAGGTCACACAGTTTAGCCACAGGTTCCCAAGCACTAGTTGCTCATGTTACGTTCCTGTCCTTAAGTTCCTTTCACAACCATGATGTCTTGGGCTCTGGAAAGCAACATAAGATGATGTGACAGTCAGCAGAGATGCTCCAGAGAGCCTTTTCATATAGGATGTGATTAAAATAATGTAAGTTTGAAAGACTCAAAGTGGGGAGAAATGAAACACATCTATTAGCTTGTCTGTCTATTGCTAAAATGTTTTGAAAATATTGGAGCAAACAAAACATTAAAACTGATGCTTTTATTATGTTTTATATGGTGCTGGGGATGGACCCCAAGCATTTTTATATAGTAATGCAAAGCACATACTACCACTGACCTACACCCCAAGTCCATTTTTTATTGTTTTTTTAATGTGGCTGGCAGAAAACCTAAATTTACCTACATAACTGGCATCACATTTCTACTACACACATATACTTACCATCCCAAAGTCTAGGTCATCTTGAAGTGTTCCTTCCTTCAAATGTCAGCTATAATTCTTTTAAGTCATCTTCAAAAAAAGCAATCTTTCTCTGCTCTGACTGGTCTTTGTGCATGTGTGTGGTGATGGCAGCAGCACCAGGCCGGTGGAGGAAATGTGTGTGCGTGTGCATGCCCACCTGCATGTGGAGGAAATGTTCATGCATGCATGCCCACCTGCATGTGGAGGAAATGTGTATGTGTGCATGCCCACCTGCATGTGGAGAAAACGTGTATGTGTGCATGCCCACCTGCATGTGGAGGAAATGTGCATGTGTGCAGTGGAGGAAATGTTCATGCATGCATGCCCACCTGCATGTGGAGGAAATGTGTATGTGTGCATGCCCACCTGCATGTGGAGAAAACGTGTATGTGTGCATGCCCACCTGCATGTGGAGGAAATGTGCATGTGTGCAGTGGAGGAAATGTTCATGCATGCATGCCCACCTGCATGTGGAGGAAATGTGTATGTGTGCATGCCCACCTGCATGTGGAGAGAACGTGTATGTGTGCATGCCCACCTGCATGTGGAGGAAATGTGCATGTGTGCATGCCCACCTGCATGTGGAGGAAATGTGCATGTGTGCATGCCCACCTGCACGAGGAGGCTACAAGAGGACTAGAGATACTCTGCTCTGCCTGTTATCCCCTTGAGACGGGGTCTCTCACTGTTCTAAAGCTACTTATGCCCCTGCCTCCTGCGGTGCTAGGGTTGCAGGTGCACATGGCCATGCCCAGCTTTTTATGCTGATTTCTGGGGATTTCAACTCAGGTCCTAGTGTCTGCACGGTAAGCACTCTTACCTGCTGAGCCATCTCCCCAGCCCTCTAACTGGTTTAACTTCCACAGTGGGTAGGTTTCAAAATGTGTGCGAAGGCACAGCAGTGAAGTCTTTATTGGGCCTACAAAATGCATCTACTGCAACTAAGTCCTTTCTCACTTCACTGAGTGCTTTTCCTCCACTACCTTAGGTATCATTGTTTTTAAGATCATCCTTCTTTTACAGTAACCTTTAGAGATTCAATAGCCTAAAAAAGCGGACTGACAAGAAAACTACATCCATCACACATACTTTAATATTTGGGTCTTATATTACTTTTTTCCAAGAGGATACAGATGTTTTGAGCAAGTAAATGTGTTCCCCAAAGTCATACAGTTATGAAGATAGCTACTGTTGAAATATGGCTCCTTATGATATTTTTATAATTGTATTACAATATGTTTACAAACTTTAAAATGTAGACTTTTTGAAATTAAAATTTGACAACCTGAGGAGCTAAAACTATGTGTCCATCATTACAACAATCACTTATTGCTACACAGTGTCTAGAGAACTATGGTTACTTTCTGACTGAGGTATAAGTACACAGGAGAGGAAGTCATGTTAGTCAGATTATCCAATGAAGTAATCTTCAGAATTATTCTAAATTATAGATGTCATTGAGACCGACAGTCAAAATTTACTAAGTTCTTGTATGCAAAGCACTGTTAAACACTGTGCTTGGTCATCTATCAAAACGTGCAATGCCATCCTGCCAGTTTACAGGGAAACATGCACACTGAAACTAAGATGCAACTGAAACCAGTCCTGTTTGACTTCAGACCCCTGACCATGGCCAGATCACATGACCTTTCAAAGCTGTGAAGCTTCCAATATCTTCCTAAGGCAGCAGAAAAATGTAACACTGCTGGACGGTGGTGGTGCATGCCTATAATCCCAGCACTCCTGAGGCAGATGTAGGTGATCTCTATGAGTTCGAGGCCAACCTGATCTACAGAGTTCCAGGACAGGCTCCAAAGCTACAGAGAAACCCTGTCTCAAAAAACTAAAAGCTAACGAAAGAAAGAAAGGAAGGAAGGAAAAAAGGAAGGAAGGAAGGAAGGGAGGGAGGGAGGGAGGGAGGGAGGGAGGGAGGGAGGGAGGGAGGGAGGGAGGGAGGAAGGAAGGAAGGAAGGAAGGAAGGAAGGAAGGAAGGAAGGAAGGAAGGGAGGAAGGAAGGAAGAAAAAGAAAGGCAGCACTAAAATACATTCTCACGGATGCTTTGAGCATCTCATAGACAGCTTCTACATTCTACTTCGTATTCACTGGGAATAATTTGAAAGAGTGGTGTTTTTTAATCATTTGCTGATTTCAAAGATGTTACTTCTGCAAAGAGAGAGCTCTTCCAGACAGACACATGACATGTGAAGTTTGGATAAGTAACCACACTTCTAGTTTCTACCTCCTGCATAAATCACTGGAACTGGCAGGCAAAACAGAAGTCTTCATTCTTGAATAGGGAAAAATTTTGAGTAGGTTCAAAGTTCAGTTTCTTTTTAACTTTTTTGCAGGAGACTGAACCCAGGTCTTACCAATGTTTAACTCAAGCTCTGCAACTGGGCTACACGCCCAGCCGAGTTTCATTTTCCACTAGTGTTGCCTTAAAGCACGAAGGTCACAGAGATTAAGCAACACAGATTCAAGTACTCTCAGGAGTAGCTCCTTACAAATTCCAGGAGTCGCATTCTCTCCAGAGGTCAATCAGAAACACAGTGTAAATAAAGCCCTTTTTAAAAATCTCTACCATCTGTGAGTACTTTTCGCATATGCCAAATTAAGCAATTTTTAGGGTTTTTTTCTACTAGCCACAATTAACAAATGAGAAAATTTAGGTCCATGAAAACAGAGAATGTCCAAGTACTAGAATCATGATTTCTGACAGACATTTTTATTTTTGAGACAGGGTTTCACATGGCTCAGGATAGCCATAAACTTGCTATATAGCTAAAGTTTGTCTTGAATTCCAGATCTTCCTGCCTCCCTCTCTCAAATGTGGGGATTACTAACCTGAGCTACCACGCTTAGCTTCTTACGTGATTCCTGATTCTGTGGGTATAGCTTCCTTATATTTTAACATTTGAGTTGCTAAATCAGGTCTACAGTGTGATTGGCAGCATTTTGGTATTTGGAGGTTGCTGCTAGGATAGCAAACCCAGGGCCTTGTTTGTGCTAAGCCACCACAATACCACTGAGCTGTATCTGCCAGCCCTAAACTTTGCACGCCTCTGTGTTAAACATGTCCTCTTCTGCTCAATACTATTTTTCCACTTCTGCGCATGTCTGTGCCCATGTGCAGAGGCAAGAGACCAGATGTCCTCCTCGTCATGCTTTTTCACTGAACCTGGACTCAGTATTTTTTCAGCCAGGCTCGTGGCTAGTAAGCTTCAGCAATCCTCCTGCCTCCACTTTCTGAGAGCAGGGTTATGGGCATTGAAGACTTTACTTGCATTTTTAAATGGACGCTAAAAGTCCAAACTCAGGTCTTCCCATTTGCGCAACAATTAGCCTCGCCCAGAGCCATCTCTCTAAAATCCCTTTCCACTTCCTGTCACTAAGTCAGGCAGTTGACTAATTATGGTGCTGGGGCTCCTAATCACCATTCAATAGCAGCAAGCGTATTAAAAGATTGTGCAACTCTGTGCCTTGACTTACATCCGCACTTGCTAGTTTATGTTAATCAAAAATTTTCTTTTGCTATTGTCATTGAGACAGGGTCTCATTCTATACACCAGACTGACGGCAAACCTACAGCCAGCCCCCTGCCTCTGCCTCCCAAATGCTGATTACAAACATCTATCAGCAAATCTGGAAAGACAATGATTTTAATATGAAATCCTTCATTTAGCGGTTGGGCTCCAGATTACCTCCTCGTCGACAATCTCCTCATCTGCAGGGCTTTCTCCTGCTGTTTGCGAAACTGGACATGAAAACCCCTCACTTGGTCCAGCAAGATGGTTCAGTGGTGGGTAAGGCACGGCCTGCTAATCCTGACAAATCAGAATTATTCCCTGGACTCATGGGTGGAAATAAAGAGCCAATTCTGCAAGTTGTCACCTAACCTCCACAGGTGCACCATAGCAGGAGCTCATGTACTGCGCACACACACACACACACACACACACACACACACACACACACGAGACAGATGGGGGGGAGCAGGGGAAAGGGAGGGAGAGAGAGAATAAGAATAAGACCTCCTAAATGCTGGTCACCATTTTCAAGGGAAAATAGTACACTACCTCCCTTAAAAAGGGAATTATAGTACTTCTAATCCTGATACTTGTGAGGGAGAATCCATGGTTTAAACTTGAATTACATTAAACACAATGGGGAAGAATTAAATTAAAAACGCCAATCTCCCATTCCAATCACTTCCCCAAGGGGGCTGATGTCTCTGTCTTACTCTGAGAGCAATAGGGGAAGGGAGGTCAAGTCCTACTTTGGCTAAGATATAGCAGCATCTGTCTTAGTTAAGGTATCTGTTGCTGTGATAAACACCAAAAGCGACTCAGGAAGGAGAGGGCTTATTTAAGTCTCCCTCGCATCTCGGCGGGAACTCGAGGCAGGAACCTGGAGGCAGGAACCTGGAGGCAGGAACTGCAGGAGAAGCACTACTTGCTGCTCTGCTCCTCATGGCTGGCCCAGCCTGCTGTCAGATAACCCAGGACACCTGCGCAAGCGACAGCACCACCCACAGTGCTGGACACCCACATAAATTATTAACCAAGAAATGTCTTGCCTACAGTCAACCTGATGAAGGCATTTCCCTTTCAGCTTTTCGAGACAGGGTTTCTGTGTAACAGCTCTGGCCACCCTGTAACTCACTCTGTAGACCAGGCTGGCCTCAAACTTAGAGAACCGCCTGTCTCTGCCTCCAGAGTGCTGGGATTAAAGGTGTACCCACTATTACCCAGCTCTAAGGCATTTCCTTAGTTGAGGTTACTCTTCTTAGCAATTTAAGTTTGTATTAAATTGACACACACACACACACACACACACACAACCAGCCATCCTAAGACATACACGCAAAAACAATCCTGTAAACTTGACAAACATATCACATTCCAACTGCGATCTTTCTTTTCTCATTTGTCCATCATGCTGACATTAGTATCACAATATACTTTAAAAATCACAATAACTTTAAAAATCTCGTAGTCTTTAAAAAAATTCAAACACCTTTAAAAATTTGGTCTCGGGGTCTGGAGAGATGGCTAGCGGTTAAGAGCACTGCCTGCTCATCTAGAGGTCCTGAGTTCAATTCCCAGCAACCACAAGGGGGCTCACAACCAGATCGCTAATGATATCTGGCGCCCTCTTCTGGCCTACAGGCATACATGCAGACAGAACATTGTATACATAATAAATAAATTTTTAATTTGGTCTCTCTCTTTAAGCGCCTATAAAACTAGAATAAGTTACATACTTCCTTACTCTAAGAAAGGTGGGAATCAAGAGCACAGTTATATTCAGATAAAAGCAAAACCAAGATCCAACAGTGTGAAAGCTCAGCTTCATACACCCGGGACTCATAATTTTCTGGGTTCCAAAGCTCTACCCATCCACAGTATTCATTGCCTCCTGGGCTCAGGCTGCTCCACATCACAACTACTGCTGTCCTTGGTAGTTGCCCTTTGTGCTGGCATCTCCGAAACGCTAGAGCCTCTTGCTGCAACCGGACTGTGCCTTCACCAACAGCCTCTTCTGGGTTCTCTTCAGGGACTGTCTGACTTATCACATGGTACCACGCCTCGGCTGTTCTCCCGACCCTTTCAGGCTTTCAAAACCAATGCCACCTAATAGACACATCACCAAGTTCAGATGTCAGTACAGTGTATAGCCTTACCCTCTCCAGACCACAGCTTGTATGCTGACCCAGAGGAAATACTTCCTTTTACTGGTTGTTAGTTAACCAGTCTCTTTGTCAGTCCTAGCTTCTCAGAACCACAGTTTTTCAATTCAAAATATCAGATGCGCCAAAAAAGACTTTAAGGGATTCTCTCTTTTAAGATTTTATTTATGCAATATGTATACAGTGTTCTGCCTGCATGTATGCCTGCAGGCCAGAAGAGGGCACCAGATCTCACTATGGATGGCTGTGAGCCACCATGTGGTTGTCAGGAATTGAACTCATGACCTTTGGAAGGACAGCCAGTGCTCTTAACCACTGAGCCATCTTTCCAGCCTGGCTTTAGGGGATTCTACTTCCCTCTGAAAGGTCACAGGCCAGGCCTCCATTGTCAGCACTGCTCTTAGCATAATCTTCTATGTTTGCTACTGTGGAACAATCTTTGTCAATTGTAAATATATACTTCTCTCATTGTTAATAATAAAAAGCTGACTGGATAGCCAGGCAATAGTGGCGGAGACCTTTAATCCAGCACTCCCTGTGGCCGTGTTCATTGAGATTGAGCCTTTTCACCCCCTCCCCAGGAAGACGTTAGGGTTCAGCAATGGCCATGGAAGAACATTTCTTACTGGCCTGTACCTCATGGCTTAACCTACTGATTTTCATTTATAACCCAGGACCACCTGCCCCGGGGTGGCACCACCCATAGTGAGCTGGGCCACACCCACATCAATATTAATGAAGAAAATGCCCCACACGCAATCATGAGGCATTTTGTTTGTTTTTTGAGACAGGGTTTCTCTGTGAAACAGTCCTGGCTGTCCTGGAACTCTGTAGGCCAGGCTGGCCTCAAACTCACAGAGATCCACCTGCCTCCTCCTGAGTGCTGGGATTAAAGGCATGCACCTTTTTCTTAATTGAGTTTCCTCTTCCTAGATAAATCAGGTTGACAAAAACAAAAACAACAACAAAAAAAACCAGCCAGAGCATCATTGTTCTAAAGTCAGAAGCCTTATTTCTATCAGCCAGTCTAAAATATCTATGTGAATTACTTAGACATTTTATACTGATCTTAAAAGATGCTTTTAAAGATATATAATGAATTTTTTTAGTGAGAATATGTGAAATTATGTAAACTGGAGAGTCTCCAGAACATGAAGATAACAGGTCACAGGAGAGGGTTTCGAGTTCTGTGTAACTAAGACCTTAAACACTTTTCACTGCATTGGTCAACATTCATGCATGTTCAAAATTTGCCCTAAGATAAACCGCTGTTGTGTAAGATGAGTGGTGAATGCACACACAGGAAAGATGTCAGCATGTCAGGTATCCTGCTGTATTTTTTTTTCCACTTTATTTCCTCAAGACAGGGTCACTTGGTGAAGCTGGAGCAGGCTGGTAGCTGGCAAGACCAGAGGTGTTTCCTTATCTCCACCCCTCCCCATGCCAGGGTTACCTACAAATGTGCAACCATGCCCAGTTTTGCACATGGATCCTCATTCTTACAGAACAAGCGCTCTTATCCCTTGAGCCATTCCCCCAGCCCTAAGATAATCCTATTAAAATAGGATTCTTACTGACATATCACCTTTTCTAAAGGATCTCAGTATAACACTTCGAGTAGTCCCCATTCAACTAGGGAATGAGCTGATGCTGTCTTCCCAAAGTTCAGAATTATGGAACTGGATGTGCCAGCACATGTCTTTAATCCAAGTATCCAGGAGGCAGATACAGGCAGATCTCTCTGAGTTTGAGCAGTCAGTCTGGTCTACACAGTGAGTTCCATGAGAGCCAGTACTATGTAGACAGAGCCTCCCTCCAGAATTGTGGTGTAAGAAACACCAAAGGTCTCACTTAAACAAACAAACAAACAAAACCTGTATTGTAAGCCAACAACACACGTCTCAGAAATAACCTACCATAAAATCTTTAGGAAGGGTTGGAGGAAGCCCAATGGTTAAGAGCACTGGCTGCTCTTTCAGAGGACCCAGGTTCAGTTCCCACTTACTGTTCCAAGGGATCTGATGCCTTCTGATTTTCACAGGACAGGCACCAATGTGGTGAACATACATACATGTGGGCAAAACATTCATACACACAAAATAATAAATACATTAAAAAGTCTTTAGGAAATCACTTTCACGTAATGTTGAAGATTAAATCCAGGGTCTCACTTGTGCTCACTAGAGAAGGGAGTGCTTTATCGCCAAGCTATCCCCAGAGCCCCCTAACACTGGTTAACAAATATTTTCCTGCTTATGTGGATAACTAGAGTTGTCTTTGGTCTTTTCTGTAAGTTTGTTGTGTGCCATTACCTGCCCTCCCCTCAGAGCTGAGGATCTTGAGTTGGACCAATGAACTAAAAATCCCCAATCCCATATATGGATAACTAAGTAATCCACTATTATTTTCCACCTTCTTATTTTCCACCTATCAGAATTGCCTTCACATAAAACCCATTTCTGTAATGTGTTTTAGGTTGCATTACTGAGGTGGACAAGGATTTATATAACTAGTTTATACAGCACAATACTTAGTAAGTTTCTGCTGTTCAATTGACAGAAAATATCTACCAGTTCTAGATATACAGAAGGGAAATGTACTTCTGTTATTTGGTGTTGACTGATGACTTTGGATGCACTGTATATTGTGAGTCATTTTAAGGCTATAAATAATTCATCCACCAGGCTATCCATTTCATGAAACAAAAATGTATAGAAGCTAGCAACTGAGATATCCAATGTCACCCTCACCAAGTCTCACCTCATAACACAGTTCTCCCTGTGACCCTCAGTCTTCAGCACCACAGTGCCTCTATTATTCGTACTGGGACGGGGACACAGCAGCATTCGGACTCACCTAACAACAGGCAATCAGGCAGAAAGGAAGCCGAATTCTAACCGTAAACACACTTGTCAACAGCATGTCTAAACCTGCTTAAATCCAGGAAGACTTTTATTACACAATTTGACTTTACATCAATAAAATGTTAGGTATAACATTATAGATGAAGGAAGAACAATCTAATTTATATTGAAATAAATATTAGACATATGAAGCACATACACTGAAAAAGGGTCACAAAAATTACAGGTGGAGACAAGACTTTGCTCAATCAACAAAGAAAGCCCTTGATATTTCCAATTTCACACCATCAGATTTATCATTCTTGCTGATTTAAGCAGAACACAAAACAAATATGGATCCTAGGGCTTACTTGCACAGACCAGCATGGATAATTTACTACAGTGATCCAATTTGAAATCAGCAGAGACCAGTAAATCGCTGCATAAAAGAAAGAGCGAAGGAGGTCCCTTTTCCTCAGTGTCAGCAGACTATGATTATTATGTTTATTACATTTTCTTGAAAGGACTTCACATTTTCTCAAATATGCAGGAGAACTACATTAGCATTATGAGCTTTGGTCTTGAATACAGGAGAATGATGAATTTTTCAATTTATTTTATAAATCTACAGTCTGGATAGTATTGGCTTGAAGAGTATATATAACTCCCCAACCTGTACAATATATTAAAAATGTATTCAAGAGAAGTTAGTAAGAAACGCTGACATACTATATATACAATTTTTTAGTTCAATATATCCCATTATATCAAGCACCAGAAGTGATGCATTTATTAAATCAAGCAATTTCCATGACTCTTTCTAATCTTTGCAATCCTTGTGTATTTGCTCCAATATATGCACATCATAAATGTTTTCTGCCCCAGATTTTGCTCTTTTGGTCTCAATTTACAGACACATGTAGACAAAAACTATGTCAAAGGGAAATGTTCTTGAAGTTACAAAAGAATAGTAAAAGCTTGGAATTCAATGTTATGAACAAAAAAAAGTCAGTTTCAAAAATGTTAGGCTTTTTTTTTTAAAATGTAGGTGTAGAAAGCTAGAAAAGGTGAGAGTCAAAGGCAGGTGGGTCCCTGAGTTCGAGGCCAGCCTGGTCTACAGAGGGAGTTCCAGGACAGTCAGGGCTACGCAGAGAAACCCTGTTGGGGATTGGGGGTGAGGTGGGAGGAGGAAGGAAGGGAGAAGAGGAAGGGAGGAAGGAAGCAACAAGCTAGGAAAGAAAAAGAATTGAGTTGATTCTTGGGCCCTTCTTTCTCCTACAACAGCCAATTGTTAAGACTCTAGCAAACACAGCTATCAATCATCTTTTCCCCACTGTTTTCTAAGAAAGAGAATCCATTTCCAACACAGAGAATACTGCATTTGTCATGTCACTACCAGCTCAAACTGTGGGTCAGTCACACAGCGTACGACACAGAAAAGGAGACCAGAGACAAGCCTTCCCCAAGAATGGGTCCATTTTGGATAAGTCACTTAAATGCCAACTCAAATCACAAAAACCTCACTGATGAATCACAGGACATCTTCTAAACTCTTCAGTAGCTCCTCTGACACCCTTGACGCCAGCTCCAGTTTGTACCCAGAACTATAAAAGCCTGGGTGCATTAAAGAACTGTCAAGAAACAACTCCAGGCTTTTCAGAGGTAATTACATTCTCCAGTACACTGTGTGCCAAGCTCACCAACACACTGCCTGTGTGGAATTCCCCTGGTCCTAGGAAATTCCAGGGGTGCTAAGAAAAATTTGTCTTTACAAACTACACTTGATTTTCAAACTCAGGGAGCGTTCCTGATGTAATACCCAAACTGTTAGGTGCTTTCAAATCACTGGGAAAGTCTCAATCATATAGGTTATATAGATTCTATCTAGTATACCTACAAATGATAAAAAAATTAAAATCTCACCTCTCTATATAAGAAAAGATGAAAAAAGTAATTATCATTTTTCTACACTTGATAAAGGGAAATGATAATCTTACAGTTTATATACTCAGGTTACTTAGGCTGAGAATGGTGAAACAGTAGCACAACGCCACCCCCAACTGCGTCCTGCTTTACCATCTCATATTGACGGTGCACTTCTTTTGAACGTTTTACACTGTAAAGTAGTACTCCTAAGATGGGAGTATAGCTCAGTGGTAGAATAAGGTGTCGGTCCCAGCATGCACAGTAAGTACTTACCAAATATTTGTCCAATATTGAATTAAAGGGGTTACAGGATTAAAATCCTTAGTGTTACGGTCAGCTAAGCATTTTTAGTAGCATAGCATTTAGCCTAACACAACTGTAAAAATGGGGACTATCCAAGGAAAGAGTGACACCTACTGATTATAACATTAACTGTGCACAGCTATCTTCTCCTGGGATGGATTTTACCACAATCTCTCATCTGAGTGTTTTAGAGAACTCAAGTTCTGCTTGTCTTGTTACACATGCATCCACTTTCCTTCCCAGGGTATTTGCTAAACTCACAAACCTAATTCAAATTTTTGTCTATCTCTTTAGATGTACTGGGGCTTTGTAATTCTTATTTAACAGAATCCATTAAGTTTTCCAGAACTTCTGGTTTGTTATTAAACTTGCTTTGAAGTTCTCTGTAAGGGATAGGTAAGTATCTAAATTTAATTTTTAAATTAGTTTGCTTGTTTTTCTTTCAAAAGTGTTTACCTTAGTGAAATTTTATTTCAAGGAAATTTAAATACAAATTACTCTTAAGAAATTGCTCTGGGGCTTAAAATGAAAATACAGCCAACTTGCCAGGCAGTGGTGGTGCACACCTTTAATCCCAGCACTCAGGAGGTAGAGGCAGGAAGAGCTCTGTGAGTTTGAGGCTAGCCTGGTCTACAAAGCAAGTTCCAGGACAGCCTGGACTACACAAAGAAACCCTGTCTCGAAAACAAAACAATAAGCAAAAAATCCATCCAACTCAATAAGACATAAAGTATACAAAGGAATATAAAATGCTTGCTAGAGAACAGGGTTTGTAAGAAGCTTCCATCTGTCCAATGGGGTTTAAAAGACAGCACTGTTCCAGTTCCTAAAGGACCAGAGATTGTGGATGATAAACCTTTATACTGTTTAGCTCTGCAGTACGTGTTACATTTCCCCAGCTCATCACACTATGCACTATTACACTTCCTATATTTTGACAGGTGTGCATGGTAACACTAATTTCAGATTCAAGATCAGCTGATTGTACACATTCACACACATGATATTTCTAACTAGTTTCATGCAAACTGACATCTAGCAACATTCAAATTATAAAATTTGCCTTTTCACAAGTTTGAGAATATTATTTATATTCTACATCTTCAAGGAACAAATCTGTATTTCCATTAAAGCATGAGCATATCAGAAATAATGTAATTCTGCAGCATCATTAAAGAGTCTGAATTTAAATCACTAAACAGTTGAAATTATAGTTTTAAGGAAAAAGCTCTTTTTAAAGCCAGCATGAACAAGCTCCTCTAAGGAAGTATTTTTTGACCATTATTATAAAGACCAAAAACTCACTTATACGCTTTGAAACACAAAAGACAACCCTGTTACAAACACAGCACATACATACAACAAATAGAAAAATTGTTGGAATCCAAATAAATTTTGTACTTTAGTTAATCCAAGGTTATTATCTTATTTTGCATAAATGTCTACCAATTAAAAGATGGTAATATAAAAATAGATTAAGTAAGGAACTCTCAGCACTATTTTGATCTAAATGTTCCAAAATTGAAAAAAAAGATGGCGGGAAAAAAATTTCAAAATAAATATGCCTTTAGCTGCCAGAACTTGATGTCATTAAAGGCAATGTTTTAAAACATCATTAGAAATCAGTACGCTTACATAACATTACAGTCACTTCATTGGTCTACAAAGCTGGAGTTTTCAAACCACCAGATTTCATATATAGTGATAAAGGAGGTTAGGCACATACATAAAAAAAACCTCTCCAACTTGGTGGATAACTGTTATAAAAATGTAAAAGTACCTGGTTAAAGCTAAGCTATCAAGTTGTATTTTCTGGATATCTACCCCAAGACTATCACTTCTCTACAGATTAGGAGCTTAAACAAAAAGAAAACTGATGTGATAAATTACTAATGAATGTATTTGAGAAATCCAAATTACATGCAGATAAAAGAGAACTAGGTACAAAAAAAGACCACAACATTACATTACTTTATACTAAAATTGTGCAGTGTTTTAAGCATTTCCAATCATGCAACAGTAACAAAGATCAAAGTAACTTTTATAAGGGAATTGATGGGAACTCAATTAAAAGTCTTGAACATATTATCCAGCCCCAATCATAGATGCATTATATTATACATCCAGTTCCCCAAGCTCATGTACGTACTACCAGGCTGAAACACCCACTGTCCCCTCAACTATTCCCCAGGCCTGTTTAATTACCTTACCTATAAACCTCTCCACTTAACCTTTTGAACTGTATTTGCGGGATAAACATGTAATCTACAGAACATTCTTCATTATTTCAGAAAATACAAGTGTAATCACATGCTCAGTCTTCAATCTCATCCTTTCAAAGGCATCAGAACTGCTGTTGCAAATTTCTAGGACATTTCAAGCCTAAGAAACCAAGAAAACTGGAGTCAAGAATCTGAACTAGGTATTTCTACAAACTATAGCAACACTGGTAATCTATCTGTGGACATTTGTAAGTTACTAGTAGGGCTCTGATGCTGTGTAGTCACTACCACTTTCTAGAGTAAATGGTTATATGACCCCATATAGCTAATCCAAAACAGGTTTACAGTCAAGCCATCTTCAAACACAACTAAAGTCACAGATATACTAATGGAAATGAAAGCTTAGCAGGTCATAAAACAGACACAGAATTTCCATTGTAATGGTGCAGGCTAAACACATCTGTCCTAGCAAAGCATCTCAAGATCAGCTGAATATGAAATCAAACTGCAGGGGAATGGATGTCTGTTAAAATCCCAACCAAAATCACTGGAAAAAATACTGTCTCAAACATACTGAATTCATCTATTACCATAATGAACTCATTCCAAATGTAACTTGGGTTACTGGTTAGGATAAAACAAATTTCAGAATTCTTTTTAAAAGAAATAAATGTATTTCATGATGTAGGCACAACAGCATCTAAAACAATTTAGTAACATTTATCATTAAATAAAAACTTACATAACCATGAACAATAATGTACAGGAAAATTTTCTCAGAAACTATTAAAGGCTTGACTTAACATGCCAGGAAATGATTATTTTGCACTGAGATGCACTTATGTAAATCATAAATTGAACTGAGGTCGGTGTTAGACCTGTCATTTGAGACCCTATCCAAATCACCAGCTACGAATGCTTATCTTCTATTCACAGCTTAACTAGACGGTAAACTACGCAACTGTTGGAGCCAGTCTGCTAATGAAGGCGATGCTCTGGAGACAAAGTCTTCTCACGAACAGTGGGCAGGAGGGCTTCATTATAATGTGCTCAACAACAATCCTCAGTTCATTAAACAAGTTCCTGTAAGACAAACAGTGTTGTTCAGATACAACAAAAAGGCAATGAATACAAACAATGCTGAGAAACGCTGACAGCAAAGGCGACCAAAAAGAATTCAAAGAAGTGGCTGGGTTTACTGGTGCACACCTTTAATCCCAGCACTGAGGAGGCAGAAGCAGGAAAATCTCTGCATTTGGGCCAGCCTTGTCTACATATTAAGTTTCAGAACAGCCAGAGCTACACAATGAGACCCTGGCTTGAAAAACAACAAAAATTTAAATCAAAGATGAACTTTTGTAAAATACACTGTAAGAATATACAAATGGTGAACCTATACACACCCATCTAGCCTTCAGGCACCAGCACAGGAGGTGGGAGACCTAGGGTTTCAAGGCCAGCAAAGTTACAGGAGAATTCCTATCTCATCACAGACAAAAGTACAGAAGTAACAGAAAAGCACTTTGAAAAACAATGGCTATATCTAAAAGGGATCATCTATATTTTTTCTTTACTTGTCAGTTTTCACACTTTACCGACAAATTCAATTCACTCCTAAAAAAATTACATAACATGGGCAACCCACACACCTTTCTTTCTTTCTTTCTTTCTTTCCTTTTTTTTTTTTTTGGTTTTTTCAAAACAGGGTTTCTCTGTGTAGACCGGGTCTCCTTGAACTCACAGAGCTCCACCTGCCACTTCTTCCCAAGTGCTGAGATTAAAGGCACATGCCACCACACAAGGCCACAGTTTCTTTAAACAAATGTTCTCTTAGAGCTTTTCTGGACATTAGGAGTTTCAGTGCTATGAAGTTAATGGAGACAACATAGACCATATTCAATACCCCGTCACTTTACAACTTGGATACTAAGCAAATTAGTCCTTTCAGATTAAAACCTACCAACCAGTTTACACAATCTGGTCTTGATCTAACATCGCAATCCATTTCCTACTGCAGCTTCTACAATACTGTGTTGCTTTATGTTTTTTTCCCAGGTTAAGTGTCTTCTTTGTCTGACCTATACTGCTCACAAAGTACCCTTCATTACATATTATGCATGCATAAATATTTACACATCATATACAAAATGATCTATAAGGTACTATAAGTCGATTTGATGGATCCTCAAGGGTCAATCTGACTACTCGCCATTTTCACCTTGCGTTCTGACTCACTGTGCCTGAATCCAGAGTGTTGGGGTTACAGATGTGTACCACCTTACCTGGCTAAGAGCTTTTTAGACCTTGTGTAACAGAAGTATAGAAAGCTGCAGTACACATAAGGAAAGAATGCTGTATATTGATTTGTGAATACTTTTAACTATGGTCTTTGTTTCAATTAAGAAAGTCCT
This sequence comes from Myodes glareolus, assembly GCF_982192425.1. Lineage (NCBI taxonomy): Eukaryota > Metazoa > Chordata > Mammalia > Rodentia > Cricetidae > Myodes > Myodes glareolus. The sequence continues at coordinate 39,960,478 of NC_142033.1, forward strand.
TAAGAATGGGACTTAAAGTCTCATTTCCTAAGCTTAGAACCTAAAAAGATGATAAAGATAACTCTAGCTTCAATTTCTAAAAAGAAAGACAAGATCCTTCCTCATCCTCGAATGTTTACCCTCCAGTGTTTCTACATATGCCGCTGTAGAAGTAGCATGCACTCAGCTGCAACACACTTCAGATTTCAGTCTTTCCAAGGCTAGCAACATGCTGTGCACAGCAGACAGCTGCAGCTCCAGTAACAAGAGGTAATACAGGGAACACTATGCCGCTAAGCTGTTTGCTGGGGTAGCTGTATTAAGTGCATTTGCAACTTAAGAGTGAATTTATCAGGATGGAAACCTGTAAGTGAAGAATCAGCTACACAACTACGTTTCACTAACCCCAGCTAGTTTGAAAGCCAAGAACTTAAATTTCAAAGATAGTTCTTTCTTCCAATTCTAAACTATTAGTTAAGAAATTTCCAAGAGTTATAAATACTACATCGGGACACTAAACAAAACAGATTTAAGCTAGTCACCAGCTTACCGACAATATGGATTTCTTCTAGAGGAATAGCGAAGAGTCAAAAATCTATAGTATATAAAAGGCTGGAGCAAACTTCCTTGACCACTGAAATAGACAAATACAAGGATGATGAAAACATATTACTGATTTACACGTATATTAAAAATTAGAAACAATTTAAAAGGAGAATATGTGTGTCTCCATCAGATGGGTCAGTAACAATTACCTTATCTAGGCACAAATTACTCTTAAGAAAGAAATAGAAGGTACAGATCAATGGAAGAGAGCAAAATGCTATTATCTAAGTTTTTATAAATTTATCCATATATTAAAATTTTAAATACTAAAACTCAGAAAATATCCCTATAATTAGCAAAGAATTGATAAAAAAAAATCAAGTTTTTGGTTGGTATTTTAAAAAATTGTTCATTATTGGTATGAGTGTATATATATGTGTGTGATGTTGTATGTTGTATATGTGTGTAAAGGTCAGAGGGTAAAATCAGATTTTTCCTTCTATTTTTTCCTTGTGTTCCAGGGATCAAACTCTGATAGCCAGGCATGCAAGGCAAGTGTCTTTACCTGCCCAATCACCTTGTGGGCTCAATGTACCCTAGGCTGTCCTAGACCTCCTGAGCCTCCTAGCGCAGCATTCTGAGAGCTAAGATTACGTTTATATAGCACCACACCCACCTGAAAAGTTGTAAAACTTTTTTTTTTTTTGGTTTTATGAAACAGGGTTTCTCTGTGTAGCCATGGTTGTCCTGGAACTTGCTCTGTAGACCAGGCTGGCTTTGAACTCACAGAGATCCACCTACCTCTGCCTCCCAAGTGCTACGATTAAAGGTGTGCATCACCACTGCCCGGAAAGTTTTAAATCTTAACAGAAATCCAAGTTAAGAATGGCTTATTTTATATGAGCAAACAAAACAAAACAAAACAAAAAAATCAAAACTATACCAACTAATAAGCTGATAGAGCTTATAGTAATTAGTGTTCTTGACAAAAAAAACCATAATTCTATTATCTTGAGAATGTATGCATATGTTTTATAAAACTCCAAGTCCAGATATATTTCCTACAATCTACCTGGATTAAGACACTCAAATAATAAAAACAAAATAAGAATAAAGTTATGGCTCAGTGCTAGGCAGAGCATGTAACAGGCACGCACAAAGCTCTGGATGTGAAGGAGGGTGGGAGGATGAACTATGTCTACAACTGCAAGTTCATGCAGACACAATGAGACGGGGGGTTAGTAATTATATCGTATTAAGTAATTTAAAAATCTTGGCCAAAAGAAATACACAATGGACAGACATAGTGGAACATATTTGTAATCCCAGAAGTTGAAAGAAGAAGGGAGAAGATCATTTTTAAACATATAGTGAGTTTTAGGTCAGCTTGCCCATAAGGGACTCTGTCCTAAAAAAAAAGACAAAGGAAAAAGGGAAGAAAACCCCACAGAGCAACTTTGAAAAAAATGAGAACATGAGTCAGAGAGATGGCTCAGCGGGTGAGCTGCTGGCTGCCCAGCCTGATGAAAGAACCCTGGGACCCATGTGATGGAAGGAAAGAACTGACTCCCAAAGTTGTCCTATGACCTCCACATATGTGCTCACACACATATAAATAATAAATGCAATAAAAAACATTTTTTAAAGCCAGGCTTAGTGGCTTTAAAGCTTGCCTTTAATCTTGGCACTTGGGAGGCTGAGGCAGGAGGATCTCTGTGAGTTAAGGCCAGCCTGGTCTACAAAGTGAGTTCCAGGACAGCCAGAGCTACATAGTGAGGTCCAAACTTAGAAAAAAACCAAAAAATAACAAAATCTTTTTTAAAAAATGAGCTTAGTATTTTTAACACTTTCTTCTAATTTGTACAACAATTTCATTATAAAATAATTCATACGATTACAAACTTATTGTTTAATGTTATATACACTTTGCCCAACAAATAATCTAACAAAAATTTAACTTTCCAAACTGAAACGTTTAGCAGAGAAAATACAGAAAACATTCACTAAAAACCCAGTTTCTCACCATTCAAATTAGCCCTTGATGAAACTCAGAAAACTCCCCATAATCTATCCTTCAGGGAACATACACACACACGTGTATAAAATGACTAACACTAAGACAATGCTCATCAATAACTCACTACTCACTAGCTCTAGAGAGAGTGGCATTACTGTGAACACAATACAAAAAGCACATACCTGTCCTTATATATACCCTCAAAAAACCATAAATGAAGAACACCTTATATACTGTCAAACAACTCTAACTTCTATTAACATGTAATAGAAATATGACATGCAAATTATTCTATTTCTTTTACAGTTTCGAGTATTCCATCTTACGTTCCTACTATTACTACCACACTACCCTAGTCTGAATATTTAGGGTGGCTCTAGGACAAAGCTGTAGCTGAGGGTGTAGCTTGGTAGTGTCTGCTCATCCTGTAAGCACCCGTGGAAACACGACAGGGTGCTTATGTCTCAGCATCCTTGTACTCAAGAAATAGAAGTGGGAAGATTGCCTCAAGATGAGCCTGGGCGGGGCTGGAGAGATGGCTCAGTGATTAAGAGCACTGACTGCTCTTCCAGAGGTCCTGAGTTCAATTCCCAGCAACCATGTGGTGGCTCACAACCACCTATAATGAGATCTGGTGCCCTCTTCTGGCCTACAGGCAAGATACTGTGTAAAAAATAAATTAATCTTAAAAAAAAAAAGATGAGCCTGGGCTACAAAAGACATGGAAGGGAGGGAGGAATGTAGGGAAGCAGAAAGGGAAGGAAAAGGGAAGAGAAAAACTGAAGAAATGTGGGAAAAGAAGTAAACAAACTTACAATGATATCTGTCTTTGCACATATGTGCATGCATATGTAAGATAAACTAAAGAGTATAGGGTTATCATTCAATACAGAGCTCCAGTAACACAGCCTCTACTAGGCAGACAGTGCATCTGCCATGGAGGTAGCATAAAAGACTAATGATAGCATAATTATCTTAATTTTATAGTTTTGGTTATATTTAAGTTACATACTTAAGGTATTAAGTATTCTATATACAATATACGATTGCACATGGAAGGTTGAGGACAGAGCTCAGTGATAGAACACTTGCCTAGCATGTGTTGAAGTTGTGGGCTTGATCCCTAAAGACAAAATAAATAAACTTTATATAAATGATGATTTTAATTATATTCATGTATTAAGTTGTCAACAGATAAAGTTAATTAATAATAAAAAAAAGACTTCTAAGTGTGGGGAGCTTGTAGGGAAGAAGAGTTTCGACAAGGGAAAAGAGAAGCTGAGAGAGCAATGAGGCCGTGGGATGGTAAAAAAGACCAGCACACTACACACATGTATGAAAATGTCAAAGGAGAATGATTTTAAAAGCCTGTTAAAGCATTTGGGGAAAACAGACAAATCCCTGATTTTCCCATGGTGCAATGCTTCTTCTAAAGCAACTGGGATGCTGTACCTGAGGGTAAATGCTGAACTTGCCCTGACTCAAGCAGGATGAAATCTAAGTGACTATCTTTATGTTCACTTGCCATCCATCTTTCAAAACCAGCACATTTGAATTCTTACCTAAAGAGCATAAAAACTGTAGCCGGCATCAAGAATATTTCATTGCAAGCAATGAATTTCAGAATATTTTGTTGGTTAGCACTTAATTTATCCAAGACAGATCTCAGCAGAGGTAAACTATTTGAACCCTTTGCCTAAAACAAAAGGAAACAAGCATTAGAAATAACATGACATCTTTAGCAACTCACTAGTTACTCAAACACAAAGTATGTGGGGACTCAGGACTCCTGGAACGACACCACGTTCACATACAATCCACACTCATCTTCTATACTTTAAGCCATCTCTACATTGTTTACATCCTAGTGCGACATAAAAGCTACGCAAGTAACAACAGCTCAGGAAGCCAAGAAAAGCCAGTTCAGTACAGACACAATAATTTTTGGCAAACACTTTTGATTCATAGTTAAATCTGAAGAACTGACAGCTCTTTAGATCGGTAGCATATTTAACACATAATACAAAGGATATATTTCAAAGTGACCTTAAGAGTTTACAAACTAAGAACTTACTCAGCATACTTTCTTGTTTTATTGTGTTCCCAAAGAGAACCCAAAACATATTAAAAAAGAAATTTTTATTCTTACTTTATTTCCCATAAAAAAGTTAAATCCCACCCCCCAAAAAGTTGCTATTTCTCTCTAAATTTAAGAAAAAGCTGACAATTCATCAATAGTTAAAATATGTGTGACTCCTTAGATAACGATACAAATTATGGAATCCTAAATACTCATGTGGCTGGAGAAATAAAGAAATAAATTAAGGCTGGAGAGATGGCTCAGTGGTTAAGAGCACTGACTACTTTTCTAGAGGACCAAAGTTCAATTCCCAGCACCCACATGGCAGTTCACAACTGTCTATAACTCCAGTTCCAGGGAGCTAGACACCCGTACACAGACATACATGCACGTAAAACGTCAATGTACATAACTTATAAAAAAAGAAAATCATTCATTAAAATTAGTTAATCAAATGCTAGGCCCTCCCTCTGAGAGAATTTCTCTGTGTAGCCCAGGCTGCCCTAGAACTCGCTCTATAGCCCAGGCTGGCCCTGCCTCCTGAGTGCTGGGATTAAAGAATTACAGGACTAAAGGCGTGTGTCACCACCGCCCTGCACATTACTTGTTTTTAAATGAAGATGTAGATTTCAAACTTCAGGGAACTGAAAATTTTAAGAACAATCCTTTATCCCCAAAAGACACTGTTTTATGACATTTTAACAATATAATCTTCAAATTGAAAAGTTTCAAATCACTTAAAAAGATTCCTACCAAGTTTACGGAACAGAGGGACTTCCGGTGAGAAAGTCGGAACCGCTAGTCACACCGGCTATCACAATCTAGAGCCAATGAAACAAACAGTTGTACTTACATCCAGGACCTTCTTAGTGTATGTGGCAGCATGAAGCAAAGAAAACAACAAGACTGGGAAAATACTCACTGGAGAAAGCAGTTAAGGAAAGCCTCCAAGTCACCGAGCACTGTGCACCTGTGCACACGGCTATGCAGTGTGTGCAAAGCGGAGCTGAAGCAACACTTGGCATGAATTTGGGGAGTGGCTTTCTTTCTTTTTTAAAAAAAACATATTTATGGGGGGCTGGTGAGATGGCTCAGTGGTTAAGAGCACTGACTGCTCCTCCAGAGGACCCGGGTTCAATCCCCAGCACCCACATGGCAGTTCGCAGCTGTTTGTAACCCCAGTTCCAGAGAATCTGACATCGTTATATCAATGTGCATGAAATAAAGTTAAATAAAGTTTAAAAAAATATTTATTTATTATGTATACAGTGTTCTCTCTGTATGCATGCCTACAGGCCAGAAGAGGGCATGAGATCTCATTACAGATGGTTGTGAGCCACCATGAAGTTGCTGGGAATTGAACTCAGGACCTCTGGAAGAGCAGTCAGTTCTCTTAACCTCTGAGCCATCTCTCCAGCCCGAGTGGCTTTCTTTTATAGCCCGACTTTGAATCAAATAAAGTTCTACCACACAAAAAGAAGTAAACTTCCTCACTTTCTAAATCTTACCATCTGTTTGGGATGTCAAAAACATTTTAAATAAAGCACCATAAGTATCTGCTAAGCAAAGGTGAAATGTAAGCCACCCCAAATGACTGAATATAGTTCTCACCCCACAACGGTCATTGTTTCATTGTTTCGTTTTGTTTTTTTAGGATTTATTATGTGTGTCCCTGCACGAGTTTATGTTCACTATACACATGCAGGTGCCCTTGGAGGCCAGTGGACTGGATCCTTTGCACCTGGAATTACAGGCAGTTGTAAGTTGCCTAGTGTGGGTGCTGAGACCAAACCTGGATCCTCTGCAAGGACAGTAAAAGCTATAAGAGCCATCTCTCCAGCACACCAATTTGGTTTTAAGCACAGAAAATCTTGCTTTTAAGAGAGTACACTGTTGACAAAGGTGTCAAAGAAATGGGCTTAAATCCCATTACTTTAGGGGCTAGAGAGATGGCTCAGCAGTTAAGAGCACTGACTGCTCTTCTAGAGGACCTGGGTTCAATTCTCAGCACCCACATGGCAGCTCACAACAGTCTGAAAATGCAGTTCCATGAGATCTGACACCTTCACACCAAAGCACATAAAATAAAGATAAATAAATCATTTAAAAAAATGTTTTTTTAAAAAAATCCCATTACTTTGAGGAAATATACCTATTTCCTTTTTTCAAACATTTTGAATTTGTAAAAATTCATACTGAATTTATAAGAGACTATAAATTTCAGTTTACATAAAATTTTATCAGTTTAATTACAAATAAGAAAAATTGTATTAAATCCAATGTTTTTTTAATTGTTATATTAACTCCAATATTTACCTACCATACACTGTAGGTAGACACACAATTTTCATCCAATTTTTCTTTTTTTCAAGACAGGGTTTCTCTGTGTAGCCCTGGCAGTCCTGGAACTCAACTCTATAGACCAGCCTGGTCTCGAACTCACAAAAATCTGTCTGCCTCTGTCTCTCAAGTGCTGGGATTAAAGGCATGAGCCATCAACACCTGGCTCAACTTTTCAGAAGAAAAGATGAGAACAATCCACTCCAATTTTTGTCAGATTAATAATAAGAACCTTGTCAAGTATTTCCATAAAGGACAAACTATCAATGATGAATGGCATAAAAAGTAGCCTTAAAACATCATCGCTAAAACCATGAGCACTAGAAATGAATCACTCTACTTTCCTGCACTAGGTAGCAGTACGGCATGGGTGGAAACCGCTGAATGCTAACAACCTAAGTTTTAAATTCACTGCAACACTAACTCACTCATTCCAACCAGTGAACAGCTGGGCCCAAACATTACAAGAATCTAAACACAAGCGTGTGTCTTACTCCGCAGCCTAAGCCAGCTTCAAACTCTTGTTCCTCCTCGCCTCAGCTTCCCAGGAGTTGGGATCACAGGCACACACACGTCTGGCTCCAATTTAAGACCTTTTAATGAAATAGATTCCTTTAAAACTTGAAACTTAAAAAACTTCTCATTTTTAAGGCCTATGTGCAACTCTGATAAAGCTTAAAAAAATTCATCTCAAACTCTGACACCCCCAGACCTGAAGTCTAATTCAATAACAGAGGCAGTCAACAGGAGTTAAGATATGTGGATTCCAGTTCTGGTTTTTACAAACCTCATTCTCCTAGGCCAAATTTCATCCTCTGTCAAATGAACACATAGAGAGCAAGGAGACTTGTAATGAGTATTTATCTCCCAATTGTCTACAGCTCACAAATCATTAAGAGATTCACCTTAACTTTTAATATCACTTCACTCTTCCTCCCCAACTTTTGGAGACAGGGTCTCAAGGAAACCTTGGCTAGCCTTGACTTCATACTTGACTTTCCAAGTGATAGAATTACAGGCATGCGATTACTTGCCTGGTTCAATGTCACTTTTAAATTATTTAGAAAAGATAAGGAGTGAAGAAAAGTCTACCATTTTATTCTCAAGTGCCAGGCACTGAAAGAGCAAGGACAATATACCACATTAAGAACACAGGAGTCCCTGCACTCAGGAGGCAGAGTTCTGTAGTCCGAGGCCAGCTTGGTCAACAAAGTGCAGTTCCAGGACAGTCGGGGTTGCTACACAGAGAAACCCTGTCTCAAAAAAAACAACACAAGCAAACAGCAAAGGCCAAAAATACATTTGCAGAATTACTTTGAGTCACCTTTGTACATACCATAATCCCTGATTTCTTTAGGAATTAGATTAGCATCGACTACTTTATGTTCTTGCCACTGCTCACTGACTCTTCTCCCCTGACGCCTAAGAATGAACCTGCTGAGCCAACCTGCTAGCCTGGTTTTGCTCTTTGAGGCAAGTCTCACTATGTAACCTTGGCTGGCCTGAAACTACCTATGTAAACCAGGCTGGCTTTAAACCTCCTGTGTCTCCCAGTGCTACGATTACAGGCTCACACCTTAATTTCTGGTTTATGTATAGCAAATTATTTTCACAGATTAACCTTCTTTTGTTCCTAGCTCACTGGAAGCTGGGGTAGCCAAAGGGCTGGAGAGACACTTTGATTGAAGAGCACTGGCTGCTTTTACAAAGGACCTAAATTCATCTCCCATCACCTGCACAGCGGCTCAGTTTCAACAGCCTCCTCTAGTCTCCACAGGCATCAAGAACACATGGTATACCAGGCAAACACTCATACATGTAAATAATGTGCATATTTTTGAAAAATTGCATAATCATAAAAACCTGCACATTCCCACCAAGATATAAAGATTTAATACTGAATTCATGTGCTCTGAATGTTAATTGTTAAATATCTGCTAAACTTACAAGGCAAGAATATTGAGAGATGAAGTTTAAATTCCCAAGACAGCTCTTACAGAGTTTAGATTTCAAATTTTGGGGACAGAAATTTTACATTAATATATCTCCATAAAAAAGACAGACTAAAAGCCAAACAAACATGCTTCATTGAACATTACTATATCCTTCAAACAGAAAAACAACCAAGACATCTTCTACATGCTTATTATGGTAATTTCACGGTCACGACATGAAAAGGATACTTGTAACAGGGTAGGAATTAACAAAAATGAGTGAATACAGCAGGTAGTGACAGCTGTCCTCTAGCAAGGCCTGAGCCAGGAAGGCTCTGCTTAACTGGAAGTGTGGTAATCTCTGATGCAGTCTCAGTGCACTGGTGAGAGCATTCGCCAGCAAAGCACGCTGGTAAAAGCTTGCTGCCTCATGCAACCTGCAAATTAGCAGAGGAAAAGTTATCATGAGACATACAGCTACCACGGCTCTTCCTCCTCTGTGAATTGCATCATAATTGCACAACACCTAAATCATTTAATTGTCAATAGAAAACAAATTACACGAATGTATTCCACATTCTGGGAAGCATCACTTCAAAGACATATCTAACTTGTCAAGTTAAAAAAGTAACAACTGCAAAAACCATGACTGTGAGCGAATGAGCAGTCACACAAATAACAATAAAACACCCCCTAATTGGTATTACCAGATTACTGTAAATTTTAAATGGGGTTTGTGTTAGTCTTATGCCACTCACATTTTAATAAAGGCTAAAAAGCATTTCATAAATGCTGACTGGACAACTCTGAGTCAGAAATATAATACATACCCGAGAAGAGGCAGAACAAACAGAGCGGAGCAATAAACTGTGAACAAGCGAGAAAGCCACATTGCTGTATCCAGTTTATTGGTCATCATGAATTGCTAGATTTAAGAAGAAAAATATTATGGTAATCTAAATCCAAATTACGTTAAGGGCAAATTATGCACTTTTACTCCTATGAAAGATATTTTAACGACCACCTTGCAATGTTTGTTTTTTTAGATTATTAAGTGGAAACTCATAGTACCTAACTGCTTCTTCACATACCTGCTGTGGAAGGCATAAGAAGCACTTTCAGAAAAAAAAATCAGGACAGTAATTCAACTTTCTGTGCTATTTCAACATTTATAATAATGGCCCCATCTATTTTAAAATGTTAAATAAGAACTAATGACTCTCATGAGACTATAATGTCTATTCTTAGAAAAATCTCAAACCCAAATAGTCAGGCCACAGAACTGAGCACGACATCAAATATTAGGTTTGAAAGAAATAAGCCATTAAAAAGAGAAAGGCAAAATCAGTGCAGCAATTACTGGTGAAGCCACCAGTCTGCAGACTATCCAGCATGTTTATGCCAAAAGGCATCGCACACCCAAGGCACTCAAAACATGCCTGTCGAGTATGAGATGTTATCTGCTTCTCAGACCATATGACTCTGCATTCCCTACAGGCCACCACATAAGCTTTACCTGCTATTATTGACCCCAGATTAAGTTTATCATGAAAGCAAGAACTTAAAATCTGCTTCATCAAGATGAAGGTGATGGTGGTGCACACCTTTAATCCCAGCACTCGGGAGGCAGAGACAGGCAGATCTCTGTGAGTTCGAGGTCAGTCTGATTTACAAGAGCTAATTCTAGGACAGACTCCAAAGCTACAGAGAAACCTTGTCTCAAAAAACCAAATAATAATAATAATAATAGTAATAACAACAACACCAATAAATCTGCTTTATCACTAACGTACCTCACATCCATTTCTAAAGAGCCTTTTATATTTTTAACTACAATGCTCAAAAACAGAATTACTACCAAGATGCAAACATATGTGGGTATATAAACACAAGTCTCATAATACGTATCCTCATTACATGTGATAGACTTTTGCTTCCAGTTGGTGCTTCCAATAAACTGATTTTAAAACACATTGATGCATCTATTTAACGTTCTTAAATATTAGTTTCAAGCAACTTCATTCTATTTTTTGCATGCACAAAAGTTTTTAACGAAAAATGCAAGTATATTTAAAATTGAAGGGCATTTTATTACATGTTTAATTACATGACATCAAGAATACAAAATGTGTGGTTAACCGGGCAGTGGTGACACTCGCCTTTAATCTCAGCACTCGGGAGGCAGAGAGGAGGATCTCGAGTTTGAGGCCAACCTGGTATACAGAGCAAGTTCCAACACTAGCTCCATAGCTACTGAGAAACCCTGTCTCAAAAATAAATGAATGAATGAATGAGTGAGTGAGTGAATGAATGAGTGAGTGAATGACGTGGTTAGCTTGTTCTATTGGGACCAAGCTATTATACTGTGATGTCCCTATAGGTACCTGATTATAGCAGCAGTCAAATGCAAGGATGAATCTACCTTACTATGTTGTTTGTTTAGAGCATTCTCTTTAAAGTCCATTTGATGGGTCATCAAGAGGGCCCCGCAGGAAGAGCCACATGCTGAGAACTGAGCTAGGGTTTTCTGCAAAATCTGCAGTCACGTTTAAACCCTGAGTCCATCTTTCCAGTCCTTCATCTGGGTCTTTTTTATGTAGGTACATTCTATTACATAATACGGGAGCTTAAAGGCATATGTTGGTTTAAGTTTTGAAGTGTGAACTGCCTAATATATATAGTCCCAACCCCCACCCCCAAAAACACATTTTAATGGTTCTTTGGATTGATCACAAATTGAGGGCACACAGTCTCAAAACATTAGACAGACAGCTTTTGAATTATAAAGGGGGAAACTGTATTTTTACAACTGAGAATCAGTTGATGGTATCACCTTAAACATCACACCTGAATTCCCCCAAAGATACAATCAACATAAAATGGCTCTTGTGTCTTGAGAAGGGCATAATCAGTTCTGAAACTGCAGTTTCTGGATCATTCTGTGTAGCACGAAGTCTAACTGGTCTTAATAAAAACTCGGAGCCAGATATTAGGGGGGTGCGAGCTGAAGGATCAGGGAAGCACAGCAGCCAACTACTAAAGAGTTCTTACCTCTACCAATGCTCAGACCTAAGGGTGATCCTGTCTCTACGAAACCTCACACTGTCCCTGTTTCTACCAAATCTCAGACTGCACTGACATTTGAAACTATCTGTCTTCAAAACTCAAAGAGGGAGAACAGAGGAACTTTTATTGATTGAATAAGAGCAAAGACTAATAAATGCAATGCTGAATCCCAACGAGGGGAAGTGCCAATGGACAATGGAGGAAAATTGAGTATGAACTACATATTACGTTAACATACATCAATGTTAAACTTCCCAAATGGAGTGAAGTAGAGAATAACCCTCAGCATTCGTGGGTTAGAAAGAATTTCAAACAGATCAGTAAAATATCAAAATGTCCTGGATGGAACTGGAGAACAACATTTTTAATTATAAAGCTTACAGAAGAGTGGTATTCACCTTAAGTAAACAACAAATTGAAGAAAACACACCGCTGTGCTCTTTTCGGGATTTCTTAAAGGGCTTAAAGTAGGTACAAAGGGCAATACTACGGGCAGCACGGGGCGTGTGGGTGGAAGCCTCTGCCTCAGATGGCATCTTTAACCTTGGGGCCGAAGACAATCGGAGACAGTGGTATGGGAAAGGCGCAGGGAGGCCCAAGATCCCAGCAGGCAGGTGACGGCCACCTGCTCCATGCCTGCCTGCAGTCGCTTTTGCAACAAACTTCGAGCTCCTCTCCACCAGCACTCCACTCCCTAACCCTAGTCCCGCAGGCAGCGGCTTCTAGAAAGCTCTAGCCCTCTCAACACTTCCTGCTCCTCGCCAACTCTAGGTATGATGGAGCCGGGAGACCAGGCCAATCACTTACCACAGCGCCCGCCCCTTGGGGGCCGTTCGGGGTCGTATCCGCCATGGGAGACACTCAGGAGCCCGGGACGCTGGGACAAGCGGAGAAAAGAAGAGCAAAACGTTAGTGCTGGGCGACGACCCTCCGACCCGCTTCCAGAGCCCGCCGGAACCCCAAACCCCCAGCGGAACGGGGTCTGCCGGCCCCGTGCAGCACACGGCCCCAGAAGCTCCCACCGCGGCCGGGTATTACCTGCCCCACTTGGTCCAGATCAAAGCTGTCTTTCCAGAAAGACCCAAGAAAAGGCGGAGCTTCCGAATAAGGCCCTAAAGGGCCGATCTACGCCGTACCCAGGGGTTGCAAAACCGGAAGTGGCCCTTTCGTTTCCGTGCGAGTGAGGTGGGGACGTTAGAGGTCATCGGGAGTTGGTTCCAGAGGCACGACGGGAAATGTAGTTTTTCTTGTTTTGAGTCCACCTGTTCTATGGGCCAATTGACTCAGAGATATAAGAAGTGAAAACAGTGAAGCAATTTTTGTCTTATCCAAGACGCAGGCGATTCTACTTGTGCTTCGAAACCTTAAAAATCTGTCTACTTCCGTATACAGAAGCTTCCAAAATGTCTATGACCTCTCCAGACAGTGATTCACTAACCCCTGTGATTTAACTTCTTTCAAGCTCTTGTGAAACCGGCTATACGATAGGCATTACGCTTGGCATGGAGAATATGAACATAACATTGACCTCCTGAGAGACAGCAGAGTAAATGGAGATCACTGAAAAACTTGTGTAAAATATGGGCATAAACTGAGTTAATGGGGGGGGGGTTTCCTGAAAAAGATAATTCTGACCCTTAATCTTGACGGAAAAGGAAAAAGGGGAAGGAGCAGAGGATGTGAAATAACAGAATCGTCAGAGGACGGTTTGGTGTGAGGTGACCGAATGTGACTGAACCTGGGAGAAGAAAGATCTGGATTACAGAGAGGCAGGATGTGCTAAAAGAAAACCCTCACTGGGTCAGTTGGAAGGGGTTGGAAGAAAAGGGGAGGGGAGACATGATGGAATTTTATTTTAATTAAAAATAGGTTTTTAAAAAGGCATCTACCTGCCTGGGCAGTGGTGGCGCATGCCTTTAATCCCAGAACTGGGGAGACAGAGACAGGCAGATCTCTGTGAGTTTGAGGCCAGCCTGGTTTAAAAGAGTTAGTTCCAGAACAGCCAGAGCTGTTACACAGTTAAATTCTATCTTGAAAAACCAGAAGAAAAAAACAAAAACAAAAAGACATCTGAACTTAACCCTGCGCTCTAGAGAGTCACTAGTAGTTTTAGCAGAAGTGTGACATCATCAGGTTTAGAAAGATCACCGGGAGGCCACTGAACACAGCGAGGGAGTCCTGGATTGTGGCGATGGTGTATGAGAAGAGGAAAGGAAAGATGACGAGAATGTGGCTTCCATGATTTGGTTACTGGCTAGGCAAAGGTATGCAGGGGAGGGGCAGTCATCGGCTGCGACCTAGAAAAGAGACATAGAGAAAAATGAGAAAGAAGAGCAAAAGATTGAGAGGAAAGCATGGAGGGACAGAGGAGGGGCTGACTACAGAGCTAGAGAACAAGCCATACCCCAGCTGTGAAACCATGCATCGTTATCTCCTACCCTCTCAGAAGTGTAATTATCTTCATGGTTCCTAGGAGTCCAGGTGCCAGTCAGCTGCTGCACCATAGAAACGTAGACTTTTTTCCTAAGGCCAATGTCCACATACAGATTCCCAGAATCTCCAGCATAGATTCCCCCATCCTTCCAGCTCAGCTAACATGTTACTTTCTCTTCATTGGCCATGTATCCTTTGTCCTATACTTTAACATTGTCAAATTTTTAATTATTTGTTTAACCTGCCTTTCCTGCCCTGTGTCTATGTGTGTATGTGTGTGTGTGCGTGCGTGCATGCTTGTGTGTGTGTGTGTGTGTGTGTGTGTGTACTCGTGTGTGTGTACACATGCACTCATGTATGTTCTGGTTCACTTGGTGTTAAATATAACAGACTGAGTAAAAAAAAATGACTTCTTTTTCCTCACAGTTATGGATGCCAGAAAATCCGAAATCATTTTATCAGCAAGGTAGGTTTCATTCTAAGACTTAGTCTTGCTGACTGAATCAGTGATCCTATTAATTCTAGTAGCTGAATTTGATTTCCCTCTGCCTCTTCTGTCATCTCACCCAAGTGCGCTTTATGTCTTCTCAATTTAAAACAAAACAGAAGACCCTCGTGATATTGTCAGGTCAATAATATCTTGATACTATATCGTAATGCCTATGCCATCCGCCTCATTTCATCTCTTGACATAGGCTTTGCACACACACACACACACACAACTCTTTCTCTCCACGGTCTCACTCTGTAGCCCTGGCTAGCCTGCAACTCACAAAGATCCACCTGCCTTTGCTTCCCAAGTATGGGATTAGAGGCAATGGTCACCACACCCCACCTGGCTTTCTATCATGCGTGTGGCACATGGGACATAAGCACAAGTACATGAGGATAGTTTGAGAGAACACATACATATAACTTACGAAGTATATTGTTACCAATGTTCTATTTTATTCTCAATATTTTACTGTTGCTGCTTTATGAATAAAAATCACAGTACAGGGGAGAAAATGCAATATATATATAGGATTAAGCAGTACTGAAATTGCAGTTCTAGGCCTCCACTAAGCACCTTGGAATATGTTCTCCATGGGTGAGGAGGACTCGCTGCAACAAAGAGTATTTCAATAACAAAAATTAGACTAAACAAACACATGAGAAATCAAAGGCTCAGTAGCAGAGCAGCTGTGAGAGAAAATGGAGACAGATGACCCCTTCCTGAGCCACAACTAGATTCAAGAGTTCAAATAACATCAAAGAAGCTTGATCTCCTTTGCTTCCCCCTAAATTGATTTTACTGTCAAACAGGTTTCTCAGGCAGGTTAGCCCATGTTGCACCAGCTCAGCAAAGGCCTGTTAACACAAAGTGCGCTTGCTTTTGTATGACCATCTGGGCTTCATTTTCATGGCACCGAATTTGTTTTTACAAAATTGCTAAGGCAGCCATTTGTCCTAAAATATAATCAACAAAGTTTGGATCATTCACCCATCAAAGGGGAATGAGTGGAATTATTCTCATCCAAAATTCAAGAGCATTGCTATGAAAAAAGGTATGGGTGCCAGAGTAGGCAAAACTAAGCATTTTTAAAAAATTTTTAGCTTATGCTTTTTTTATAATTCATTTTTCAATGTCCACCAATTACTTACAACTAAAGCTTCCCCACAGGCTCAGAGTCAGTTCCTAAGGGTTACCCAGATTGCGTTCATTGAAAGTAAGAAAATCTTGACGTAACACACGTCACAAACTGAAGCAGTCGTTTCACAACAGGCTAGACACTGACTGAGGGAGCAAGAATCGATCCCAGCGTTATTGATGACTTGGCTCTCCCCGGTTTTCCAGGGGGTTCTACTGAGCCGTCAAGTCATCCATTTGCTCATTCCTGCTCCCAGCAGTGATTAATAATCCTGCGCTGGGCAGAGCACCTCTGCTAAGGACTGAGTTACCTCCCCGGAATACACTCCTACTTATAATAGCTACCTGAAAAGGCAAGCTCCATAGGGTCCACAGGGGTAGCTTGGTATGGGGTCTCAATAAATGAGGTCTAGTGCCACTTTTAAAAGCATGCATTGCCTAGGAGGCTGAGGCTCTAGAGGTTGTATGACCCTCCTTGTCTGGGCCGTTGTCTGATGGTATATTTAAACTCTAAGCTGCAGGTAACTAAGTCTTTTTCTATTGTCTTAGTTTTCTGCCTCTGCTATTGAAATGTGTCACAAGACTGGTGGATAAGAACAGTTATCTGTGACCTATGTAATGCTGGGGATCAGGATCCTATACCAGGCTTGCTGTGTTGAGGTCAAGACTTCTGCAGGTCTCCATTTCTTTCTGGAAACCCCAGGGGAGAATTCACTCCCTTACCTTTTCCGGTTGCCATGGCCCATTCTCCTCCTTGGTTCCCAGACCCATTTCTCCATCTTCAAAGCCGGCAGTGCCCCACCATTCTGAAGTTTTCCACAGTTGCAGCCCTCTCTGACTCCCTTCGGTCACTCTCTTGCACTTTAGAGACCCTTGGGATTCCACTGGGCTGAGCTCAGTGGTCCAGGATGGTCTCCCTGTAATGAAGTCAGATATAGAGCCAATCTTCCCTTGATCCGCAGCCATAATTCCCCTTTGCAGTGAACCTAACACAGTTACAGGTTCTGAGGACTGGGGTGTGGTCTGGTGGCTGGGGAAGAGTGACCTTACTCTACTCGCCGCCTCTGTAAGCGTGCAAATGAGTTCTGCCTGACTGAGGACACTGCTGCATTTTCTGCCTACCTATTCCTGTATAAAAATCCAGTTTGTTACAATTCGTAAAGTCACCTGAATGTTCCTTTATTTTTATTTTTAACTTTTTGGTTTTTCAAGTCAGGGTTTCTCTATGTAGCCCTGGCTGTCCTGGAACACTTGCTGGAAAGGAGACCACTCGTTTTCTGACTGCCCAGCCTCTTAGACCCGAAAATAATCTCACAGAAACTATATTATTTAAATCACCGTTTGGCCCTTTAACTCTAGTTTCTTATTTGCTAACTCTTACATCTTAACCCATCACCATTAATCTGTGCATCACCATGAGGTAGTGGTCTACCAGCAAAGTTTCAGCACATCTGTCTCCTGTGGTGGCTCCATGGCTTCTCTCTGACTCCATCTTCCTTCTCCCAGCATTCAGTTTAGTTTTCCCCACCTACCTCTCTGTTCTATCCTGTCAGGCCAGGCCATTTTCTTTATTCACCAATGGTATTCACAAAATATAGAGGGGGAATCTCACATCAAACACTCTCTGTAGACCAGGCTAGCCTTGAACACTGAGATCTGCTTGCCTCTGCCTCCCAGGTACTGGGATTGAATGCATGTGTCACAAACCAGGTGAACATTACTCTATTCCCCATAAATTTCCAGCCTTTGACTCTTCATTTCAATCAACTTTAGCAGCTTTCCTATTTTCCTCATTAATTAGTGAGCTACCTAAAATCTCTGCCCTGGGTGTACACACACACACACACACACACACACACACACACACACACACACCACGATATATTCTAATGCTTCTAAAATCATCTCCACCTCTTCCACCTTTGCATAAAATTCAACCTGTAAAGGATGGCCCTGGCAGGAAATGGGCTGTAAGGTGATGGATGAATGTCAAGATTGGGCTACTACTCCCTGACCCTTGACTTTATGCCACAATTAATTTAAGAGGATTTAAAACAAAACAAAACAAAAAAACAAGCAAATGAAAAACAAAACTCTACCCATTGTTTTATCTGGAATGCAGAAAAGTCCTTTCTATTTAAAAAAAAAAACTGACAAGTGGCTGCCACCCTACTTCCGGTCACCGACACACAAACAGTACTCTACAGGGTTAAATACAAAGTAAGCCTATGGCTGAACAGTGTAAAACACTGTTGCTCTTGCCAAGGCCAAGGGGGAGTTCTTCATTCTGATGAGTGGGAGTTACCCTGCTCTGTCCTCTTTCACCTCAAACAACCCTGGCACAGTACCTGGCTCTGAATTTTACCCTAGCTACAGAAATGCAGCCTCCTAAAACATAAAAATTCCCAGTCAGCATGTAGTCTGCAGGATCTAGGGGACACAATGCCTTTAACGCGTCCATGTTACTAACCCCAAACCCTTTTACCGTTTTATCATGGTGGACTGGTTAGCAATGCTGCAGATCAAGATAATGCAATAAACAAGCTAAAAAGGAATAACTAGACAGGTATGAAGGTACAAGCCTTGAATACCATCACTCAGGAGGAGGAGGGAGAGGATCAGGAGTTCAAGTCTAACCTCAGCTATGTGTTGGCTTGTCTCAACAAACAAAAGCAAAATAATTTATGTGGCCCTTCCTCACCAGGTGAGTCCATGGCCTGTGTTACCACCAAGGTCCATACAGATGCCCATGGTCTGGGCTGACACCTGAGAACATGTTGGTGTCCGAAGGTCACACTGTTGCCAGGGCCATGATGATCTTGGTGGCCTGTGCTGTTAGCTGGAGCCATCATGATGTCCCACCCCAGGTTGTGGCCAAGGGGCATGTCTAGGTTTATGGCCATACTTCAATTAGGGTCTGCGTTGAAGTCTGTGGCCCAAGGTCCCAATGGGGGCCATGAGAGAGAGTGGCATGGTCACTGGAGAACTGGTTCTGCCCCTCGCTGGCCACCTCAGCAGGAGAGCTGCCCCCACCCCTCAACTGGCCCCATGGCCTGGGCATTGGAGAGCAGCCCTGGGACAACTGTCTCCCCCCACCATCAGCCTATGTAACGGAAGAGCTGACCCCACCACTTACTATGCAATCTGGAGAGATGGCACTAACCCTTACCTGAGAGGGGTAGTCCCAGCTGAGACCCAGATTGGCCAGTTCAGCTAACACCCAGGCCCACATCCAAGGCTTTGAGTTGGCCCACCTCAGCATCTACCCCATCTATGAAATGCTAGAGCCTGTGGAGGGATTGGTACTGTGGAAACATGGTTGCAGGATCTCCATGACTCAGGGCGACAGCAGGATATATTAGAGAAGTTTCAGTGGGGGTCCTGTATTGATGGTGTATCAGAAGCTGGAGGCCTTAAACCAGACCAACACCTTACTGCGATAAACATTTGCAAGTCAAGCTGTTTGGCCTAGAGGGTATATTTTATAACACACCGCAGCTCCCAAGGTCATTATTGGCAGATGAATATGTGAGAGAGAGGTGGGAAAGACGGAGGGGCAAAAGTTTTTTTTGTAATTATATTTTATTTTATTTTATTGGGGGGGCTACAGGAGTGAAGGGACTGGGAAATGAGTGGGGTACATGATGTGAAATTCCCAAAGAATCAATCAAATGAATTATGTTAAAAAGAAAAGAGAGGAAAAAATTGCTCTGTATTAGCCTGTAGAAAAGGTAATTTTCTATGAAAGATAACGCTGGGTCATGGTATTCATGATCAATAAATGAAGCCCTCTGCCCCCACTACTCCTAACGAATCCAAGAACCTCTTTCCCTCACCATCATTGACCTTGGGCTCTGACACTTGCGCTGCTTAGTCACGTGGAAACAGTGAGCAGATATGGTTTTCTGTTTATCTAGGTAAGGCTGACATAACAAATACTGTTAGCAAGACGGCTTAAACAGTAGAAATGTATTTACTCACCGAGGGCTAGAGGTCAGAATCGGTTCAGGCCATGGTCAGGGATAGGAGAGGCTTCCTTCCTGGCACCCACTTTCTTGCAGTGTTTCCACAAGGGGAAAGAGAGGAAAAGAGGACAGAGGAAAGGAGAAGTGGAGGAGAGGAGAGGTGAGGAGAGGAGAGGAGAAGTGGAGGAGAAAAGAGGAGAGGAGTGGAGAGGAGAGGTGAGGCGAGGAGAGGCGAGACGAGGCGAGGCGAGGCGAGGAGAGGAGAGGAGAGGAGAGGCGAGGCGAGGCGAGGCGAGGCGAGGAGAGGAGAGGAGAGGAGAGGAGAGGAGAGGAGAGGAGAGGAGAAGTGGAGGAGAAAAGAGGAGAGGAGAGGAGAAGTGGAGGAGAAAAGAGGAGAGGAGAGGCGAGGAGAGGAGAGGAGAAGTGGAGGAGAAAAGAGGAGAGGAGAGGCGAGGTGAGGAGAGGCGAGGAGAGGAGAGGAGAAGTGGAGGAGAAAAGAGGAGAGGAGAGGAGAGACAGAGATGGGGGAAGGAAGAGAGGGAAGAAGGGAGGAAGGGAGGGAGGGAGGGAGAGAGGGAGGGAGAAGATGTGAATGTTTTTGCATCTGTTCTCCTTACGACAATAATCATCTCACGAGTCCCCACCCTACCCCCTGCCATCATGACCTCATCTAAACTGAATTTTCTGGCAAGGGTTCCATGTCCAAATACCGTCACATCAGGAAGCAGGGTTTCAGTATATGTTTTGCAGGAGAACACAGTTCGGTTTATGACAATCAGGAAACATATATACCAGATTTTTCTACTTTTAAATGTTTCCAGATGGTGAAATCATCATGAACAGAGAAGAATATGTCTACATGTTTTTGCCTGGGAAGTGTTCTATCAAGTTGCTTGAAGGTGTAACCTTTGCTGTTGAACTGGCGACTCTCACTCTTTTCCTTTTCTCGTCTTGTGTTTTGATGCCTTTTCTCGGGAGTTTGTTGAACCACAGTCAAGCTTTCCTCTCAAATTACTAGAGCAGTTGTTCTCGACCTGTGGCTCCCGACCCTTTTGGGAGGGTCAAACCACTGTTCCACAGGGGTCTTCTAAGTCCAAAGGGAAAGCACAGCTATTTACATTATGGTTTATAACAGTAGCAAAATTACAGTTATGAGGTAGCAATGAAAATCAGTTTATGGTTGGGGTCACCACACATAAGGAAGTGTATTAAAGGGTCACAGCGTCAGGAAGGTTGAGAACCGCTGATCTAGATTACAACTTTCTGAAGAAGAAACACTTTCTTTTCTGTTTGTTTGTTTGCTTTTGTTTTTCAAGACAGGGTTTCTCTGTGTAGCCCTGGCTGCCCTGGAACTCTCTTTCTAGCCCAGACTGGCCTCGAATTCACAGAGATCCACCTGCCTCTGCTTCTCAAGTGCTGGGATTACAGGCGTGCACCACCACCGCCTGGAAAAAACAATTTCAGTTACATAATTGAAGTTAATACTATGCAAATATTTTTTAATTTTTAAAAATTATTCTATTTTATGTATATGAGTGTTTTACTTGCATTTATTTCTATGTACCTACCATGTGCTTGCTTTTTGCCTGCAGAAGCCAGAGAGGACGTCAGATCCCTGGAACTAGACTCGAACCCACGACGTCTGGAAGAGCAGCCAGTGCTCTTAACCTCTGAGCTACCTCTCCAGACCTGAATATTTGTTAAAGTTTGATAGCAAAATGGTTATTATAAATTGAATCATGCCTTTTTGTTTTCTTCCATCTTTCCTTTCTTTTTCTAAGATAGAGTGTCATGGTATAGCCCTGACTGGCCTAGAACTCCGTACCAGGCTGTTCTAGCCGTACGGTCTACAGCCGTAGACCAGGCTGACCTTGAACTCACAGAGCGTCTCCCGCTCCTGTCTCCTGAGCTTTGGGACTAAAGGCACACACTACTATGCCCAGCCCCTTTCAAAAAGGGTAATATGTTCAAGCCCTAGCTCCCAGTATTTCAGAATGGGACAGGACTTGAAAATAAGGTCATTGACAATATAATTAGCCAATGGGAAGTCCTAGTGGAGTAGGGTAGACCCCTAGTGTCCCTGTAGGGAGATGGTCATGTGAAGACAGAGGGTTGTTGAGCTATATCTACAAAGTAAGACGTGTGCAAGATTGTTACAAACTACCAAAAGCCAGGAGAAGGGAAAAAGGAACCCTACTCAGTTTTCAGAGAGACAGACAGACAGGTACACACACACACACACACACACACACACCACATAGACAGAGAGAGAGAGAGAGAGAGAGAGAGAGAGAGAGAGAGAGAGAAACAGCAGCCTACTAACACCTGATTTTAGAGTTACCTGGCAACTCATTTCTGCTGAGTTAACCACCGCTTGTTACGGCAGCCTAAGGAATGACTCCCATTGTCTATCTTCAGGGATTTTAATAAGATACTTTCAGGCATTTTATATTCTTAAGTTTGCATTCATCCTTTTTTCCTTTTTTATATATGGTGAGAAAACAAAAGGTCATGAGAATTTATTATTTATTTTTTTAAGTTTATTTATTTTGTTTTTGGGGGACAGGGTTTCTCTGTGCAGCACACCTGGCTGTACTGGAAGTCACCCTATAGACCAGGCTGGACACGAAGAGGTCCGCCTGCTTCTACCTCCCAAGTACTGGGATTAAAGGTGCGCACCCCCACTGCCCAGCTTATTATTTAGTTTTAAACTTCACTTTGCAAGCAGAGTGAGTCACAGTAAGAAAAATTCAAAGACAGAGATAAATATGCTGTTTTATTTAATCCAAGAAGATAAAAAAATTATTTGCTATATAATGTGGCTTATTGCCAGAGGAGCTGTTTGGGAAGCAATAAGTACATTACAAATGACATTTACAGAATCAACTATCAAATTATTTGCAGAATACATTTAAAATTAAATTTTCCTTCCCAAGTCCAATATCAAAGAACATCATTAATATTGTTTACAATATTAATTATGCAAAGTAGGTACAAGATGGCAGACTCACAAATAAATTGACAATTTAGATAGGAACTATTCACTCTGAAAGGCCCGAGCAGTATCTTTGAAATACTGCTTTAAATACTAAGATGATATTTGAGGATCATAGAAGTTTCAAAGGCCATATTCATCACTGAAGTCATTCTCAGGATTAAAACATTGCTTCACATCCTGCAATATCATAAAACAAACTATACCCCTCCCATTGACTTATATGAAGAAATTCAAGAATGCCTAGCCTAAATTCCTTTGCCAATCAGTAGACCCTTTGTATTTAGTCTTTGTATTCAAAGCCCTCCAGGGAGACAGGCTGCACGGAGATAAGGCTCACAGGTCAGTCCTCATTTGTGAAGTCAACAGCCATGCAGGGGCTGGGGAGGAAGCTCGGTTGGTAGGAGACCCTGTTACTTTTCTGTTGCTGTGATAAAACACCACGATCATGGCAGCCTCTAGAAGAATGAACTTACTTGGTCTTAAATTTCCAGAGGATAAGAAGTTGTCCTGATGAGGAAGTGCAGCAACATGCAGCAGGCCTGGCGGCCATAATGAGCAGGAAGTTGAAGGCTCACATTTGTAAGAAGCAGAGAAAGAACAAACTAGAAATGTCGTAAGTCTTTAAACTCTCAAAGGCCTGCCCCTCCTAAACCTATTCAAACAGTGGCATCACTGGGGTCAAAGTGTTCAAAGAGACTACGGGGACATCCCATTTAAGCCACCACAACTGGAAAAACATTTGCCACACAAACACAAGGACCTTACAGCACTCGTGTAAGATGCCATGTGCTGTGTGTCTTTAACCAACCCTGGAAAGGCATAGACAGGCAGATTCCCAGGGCTCTGTGACCAGCCAGTCTAGCCGGATTGGTAAATTCTAGGTTCAGTGAGAGAGAGACCCTGTCTCAAATAATGAGGCAGAGTGACTGAAGAAGATACCCAGTTCAACTTCTGATCTTCACACACACACACACACACACACACACACACACACACACACCACACACACACACACACACACCACACACACACACACACACACACACATAGACACACACACCACACACACACAAATGCACAGTAATACAGGTTAGGCAGTGGCCTGTTTCACTCCCGAAATTCTCACTGGTAAGAAACAAGAGATACGGTTAGAATAACAACACACCCACACTATATACGCAGCCATCTTTTCCTGCTATGCAAGCTTGACTTGACACCTCCAAGGAGTAGGGGACACAGACTTAAAATAGTCAAACGCTCTACTCTCATGGAAAGCACAGTATAGCAAGACACGTGCACACAGAAGGTGCTGTTCTGTGAGATGTCCTCTTGCATATACACTTAACCTTTACCATTGGAATACGGAGCACATGCATTGCTGTATGAAGTGGGGTGCATCATTTCCTTACAACCACGCATGTTGCACCATATTTTAATGTCTGTTTATTCTGAGATACTGGGAATGACAGAGATAGAGAGATTGCTAACGCAGTTTAACGGTAACTTGACTACAGGACATAACCATGGACGTTCTTGAGAATTAAATCCCACCACATTGTCATCCCTTCCAGCCAGTTTCCAGTGGCAGTATAGACACCTGCTTTGAGGCTGCGTGTGGAGGCTGGCTCCAGTTCACACCACCACATACTCCTCTGCTAATGTTGAGTAGATCCTTTTTTTTTTTTTGGCTTTTTGAGACAAGGTTTCTCTGTAGCTTTGGAGCCTTTCCTGGAACTAGCTCTTATAGACCAAGCTGGCCTCGAACTCACAGAGATCCATCTGCCTCTGTCTCCCAAGTGCTGGGATTAAAGGCACACCTGTGCCATCACCGCGCGGCTGAGGAGATAAATTTTTGAGTCCAATAAATTATCACATGAATGCAGCTCGTCAGTCAGTTTTCAGAGCAAGAGGTGGGGCCTTTCCTCTGCTTCCAACAGTCCCATGAAAGGTTGCCTTGGGAGACAGCACCATGGACTTGGGATTCTTACAAGGCCACCTCCATTTTTCTCCTGTTTCTTGTAACTGCTGCTCTGCAGAGTTCTGAATGTTCTGTCTCAGCCCCGCTCAGTCTGGAGCACACGGTGTAAATAGTGCTGCTGTTATCTAAGAAATGGAGAGGGTAACATTTGGGGTGTCTCTGCAAGATCATTTGGTCCTTAGAAGAAAAGAAGGCCCAGTGCTGATATTTTCCTATTTCGTCCCTTCTACGTGAGATTTTTAATTGCAACCAGGGGATTTCAGATCTGGCTGATTTCAGATAATATTTTTTTTAAAGACTATTGAGCAAGCTGGGCAGTGGTGGCACATACCTTTAATCTCAACACTAGGGAGGCAGAAGCAGGTGGACCTCTGTGAGTTCAAGGCAGCCTGGTTTACAGAGTGAGTTTCAGGACCACCCGGGCTACACAAAGAAACCCTGTTGCTGCCCAACAACAACAACAACAAAAGCTACTGAGTCAGGTGCTGTGAAGAGACACCATGACCATGGCGACTCATATAAAGGTAAAGCCATTAGCGTGCCTCAGTGAACAGACACAAGCTAGGAGTGGCCACAGACTTCTTCTTTTTTTTAAAAAAAATATTTATTTATTTACTTATTATGTATGCAATATTCTGTCTGTAGACCAGAAGAGGGCACTAGACCTCATTACAGATGGTTGTGAACCACAATGTGGTTGCCGGGAATTGAACTTAGGACCTTTGGAAGAGCAGGCAATGCTCTTAACCACTGAGCCATCTCTTCAGCCCCCCAGACTTCTTCTTATAAAATATGGGCCAGTGAGCCTGCCTTGAGGAAGAGGCCACTGCTCTCCCTTAAGCAGCTGTGGCAGACATGACTCAGTTCTATCCCGGTCCCTGAAAGGCATTTTCATATTCAAACAGTAACACTTACTTTTCTCATTTGCAGTTCTGAGCATCAAACCCAGGGCCTCACACCTGCTGGCCAGGACTCTTACTACTGAGCCATGCCTCAGACACAGGATGAATAGCATGTATCCAAATTGACAGCTTTGTTTGAGAGTCTTTGGTCCTCTGCCTACCTTGAACAATTACAGTAATAAATAACAGCAATAATTTTTATATTGGGAATGGAGAATGAAAACTTTAGTTTTAAATGTTTACAACATAATTTTGATTGTTAATTCTGTAATTTGTCACTCAAGTCTAATTCCCTTTTGGTCCTTCCACAACTGTCTGATTTCACCTGCCACAGCTCTGATCTGCCATGTTCGTGATCTGCCATATTCGTGTTGTCAGCTTGGAAGAATTTAGAAGGGAAATCAGGGCAAAAACTGAGTATGGGAACCTGGAGACAGGAACTGAAACAGAGGCCATGGAGGGGTAATTAATGCTTGCTGGCTTGTTTCATGGTTCATTCAGATTGCTTTATTTATACAACTCAGAGCCAACTGCCCAAGGATGGCATCACCCACAATGGTCTGGTCCCTTCCATATCAATCACTAATCAAGAAAATGCCCCACAGTCTTCCTTACAACGGGTCAATCTTATGGAGGCATCTTCTCAGTTGAGGCTCCCTCTTCTCAGATGACAAAAAACTAACCAGCATATGTGTGTGTGTGTGTGTGTGTGTGTGTGTGTGTGTGTGTTATAGAATGGTTACAAAAGGGTTAAAGAAGTCATCCCATCCAAAGATTCTTCGCTGGCGGCCGAGGCGGGTACAGACTACAAAGACAGCTGCTGGAGTGCTTTGATAAAACTTTAAGGAACCCACTCAGCTGTTAGAGTCATGGAGCTGGGATCTGTGTTTCAGAGCCAGGCCATTGGGGTCAGTCAAGCTGTAGAGGGGCAGGACTGTGGAGGTGAGGTGCAAGACCCGAGCCAGATAGATGGATGGACAGATGGATAGACAGTAATTTGAATACATCATGTCAAACAGTGGTGGTAGAGCTGAGCTGAAGGCCTGGGGTTTGTTAGAAACGGTCTGTTGGTACAGAGACATGTGCGTGTGCGCGCACACACACACACACACACACACACACACACACACACAGAGTAGTCAGATGACAAGTTGGGTGCCTTTGGCATCCCAATGTTAGGTAGTCTCTCCCTGCCCCCCCCCCCGTTTTTTTAAAAGAGAAGACTTCACCAGGTAGCCCTGGTTGGAATTCCCTATCTAGACCAGGCTGTCCTGGAACTCAGAGGGATCCACCTGTCTCTGCTTCTCAAGTGATGGGATTAAGGGTGTGTGGCACCATACCCACATGTGTCCTGTTTAGGAGGTCCAGGTTATATACTTCTTTGGTCTGTTGTCTTCATTGAGTTCTTAGGCCTGGATTTTCTGCTATAGTTTAATATGTTCAAGTACTTATATGTTCCCAAGCTACTTTGAGAAACTTGTATCTGGTAACTTTTTTCCTTTTATGAGTAAGTTATTTACTAGTCTTTGCCTCAATCTGTGCAGTCATCCTATAGTCACATTAAGACTCTAAATGGGGTCAAGTGTTCCTTGAAAATGGAGTCACTCGGGGCAAGGCACTATCTAATGGGCAGCTGTACACTTATAAAGAAATCCAGAGAGGAGCAGGGCTGATCCATACATGTGTTTCGAGCTGTGTCTGACTGTGATGCACTTTGCCACAATGTATCTCCTCTATCATTCTTATCCAGGTGAAGATTATCCAAGAGACGATGCAGTGGCTACTTAAGAGAAAGAATGACTTATTCAGAGCTTGAGCTGAATTAATCTCAACAAGACGAGTAAAGGCACTTCAACAATGTGGAGACAATCTGGAAGTTCAGATGTGGTTAAGTATTACGATCAAATAAAAACGGCGTTATATTTACAAATTCACCATAGACCCCTGTTTTAGCCATTGCTCTATTGTTGTGAAGAACCCCACGACCACGGTAACTCCTATAAAAGAAAGCCTTGAAATGGGGGCTTATTTACAGTTCAGAGGTTGGTGGCACACAGGCAGATGTGGTGCAGGAGAACATCCAGATCCCCAGGTAATAAAGATAGACTCTGGGCCTGGCTCGAGCTTTTGAAATTTCGAAGCCCCGCCCCAGTGACACACTTCCTCCATCAAGGCCACACCTCCTACGCCGTTTCAAGTATTGACGCTCCTGATGACTGAGCATTCGAATATATGAGCCTATGGGGGCCGTTCTTATTCAAACCACCACAACCCCCAAAGGAGAAGTGTTCAGTATGTCTGTTCGATGCTGTTTTCTGGGATAGTCACAGACAAAATGAATCACAACCTGAGAGGGAGATGTCTGCCCCTTTATACTCAGGCATTTCTTTTTTTAAAATTGTTTTTATTGAGCTATGTATTTTCCTCCACTTCCCTTCCATCCTCTCCCCTCCCCTTCTACCCTTACCCAAGGTCCCCATGCTCCCAATTTTTTCAGGAGATCTTGTCTTTTTCTATTTCCCTATATTCAACAATTCTTGTTTAATGTTGGTGATAGTATTCAGGGCCTTCGGGCTGGAGAGACGACTCAGAGGTTAAGGGCACTGGTTGCTCTTCCAGAGGTCCTGAGTTCAATTCCCAGTAAGTAATTACATGGTGGCTCACAGCCATCTGTAATGAGTTCTGGTGCCCTCTTCTGGTCTGTAGACATACATGCAAGTAGAACACTATACATGATAAATAAATAAATCTTGAAAGAAAAAAAAAAGAATTCACCGCCTTAAGTATGCTAGGTAGGTTCTCTACAACTCAGCTCCAGAGCAACTCCTATGCACATAAAATTCAAGGGATCCATGCTGGGAGCATTTTGAGGTGTCTCATAAGACTTCATACTATTTAATGTTACAATTCATCATACTAACAACTGTGTGAGTGGCCAATAGTCCCAGTCTTGATCTTATCTTAAAACTGTCTATGTTTTCTGCCTCTGTTTCTTATTCAAATCTTGGAGGTGGGACTGGGAATGTAACTGAGCTGGTAAATGTTTGCTGACATGTGCAGAGCTCAGGGTTTGATCTTTCACACCACATACATTTGATATGGTCGTGCATACCTATAATCTCAGCATTTAGGACGGGGAGGCAAGAGGATCAGAAGTTCAAGGCTACGTAGTGAGTTCAGGCCCAACCTGAGACACATGAGAGAGCCTGTCTTAAACAACAGCAACAAATCTTGCAGGATGTTTAGGCTCGTGGGAACTCTCTTAGCACCCACTGACATTCTGGTCTTGGGCTTGGTGTTTTTTTATTCATATCCAAAAAATCCTTGATACACAAAGAATATAG
Organism: Myodes glareolus; assembly: GCF_982192425.1. Classification (NCBI taxonomy): domain Eukaryota; kingdom Metazoa; phylum Chordata; class Mammalia; order Rodentia; family Cricetidae; genus Myodes; species Myodes glareolus. Next base: position 39,989,690 of record NC_142033.1, read on the forward strand.
TCAGGCTAACATTACATCCGTAATTGATGCACAATGAGTTTGGAATGCCTTCTTTCTCAGGCATAGAGTTGAGCAACTAAAATAAGTTCTCAATTAAACCTACAGTTACGTACTTAGCATTAGCCTTCCTGTCAGTCCTGAATTAAAGCAACTTCCAGAGAAGTATCTCACCAAGGGAAGAAAACTAAATTCCCGATATCGTGGCTGAGCGTATCTCGTCCTTGACTAAATGACTGTCGCGTGAGAACAATAGTCATTTGGGAGTCCTTTTCAGTCTGGCTGAGACTGTACTCTCTCTGGCACCCGAGCCACCGAGCTACAATTGAATATATAATTGTGTGGCATCTTAAAGGCATTTTCCATGTAGTTTTTATCAGAGAACAGCAGAAGATGACCAGAACCAAAAATACTTTCCTTCACATTGTGAAGCGGACTCTCCAGCTTCTCATCCATTCTTCGGCCAATGAAAAGCTAATGCCATGTAATCACAATTTCCTGGGATTCTGTAAAACCATTAAAGAGGCACATTGATGCCCTCTGAATGGAGACACTGTAGCATGATTTGGATTGGCTCTGTTCTGAGGGGGTTCTTGACACTCATATGCTCAAATCAGACTTGTCAAAGGGTTCTTTTGTGTCCAAGACACCCAGATGGTTTGATTTCAACCACGCACTTCTGGGTGAATGCAGATGGCAATGGGAGCCAAGTTGGGGGTAGGAAACGTTATTAAAGGCTGTATTAATGTAATCCACACTTCAGGCTTGACAATGATTTAAATTTCATTTTTCATATCAGTGTAAAGTAATGTGCTTTCAAGTTGTACTGTCAACTGAAGGGCTTTCTGGCTTATTTTAAACTTGGAGAAAGGCAGCAGCCAAATACCAGTTTAATACGGTTTTAGCAGAAGCAAAGACAAGAAATGCTCTATCAGGGGTCATAGTTAATTAAAGGAACTCAGGTTACCAGGTTTGACTGCAAGCATCTTTCTTCACGGAGTCATCTTATCAGTCAACGTCCAGAGAGTCATGATGTGGTTTCCAAGAGCCGTGGTGATCTCCCAGGAAAATATTTGTATACATATAAAAGAAAAGGTTGTGCTGTCCGCTCAGCAGTACATAGCGCCATCTTTACTACTGCTTACTATGAACAGGATGCCGTTCCAGGGAGGCCCTCGCCCTGTCGGGATTTAAAGCCATACCGTATTCAGGGAAGTACCTTGGACCCTGCCCCACATCCTTGTCTCTCTTTAAACAGAGTGCCACTGTGCCAGGTAGGATGGCCCCCGGAAAAGATTCTCCTGCCTCGCCTCTCAGACACCGAGATAACAGATGTCTGCTACCACAGCACCAGTTAAAGAGATTTTCTTTTGTTGTTTTTTGTTCTGAAACTCATAGGTGAGGACATTTAGCATAGAGCGGAAGTCTGCATTCTGAAACCCAAGTGCCCAGGCTTAAATCCCAGCAATGTCATTTCCCAGTTCTTGGTTTCTTCAGCTGCACAAGAGTGACAGCTGCCAAGCCTGTCTCACAGAAAAAGTGAAGTGAATTTAGACACCTGAACTACCTTGTGTACATTCTGTGTGATTATTCCAAAAAGAGCATTCAGCATGCGTATGGATTCCATTCCATACTGTATACTGATTCTGTGGAAACAGCTTTACTATAATAGAGACTAATCAGCGGCTGTGACCGACCTATGGATTAGAACTCATAATCCCTCAAGCCACTACATTCCAATGAAAAAAATTTCTTTTGCAAAGAAAGATTAAGACCCTCTTACTAGCTGAGTGGTAATGGCACACGCCTTTAATCCCAGCACTCAGGAGGCAGAGGCAGGCAGATCTCTGTGAGTTCAGGGCAAATCTGGTCTATAAAGCAAGTTCCAGGACATCCTGAGCTGTTACACAGAGAAACCCTGTCTAAAAAAACAAGCAAACAAAAAAAAAAACCAAAACCAAACAAACAAATAAAAACTCCTACTAGAGGATGTTCCAGAATACCTGAATGGACATTTGAGATATATATTAGTGGAATTTGAATACTATATATTCAACCGCTACGGTTCATTTGAATATAATTAATATCAACCAAAACAAAAATAAAACAAAAATTCAGGTTACTGAAGCAAAAGTTTTCTTGTGAATTGATAATTCTTGCCCACCAGGGGGCAGCCCTCTCATGGAAATCAACAAACAACAGGCCCAGAGTTAAAAAAAAAAAATCTGTCATAAAAACAAACAAAAGAAAAGAAAGAAAGAAAAATCTCTTCTTTAAAACTAAGTTCAATTTCACTAACTTGTACTAGAGCGACGACCACACGCTGTAACTGTTCCTGATCTTTGTCAGAGGGACAACTGAGACAGGATACACAGGAAAGCCACCCTCTCTTCTGGAATAGAACTTCGAAGACAGACCAGCAAGGTCCCTAGGTACTCTCTAAGGCAAACCAACCCACTGCTGAAGTCACTGTTCGGAACAGGATTTAAATCCAAGAGAACCGTTGACAATCCGCAGCGGTATCAAAGCCTCAAGAGATATTCATCAAAGGGTGCAGTCACTGTAAAAACCAGAATGATGAACTCAGGAAATATATCCTAAAGTTTAGAACGGCTGGGCCACATTTCATCAAGCCTGGTGGCTTTATAGCTAAATAAATGATCATGTTTCCGGCTCTGGGTTGACATCAGACCTGGGGAGAGAGGAACCCCATGATGGCCAGAGTATAGATGGCATACTTAGAGACAGAAAGAAGCAAGGCTGAAAGCTCTGAAAATTCTCCCGTTTGGGGGAAGCTAATGTGGTGGACCACAAGAACTCAGGATCGTTTGAGTTCCAATGTGCTACATAATTTGCAACAAACTAGAACCCATACAGCATAGGAGAGAGATTGATGGGTGACCTTGATGTGAAAAGAGCAAAAAGATATATTTTAGTGTCTTTGGGCAGCCTGAGAACAGCAGAGCTTTGCAAAACCACGAAGGACTACTAAGGAGGAAGCACACGCAAGCCAGGTCTTCATGTATTCTCACCACAGAGGTCATACCACAGCACATCACAAGTCATAGGTTTACCAATTACAACACTTGGCAACACACCCGTCTCCTAATTCCTCCACAAATGGGATTTTGCAAGGGTTCAATAAAATAATTCACAGAGGGCTGGAGGGTTCTTGAGCTTCAGAAAAGAAGGGAGATGCCAGTGTTGTAATTTGATCCTGGAAACTAGACACTGTCAGTCTCACATTGCCTTTGTTTATTTATTTTTTTGCATGAAGGCTCAAGAAAATAAAGGGGCTTGTTCAGAGTCACACAGCTGCAATGCCAGAAGTCACACCCTGAACTTGCGTGTGTTTTCCTCTCTTCAGTACATATTTCCAGATATTATTTAGAGAACCACAATTAGCATCATGTGAGTGACTTTGGGCTTTGTTTTGCTTTGTTTTGTTTACAGATAACAAAGTGAGAGCCAAGTTAGATACCCCATCATTGGCTTTCGCCTTGGCCTTATGTCTTACTGACTCAAAGTACAGGACAGAGTGTTTGCTATTTATTTGTTTTCAGCTTTCCAGGCTCTTTCTTTCTTTCTTTCTTTCTTTCTTTCTTTCTTTCTTTCTTTCTTCCTTTCTCTCTTTCTTTCTTTCTTTCTTTCTCTCTCTCTCTCTCTCTCCTTCCTTCCTTCTTTCCTTCCTTCCTTCCTTCCTTCCTTCCTTCCTTTCTTTCTTTCTTTCTTTCTCTCTCTCTCTCTCCTTCCTTCCTTCTTTCCTTCCTTCCTTTCTTTCTTTCTTTTTTTTTTTATGAGACTGGGTTTCATGCTCCCCAGACAGGTCTCAAACTCTCCAGTACCTAAGGTGGCCTTGAACTCCTGATCTTTCTAATTCTTCTTTCCAATGTAGAAGGAGACTGTTTGCATTCATTCCTGGCTACCCAGACTCGAATAAACACACAGAAACTATATTAATTGCAACACTATCCAGCCAATGATATTAGCGTATTCCTGGCTAGCTCTTGCATCTTAAATTAACCCATTTCTATCAATCTGTGTATCACCATGAGGCTGTGGCCTACTGCTAAGGTTCCGTCTCGCATCTGTCTCCTTCAGCAGTTACATGGCGTCTCCTTGACTCTACCTACTCTCTTTATATATATATCTGTTCTGATTTCCTGCCTGGATTTACTCTGCTAAGCTACTGGCCAAAATAGCTTTATTCATCAACCAATAAAAGCAACACATATACAGAAGGACATCCTAATCATTCCAAGGCATGAACTACACTGATCTTAGAACACTGTGGTTCTTAACCATCACTGGGTGTAAAAATGTTCTTGGGAAGTTTTGTTTTTAAGAACTGATTTGGGGACCCTCAAACCAGTCCTAATCAAATGAAGTCCCTTTCCTCTTTCATCTCTGCAGGAGTATGAGTGAATCTGAACCCCAGTCTCTATCTCCCATCTTCAAATAAAGTGTTCCTTTCTGCTGGTTCCAGTGAGGTGAGCACAGCCACAACTGGACACCTGTTATAGAAAAATTAGACTTTAAAACAAAAGATACTCAAAGAGGTATAAATCCAGAAAAAGGTGTGGAGGTTAGGAGCTAAAGTAACCTAGGAGAAGCCAGACAAGGGTGAATATACCGTCTCACTCCTCCAGTCAGGGTGCACCAGAGAGGAGTCCACAGAGACTCTGCCTCTCCAGGAGCACAACAGGGTTAATGGGAGGACCTGCACTCCTTGAAGGTCGTCCATGGCAGCTACTGTTAAGCA